>NC_142665.1:6177500-6783485 GCF_026168435.1 Sesamum indicum | reverse complement strand
ATACCCGACCCATCTTTGGTCATCTTGATGACGACATACGGAGCAACATCTTCGCCTAATATCTCTTCCATCGCTTCATTTAGGTACTCTCTGAACATTGTATAGTCTGTATATAATCCCCCCTCAACCGCCACTACCGTTCTCCTCATCATCTTATTCTTGCTTCCAACTTTGGTTTTCCCACCCGCAATTCCACCACTTCCATCCCGTCCAATCTTCTTCAGTATCCCCACAATGCCAGCAGCTGCCAGTCGTGCTGCTCTGCGTGTCACTACATCACAGATGTTCACGACAAGCCTCCGGACGCTAAAAGGGACATCGGGGATCTGAAAGGAAAAGCCGCGAACAAATGAGAATAACAATAGGAGTGTATTGACCATTTCCATAGGGGATCTTAACTGCATTTTGAGTGCAAATAGTTAAGTTAAATGAAATAATTTTCACCTCCAGGGTATCTTTTAGTACTCTGGCCACCTCGGTCAAGTTAGGGGAGTCATCCTCATGCATAGCAGCCATCAAATGTGTCCTGAAAAGATTCGAGGAAAAGATAAAATAATAAATCTAAATGCAAATTATATCAACTACTAAAGGAATGTTGTATGTACTGAAGACCAAACATGCAATTTAGCAAAATTATGCATTAGTTAAGGGTCTAGTCAAATCTTTACCAATATTATATACCAAAACCTCAAAGTGCATCTAGTAGAGATAAGAAAACAGACTCAGGGAAAAGAAACATACCAAGGGAAAAAATATCAGGAGAGCATAAAAACAGGAAGAAAAAGAGAAGATACAAAAGTCACCAGTCTGCGATTGCCATCAACATTCATTTATTTCCATAGTCTAAGTATGCCCCACTTTGTCTAACCAGTAGAAATTACATAGTCATAAGATAATGCTAGTTTGACAATCTAAAAACTAATACATCCAAGTAACTACGAATATATATAAAATGATGATTCTAGAGTTTATATCATAGCATGTTTTATCAAATTATCACAATTTGTAGGAAATGAATGCTTAAGCAATGACCTAGATCAACCATAACTCAAAGTCCCACTCTTTCCAACTCTTGCAAGATAAAATCTTAGAGATTCCCAGGCAACCATCACTTCTTTTGAAGACTTGGAGTAAAAGCATTAGAAAGGAAAAACCTTACACAAATTAATATTGCTATAACACAGATTAAGAACTTTTAAGATGATAATCCATGAAAGGAACATGATCTCTTTCTTTCCAGCACCACTAATGTTAATAAGTTGAGGAAGAAAATCCATCAGCACTATACACTCACATGATTACATTTACATATGTGCAACGACACACTTTTATAGGCATGAAGGGAGAGAGCAAGGCTAAGAGCGATATCACACCTCAAGATGAAGGGCACATGTAGTTTGGAAGAAACAGGTCCAAACACATCTGATTCCTGCGACATCTGGAGAATTACTCTTCGTACAATGTCACCTAGGTACATTCCTGATATCATTTTCTCAAAACCCTGCAGCATGATTCTCATCAATCAGCAACCGTCATAAATTGGTGGGCCAAAAGTTTGGTCAGGAAATAGGTGAATTAGGAGGCCTACAAACAACCCAATTCCACCTGATCATTTGGATTAGGACTATCAGCATCCAAGTCGATATCGTACGAAGTTCTTGGCAAATGAGAAGACCAAAAATTTCCCCATTCCATGTTGACAACCTAATCACATTTTAAGAATATCACTAAGCATGGCAATTAACAAATAATTTAGCAAATATGCAATCTTAATACACAACTAGTGCTTAATCATGCTCAAAAGGATACCATGCCTCCTGAAGTTGTAAGTAGTCCTTGGCACTTAATGATGGCATCTGCACGCTCCAAATAACAGGCATTAGTACCTGTACCAAAAATCACAGCGGCTACTGTGTCCTCATCATCATAATGACCAAGAGCCAATGTCCCCACAGTATCATTTACCTGCTTAAGAAAAATACACTCGTCAAATCATGCAACTGAAGCAACTAATTGATACAATTAACATAATGACAAACAGAACTCTATATCTGCTTGTACAATAACAAACAATGTGAGCATAGCCAAAGTAAATGTCATAAATAAACAAAAAAAGTGACAATAAACATTTCCACTTGAAACAAGCAAATCAAGAAAGTTAGCATCCAATAAAAGATGTCCTAAAAGAAAATTATCCTAAACTAAGTTTTATTGCACCGCCTATATGCTTTACAGGGTGTTATAACCACTAAACTCCAGACTTTACCCCTCAACTAACAGTCATGATGCAGTAGGAGTAGTACAGCTCTATATCCAATATTTCCACTGTACATAATCATATAGAATTTTAAATTTAAAAATGAAGTTGATTGCATACGAGAACAGCCACTCGCATGTCCAGGCCTTTACGAGATATTGCTTGCTGCAAGCACTCAGAAACATCTCTTCCAACCTGCAAAAAAGTGCAACATACTACATAAGTAAATCATCTGCTTTTATAACAGCAGTTCATTAAACAATAATGTTTTTCCCAATCTTTAATTAATTCATGCGACGCCATTTATACCATAAGTCAGTAGTTGGCACGACCAATGTCAGATCGCCCTAAACAATAGTGTGGGATTTGTGGTTCTTTATGCAAGTTCCTCAACTAGAATGCAGAAAAGCATGTATATAACACAGTAAAATATCCTATAGTATAAATAAAAAAGAAAGGTGGAAATTCTAAGAAGGAACAAGTAGACTTATCCAAGTAACATTAATTTTGAACATATACTTTACAATAAAAATTGCTGGGGGAGTGGGGGAGTCCACAAAACTTTATGCTTTCTTGACACCACTGTGGATTACTTGGATAGCAAAGAAAGCAAACATAATGCAACTAACCATGTCTTCAACTGAGAATCCTTTTGTCCATTTAATTAGATTTCCTGATGATGAAGAAGTTTGTTTCACTGGAAATGAAAATGTGAATCCAAGTTCCCTGCTTTCCTGTTGTGTAGTTATGGAACCTTTTTCTTCTCTTTCAACAAAATCCTTCAACAATGTTGCTACAAAATCAAAGAGCTCCTGCAAGCAGAAAACAGAACAAAGGGAAAATATCAATGTTTCAAGTCTCCAAATTCAAGTACTCCGTTAGTGCCTATTGCCTAGAAAAATTTGGAGCCACCTCGCTTGTGCTGGTCATCAAATTCTGCGGAATGGGTTGTCGATCAAGGTCACGTCCAATGATAGTAGATCTCTGGCCTCCTAACTGAACACGCAATACTCGGGAATTTGTTCCACCAAGATGTAGAGCATAATAAGTTCCTCTTTCCTTCCTGGAAAAATGTGTTGCTTAGATGTATCAGAAAATGCTAGCACACAGAAAAAACCAAGTCATTAAATTTTGAATAATAAATCAAAACCTAATCTATAACATATATAAGTAAATGAAACCCACACTATAAGCACACAAGTTAGAACAATGGCCAGTAGTTCCAATTGCAAGCTAGTTTGCATCAATTTGCCAGCTGCTGAACTCATCGCAAGACTAAACTAAACAATTGTTTGAGAAGCGGATAATTAAAGAAAATGTGAATTGTTCGCATCGAAGTAGAAAACAATTTGAACGGTAGTTCGAAATAGATAGTAGCTCATTAACTAAACAAGAAAAGATAAGGTGAATGAGATTATCATATAAATGAAAACAGAACTAGAAGGATCATGAAATAGCAGAAGAAGAATTAGGAGAATGGTAAGTAATCTAGCACAAAATACTTGAACTTTAACATCAATAGCATCCGCTAAATCGAGGACAACACCAACAGTAAGAAGTCGAAAATTCCAAAGCAGCTAACTAATAAATAAGAAAAAAGGTTTTCATAATCTAGATCGTGATTCTCCTCTTAACAACTAAACTAACAGAGACCACAAAATGCATAAAACATAAAAGGACAAAACAACCATAACAAATTGCATTGCATTAATATCACACTCCATCGGGCAAGTAATAGGAGATTGACGAGTAGATTCACCAGCAAATGATTGCATGGTTATTTTATCCTAATAAGAACTCATTTTGCACCCCCAAACAAAAACAAGAAATTGGCAAGGAACGAATTTACTTTTTGAGTACATGAATTATAGGATAACATAAAACACTCCGGCATACTGACAAATAAATGGTGCTGTGTATCATCTACAACAGAGAGATTCAGCTTCAAGATTCCAGACTAAGTACTCATGCACATTATCAAAATGACGTCTCTAGAAAACGAAAAAGTGGAACAGATAATCAGCAACTCCGCAGACATAGCAACAAGGAAAGAATAATTAACATTAGTAACTAAAGTTAAAAATAGAGCAATAAGAAAAGTCGGAACGTTAATCCCTGTAAAATACACAAGAAAACTTTTTCACAATTACAACCATCATATATCATTTTTTTAGAATTATTCTAGAAACAAGTTTTACAATGCAGGGGGTTGAATACGACAATAACCCTAATATCTGAAAAGATTAGAACTTTATCCACCATACTCAAAATGAAATCGATGCCACATATAAAAAGCCACACTTAAACACAGCGGCATATTCGAGTACTAAACCGGACAAAACCAACTAGAAGTCAACTAAAATACACATGCAGCAGATGAACAGACATACACGCTAATATACACACGAGTTTACACACTAACAAACACACATAAGCATATGCATACAAAATTATCTGTTCTATACCCAGTAGGGAGTTTGTGAACGTAGGTGAGGAGCATTTTAAGCTTAGACCCGCCCTCAGACGCGAGGCCAGCGTGCATCTCAACCGCCATAGCATCGACAACCTGCCGCAGCCGCCCAACGGGGGTAGCGCAGCCCTCCTCCAGTTCCTCCAGCAACCTTACCACCCTCCTCCACGCCCTCCGCCGCCTCACACTCCTCTCCACCATCATCGAAGCCACCACGCAAGCCGCCACCGCACACCCCGCCGCCAACGCCACCACCACCTTACCCATATACGATGCCTTTCCCCTCCCAAACCTTTATTCCTATCTCCCTAACTCAGAAACCAAATCAAAATCAATCAACCATCTTCACCAGGAAACGACGAAAAAGTCCTCCTTCAAGTGATCAACACACGGCAACGTTTCGACGATCGGATTCTTCCGACAAACTCCCGTCGGAGCGTGTAAACGGTCGGCCTGCTCCCACCGAAGTGAAAAGAAACGAAACGGCGGCCTATGCGGACGTCGGGGGTCTCAGACGGCGTCGTCCTGAGGATTCTTCTCCTTAGATTTTTCTCCTCTTGCGACTGTGGAGAAACGAAGAAGAGTTGCTCGAAGAAAAGTTTTCTATTAGAGAGAGAAAGTAAGAGAGAGGGGGAGAGAGAGAGAGAGAGAGTAAATGGTAGGAGTGTCATGGAAAGCGAACTGTTTGGTACTTATAAGGGTGATGAAGTGACGGATTTGACCCTGAAGAATAAGGAAATCCCGGATTTGTTACCTTTTCGATGTAGCGAGGTGGATTCTGGTTTGACCGGGCGTAGAAACTTGAGGGAATTTCTGCCACATGGGATCCCCTCCTGAAATGACAAGTTTGCCACTGG
The DNA here is from genome assembly GCF_026168435.1 of Sesamum indicum. Classification (NCBI taxonomy): domain Eukaryota; kingdom Viridiplantae; phylum Streptophyta; class Magnoliopsida; order Lamiales; family Pedaliaceae; genus Sesamum; species Sesamum indicum. Next base: position 6,777,901 of record NC_142665.1, on the reverse strand, counting down.
CCTTTAGTGAGGAAATTGGGATGGTTTGGAGATTTGAAGTTGAAAGGTGTAGTTTTGATTAATTGACCTATGTCTCCCTGTTGATGTGGACCTTTTCCTAATAGTAGAAATATCATTTTCATAACTTTCTACTTTTTAATTATTATGCATCATTATTCAAATTTACTCAGTAAATTAGTTTTTATTATCATATTATCCGTTCATTTACAAATACCTTCGTACTTAATGAAATTGAAACCCGTAAACTTATATGTATATAACTATAAGTCCTCTAAAGGGGCAACCCAACGATTTAAATTCAAAATTTTATACGAGAGGCTTTAAATTCAAATTTGGGTGTTTGGGGTTGTACTAAGATCACAGTTAATGAAATACATATAGAGCTATGAAATTTCAGCGTCAGACGGAAACTGCAGTTATCATACTTATCGCAATACTTTATTGTTCATCTGAATTAATATTAATTTATTATTAGTAATTATTGAATTTCATAGTTGAAATTGTATTATTTTCCCAATAAATTAAATATTTTTCTTTTATTATATATTTAGAATTTCAATCTCATTGGAGCTAAATAGACTGAAAAGTCAAACCCTAAACTTCTTTAGGAATGATGTTGTTCCAGTGTTTCTCCCCTCTCTACAATGAGAGTGGGGAAGGACCTATAAGGCATATCCGGGGAGGCAAATGGGCAAAACAGACATTTCCAGATTGTGGGTGTGTAGTGTGTACTTTGTTTTTTTTTTTCTACTTTCACAATTGTCGTTCCCTTTTATATATGTACTAATAATATGAATGTGTGTGTATATATATATATATATAGTGAGAGAGAGAGAGAGGGAGAGAGTATTGTTGTTGGGAGTAGAAAGAAAGTGGGACAGGCACAAGAGGCAAAACGGCGACGGAGTAGCTGCGTATTCCGCTGCAGCGCCCGTACATGGTGCCAGCTGTGATCCGCTAATTCCAGCTATCCATCCAAAAAGCAATTGCATCCATCCATCCCTCCATTTCCTCTCTCTCTCTCTCTCTCTATTTCTTTTTTCTTTTAATTTTTTTATTTTATGAAGACTGATGGATTTAAATAATTTATAAATTCAGATGACTCATTCTCCTGTGAGATCTCTTCTAACATAAAATTACAAATCTCATAAAATTTAAGTGCACACTTGAACAATGAACACTAATCGAATTTATCCTAATATCATTTATTGTTCATCTAAAATCTCATAAGTTGATGATATAAGCATGCATGTTAAATCGATCACAATCAATGAGTTTAAATGGCTTATTAACCCCAGTGGCTTGTCTCCCTAAATATTGTATTTTTAAGATAATTATAATACTTTAGTGAACAATACATCGCACGTTGCACACCACATCTAAGTAGTTGTGATTTAAATAAGGTCGATGCAAGAATTACGCATTTATCTTTAAATTATGATTATCATGTGATGCTAGTTACAGTTAAACGGCAATCAAATTCTCAAATAATACAATTTTTTTGTCAAAACAATATCATTATAAATCTCGATGACAGTCCCTAATAGTTATAGAACTATTATCTTTTTAAACATGAGATATTAATGACATAATTACAAGAACGGGGCATTCAAATTTGAGAACCTATTTATAATTTTAGAAAAGATGTGTTCGACTACCAACAATTGTGTGACTGACAAACACGTCAGCTCGAGATGTTGGGATAAATATGTCTGACCTGTCGCACAGTCACAATGACTGGACAAATACATCATTCGACATAATCTCGTGTGCCACATGTCCTGCTATGAATTCACCGTATCAAATAGTATGGATCATATTATATTACTACAATATAAAATCCACCGCTTTCGCAGTGTGATCCGCATGCAATAAAAGCGTTTATTTATTTATATTTTAAATAAGTCAATTAAAAAATCTTTAAATAAAAAGGGAAAATCACATTAATACCTTATAAAATTATGGCTAATTACAAATATTCATTGTCCTTTGCTAATAAAAAAAATACATTTCTTTGAAATCGTAATTATAATTATAAATGCATATTTTGAGATAATTTACATCAACATCTTTTAATATTTATAAAAAATATAATTAAATTTAATTTCAGAGAATGTTTATATAATTGATGGCATGTTAATATATGATAACTTCATTGAACCTAGCCACCTAGGCCAAAAAGCAGTTCACCGCAGTAAAGTGAGGGCGCGCTCACGCAATCTTTGTCTGTCAAAGCAATCTGTTTATGTCTTTCATTGATGTCGACTGCTGATCTGGGATTCTCTACAGACGGGTAGTGGGTAGTCTTCCGGAGGGGGATAACCAGAGCCGTGGGATGCGTTGAATATTATAATAGAGAAAAATGAAGTAGTTGACTCTTGCCATGTGTAGCCCCACCATAAAGTAGAGATTGAACTTGGCTTTAAGCACGTGCACCACAATAGCAGCTTTAATTTCCCACACCCCTTCATTTCTTATTATTCAAATTCTGTATAATTTTATTAACATCTTTTCAAATCACACCCATTGATTATATGAATTAACGGCTGGGATGATCTTACATGTCATGAATATTTTTATATTATTTTAAGTATGTATGAGATTATTTTTAAAATAATTGACAATTTTATAATTCCGAGTTTGTATTCAAGACGCGATAGCAATAACTTTGATCTTTTCGTAATGTTTTAATTTATATTTTATGTTTTTGAACTGCTTAAATTAAACTTAAGACAAAAATTATAAATTTCTTTCTATTAATTTCATATATACATAAGTTATTTATGTATTTGAACTCCTGTCAATTTTCACAGTTGATTCATGCTATAAAACAAGCTCGTATTTTATCTTTGTTACATTTTCTCAATAATGAGAAACAATTTGAAAGAATCGAGTCGACCGCTAGAACTACCGGTCTTAGAACCAGAAATAAATAGGCTTATTCTTTGTTCACTTGAATCAGAATTCCAATCGGAACTGGTGTTTTGTTCGACAAATTCGAGAATCTAAACTTGATTAGCGTGTCGTGTTGTGCGTATCGACCCGTGCAGTGCTGTAGCTAACGCGTTAAGTATCCCACCTGGAGAGTATGTGCGCAAGAATGAAATTCAAAGGAATTGATGGGGCCCGCACAAGCGCTGGAGCATGTGGTTTAATTAGATGCAAAGCGAAGAACCCATAAAAATTAAAAAATTAAATTGTCTAATCAACCACTCCAATACCACTTTTAACTTTTGTTTTCAAACAATATCTAATTTTTACGACGGACTTAATTTACAACATTATTTAAAACTCATTTTTACCACAGAAATAAAAGCTGTCACAAAGAATATTGACGTCAAAAGTTATAAATATTTCTCTTCTAACTTTTACAACTTATTGTAAAATTATAAATATTGTCTTATTTTTTCAAATGCTTCAACTTCAATTTTTTTTAAAATTTTCATTTATACTTCTGAACGCTTTAAATTTGCACTTTTACGTAATTTACAATTTTATTTTACCAGAAAAATAAAAACCATTCCGCACAACTCATAAAGAACAGAGAAGTAAAAGAAAAAAAAATACAAGCAATTCACTTGTGATATTGCATGAGCAAATTATTTCGTATGAAGAAAAAAAATAACAAAATATCAATTTATATTTTATAAAATAAAGCTATGTATCTAATTAGATAAAAAAATAAACTACTCTATTTTAAAAATATAAAAAAAATAAAATAATATTTTTTTATAAAAAAATAATTTACTCATTTAGCACGGAAGTAAATTATATTAAACCAAAGTAAAAGGCAGTGGATTTTGCGGTAACGTATGAAGAGTTGGAGTGAATTTGAAGCGTCGGATGCTCAGAATATCATCAGCACTCTGCCGCCCTCATTAATTCACCCCCGCATTCATTGCCACCTCTCAACTCAATTATTTATTTCTCTATTTTTTTTAATAGATTAGTTAATTATGTTATAAATTTAAATTATTAATAATTTATATTAGCAACACTATATATATAATGAATTAATTATTATTATTATAATAGATCAATAACTATTATTAAAATAGATTAATACTGATGTATTGCAAGAATTTGAACCCATGACTTATTAGTCATAAAGCATCAGCTTTGCCAATTAGCCTCTTTCTGTATTTCTATTACTTGCTTTAATGGAAAAGATATAAATAATAATCACTATTAATTCTTACTCTTGAGTTTGATCTAAGGGGTTATTTTTTAGAATTAAAGTTTGAAAATTGATCCCTTTTAAAAAGATTAATACTGAAGAAAACTCTTTACACTCTACAAGAAAATAGGGTAATTAACCTATTTGACTTATTTATGAGCAATATATCATTCTATTACATGGGCTATGGACATTTCATTATGTAACGGGTCATGTGCAGTACACTCAAGTTACTGATCGTCTTTAATTCTAAGAAACGAGGTGTGTTTTTTACTGCATTTTTCCCTTTCATTCAATAATTTCGGACTGACTAGCACACAATGTTGCAGTTTTCTCCTCGACCCTTATTATGAAATTTAATGACTATAAGGTTTTCTTACTTAAAAAAATATTTTTTTGGGTAGATAAATTAAAAAAATGGGTTGGTAGTTCATTATTAACATTCAATTTTGGGGGCATCAAATAATAATTATATAGATGGAATTAAATAATCATTTAAAAAAAAAAAGAAAAAGAAAAGAAGTAGAGGGAGAGGTATAAGGAAGGTTTGTTCTATGTGTTGAATTTTGGTGGTGTTTGATTGAAAGCAAGAACAAATAGACAGGTAAGCAAATGGGAATATGATGAGATGGAGACATAATTCCCCCCAACTATTATTATCTCCATACTCATTTTTTTATTCTTTTTCTTGGTATATAATATAGTTGTACATATTTATGTTCATCATTATTTGGCTACATTCAACCAATGGGAACTTCACATGCCCTCTTCAAGTTGTAATTATTATGAGGATATTGTTGTTTTGGCTTGTCCATCACTTGTAATAATAATGCAACCCTTTTTCATAAACAATCTAAACAAAAAACAACAACTACCCATCCTCAAATATATACATGCACATATACACATACACTAATTTATCGCATTTTAAGTGGGCTGTGAATTATTAAATCGTATCATATCAAGTTATTATTTCAATTTTATGACGCTACGAATGTTTGGATATAGGTTACTGGTACAAAATATATCTTATTATGAATTTAGGGACGTACGATTCTATGTAGCTTTCTTTCTGTCCTGGTGTAAAGATTATAATTCGATATTCATTATGGAGCAAGATAAGTATCAGGGATTAGAGCTCGTTTATAGATTACAAAATACCCACCAACCCAACTCTCACATTTGTAGAAGGAATCGAGCGCACATCCTTTTGATAAAAAATGGGATATCATTACTGTTGATGTAATAACTCTATGTGACCTATTTATGTTTACTGAAAAACTAAGATTGCATTTAGATTAAAAAAATTGTAATAATTTTTTTTTTTAATTATTTTGCATCAACATATATATTGAAAGTATTTAGATAAATTGAGTTTTAGTTATAGGTCAATTTTCAAATTTAAATTATTGAGTGGAAGACATGAAATCCAAGAGACAAAAGGAACATTATTAAGGAAAAATCCTCAAAATTGCCAAAAAATGGTGGGAAATTTTAGTATATTTTAATTGTTATGCCGAACGAACATTATAAATACTCCCTCGTTATAAAGGTAAATTTGCTTAAATGTCGGAGGGTTGTCGCCTGTTTCCTGTAAGCAAGAATTGATTCGACATCTAATCTAAAAATTCGTGGAATTTCATCGATGGATATTCTACAATTCAACCATATAGAATTTGGGTGTTAATTAAGTTCGAGTATAAAATATTATATTTATTACTAAAATTTTAAATTCAAATGAAGCAATTGAGCAACTTGAGATGAAGGAAGACAAAAGCAATGCATGAATTCATACATCGCTATCAAGTGGAGTTATAATGATACTAAAGTCGCAAAAAGTTGATGTCTTAAAGCGGGTGAAGTGGATTATTGTTGACCTTGACCACGATTTTAATATTATTATTACATTAAATTATTAATACGAAGCTTTTAGGACAACTCTCTCTCTCTTTTATATGTACATATGTTGTCGTGATCAAGAAAGTCGTTATCACGAGAAAAAAGTCATTGTCGCTATTTCCAAATAACACCTTCACGCCAATGAATGCCACATATTTTAAATTAATTTAAATAAAGACATTTGGGAATTACGTTGTCCTTGTCTTAATTTATGTTTAACCCTACATACATACGATGTAACGAGACATAATTCAGTTAGCGATAAATTAAGATTTTATTGTTATAATATTATGAATCCAAATCTTATCAATATGTAGATATTAGTCTACTTTAATATATTTATTGATTTATTATATAATAGTAAATATTGAATTAATATTTATGATGGATATATTAGTAATTAAAAGTCATAATATAATTCTAATTGATGAACTCCTTATATATGATATTAGACTATTTTTATAGTAATTATTGGTTCATTGTAATAGTAAATATTTAATTAATATTGATAATAAATATATTAGTTATTGATAATTAAAAAATTATTATATAATTATAATCAATTCAACTTCTTACTTATAATATAAATCTTTTTTTTTTTGGAATTCACCAAGAAATATAAAGGTATGTAGACTTATAATGAATCAAGACGGGGATGAATTTGTCCAAATTTGAGATCAGCTTATATTCAAAATTTTATAATTTTTTTTAAATAACATCGCTATTTTTAAAATGAGAGTAATAAAGACTTGTCGTTTCATACATGTAAAAATAAACTTTTTTTTTAATTTAAGAATAAAAATAACTAATTTCATTATAAAATGCATCAAAATATTTAATTTATTAGATACATCAATAATTTCATAATGAAAAAAATAACATATCTAATAAACGAAAAGTATAGAATTTATTTGGATTGAAGAAACACCTTAATGTTAAGGATCGTATGTTGTTACTATAACGATGAATTTTAATTTTTACCAAAACACTTATTAAATTAAAATATGTCACGATCTATATTTATAATAATTTAAAATTAAAAAATGCGTAATATAATTATATGTATTATATATCAAATACTTTTTATTCCGTATTTAGATGACCAAAAATAAAGAATTAAAATTAATCTTTAAAACATAATATTGCATCAAGAAGAAAATAATATTTATATATTTTATTTTAAATAATTTAGTAAATACAACAAAAAATTTTAAATTATAGTAATAATGCAGGAGGGGGCATCTCAGCTGTCATACACTTGCACACACTCTATTATATATCGCACGTTGTCTAAACCGTTGATTAGGAAAATCCCATTGGGCGTAGAGTCTGCTGCTGAGGGCTGTCGGCACCATATACTGTCCCAACCCCCACCCTTCCCTGATGGACACGTCTACGCTTCCCTGTTCTGACAGCTCAATGGCCCCTAATTGTATTTCCGGTTTTACCCCTGGATTCTCTCCACCCCATTCTCCGCGTAACACACTATAACCTTAGTCACTCCTCACGTGAGATCCGACACGTCACCCGTTGCATCACCCCCTCTACACCTGGGCCCACCCCACCTCCCCCTGATTTTAATTCAATTTGTTGTCCCCCCCCCCCCCTCCCTTTTTATTTTTATATTCAACCAATTGTGCACTTCAATATCATTTTCATGTAAGCTATTACAATTTTCTTCTCTAAAATCTGGTGCAATCATATTTAAATTCTTTGTTATTTAAAATTTACAGTATTCATGAAGTTTGTATCTGTATAAGCAATAGATTCTTTTATTAGTTATAATTTACTGAATTAGTGAATATTAATTAAAAAATAATTAAAAATTAATATTTATTTTTGATTGACTTGTTACTGACTTATTGCAAGTTAAATTATATTTTTTTGGCTAAATTATCTTTATAGTGATAAAGATATACATTCTCATATGCCTTAATATTTGAAAATGTATAAGGATAATTTAATCATAACAAAATTTATTTGGGCTGCTATAAACCAGTAATAAGTTAATTTGAGTTAAATATGAATTTTTATCTAATTTTTATTAGTATCAATAAATTCGATATATTTTAACTAACAGGTAAATTTATTTATTAGACGAAAGCAAATTTTAAGAATATTAGATATAATTTCTTAAATTATAAATTTTTTTTATATAATTAAACCAAATCTTGGAGAAGAGATTGAAATTATCACTTTTTTTTTGGGTTTTTATTACGCAAAGGGAAATGAAATTGAATCCCTTTTTCTTTCTCTCACTCTCTGAATCTGAGTCCGACCAATTAAAGTCTAGAATGAAGGAGGCAGTGGCCTCAATTTCCTATTTATTTTCCTTAATTCTTTGTGTATGTATAATATATTAATTAACAATTGAAGCACATTCCATAACATAAATATAATTATTATTTATAGATCTCTCACAATAAATTACCTATTTAGTTTCCTTAAATTTTTTGTGTATGTATAATATATAAATTAACAATTGAAACACATTCCATAAATAAATATAATTATTATTTATAGATCTTTCTCAATAAATTGTGTGTGTATATATATATGTGTGTGTGTGTGTGTGAGAGAGAGAGAGAGAGAGAGAGGTAAGGAAAATTGTTTTGATTGAATTACATTGCAAGTGATGTAACATTTGTCTTATTATTAGTAATTGTTTTATCAATAAATATTAATAGCATGACAAATAATACAGTATTTAAGAGAATTAAAATGAGGATGTGTGTGGTAAGTAAGATTAGAAGTTTGATGAAGTGGTGAGTATGAGATTAGAGCAGAAATAAGCTGTGTGCAGTTCAGTGTTCATCTTCTCAATGCTTCCTGAATCTGCTATATTTTCTCCCAGTAAATGGAACCCAATTACTGTCAAAATCCATTCATGAAGCAACAACCAAGAACAACAGTACTCTTTACACTTCTCAACCATAATTCAATCAAAGCTCAACATACAGCCATCCCCAACCCAAATCAAGGGTTTTTTGTTTACCTCAATTTGAAAAAGCATGATTCTCCTATGCCGGCAATGCCTTCTCACTGTAGTTTAGTTCATTGCATCACCAAACAGCAACCATCTGGTTCCAGATTAAGGATATGCTTCTCAAACGTTTGAAACTGGAAGGGACCTATTCTGAGAAAATAGTTCAAGAATTTTGTTTTGACTGGATATTGTCATCAATATGCCGGATTCTATACTCAACGTGAATATAGTAGGGTACATATACAAGAATATGTAACACAACTCTCAATACATTATAATAGCTACAATTGTTTGTAGAAGAGAACATATGCCTGGTCATGGAGCACCTTGCTTTCAGGGATGGGTGTAACAGAGGCATCGTCATAACGCAGCCACTTGCCATTTGGATGGCGTGCATCAGCAGTATAGTGGCCCTTTGAAGGGTCCCTTCCATGATGAGTGATTGTAGCGACAAGCTCATACCTTCTAACCTATATCAATCAGTAGCAGAAAAGAGCTCAATAAGAAGCTATATAGTGCCTTGCATTCCTATGAATCCAGATAACAGGATTCATCTTTACAGGACATGGAACCCTTTCATTCTGTTCGACAAAAAGTGTAATTAAAAATTTCAAGGCTACTGTGCATTTGATACCAGAAAGATTTCCTCGGCCTTGAAACAGGGTTGCTATAATCTAATTTCAAATGAAAATGTGATGAGACCATCTGAAAATTTTCAGTAAATTTCAACTCTTTAAATTTTATCCAACAAGTATAACAAATGGGTCTCAGGGATACCAAACGTGGAACTTTCTGAATGTTCCCTCCAAGGCAGAAGATATAAGCATTTAGTAGTTTTATGGCGTAAACTAAAATAGCAATGGGTATTATGTAAAGAAGAAGTGGAGACCTTGTCTGGGGGAAAAGGGTAATGTACTATAGCAAGCTAAAATAGACGAATAAGTAGAATAATACAAATCAAATGACAACTTCGATGAAAAAACTATATTACTAGTCAGTCATGTCATCGAAGGACATAAAACCCAAAAGGAGGAGCAATTCACCTCAGAGGACGGAGAGGCAAGCAATTCACGACCAACAACAAGCTCTAAAGGAAAATGCACAGTTTTGTGAAGTTTAGTGCTTCCTTGACTTCCATAGCTAAAGCGCATCAAGTGCAAAACCATTATCTCAGAGAGCTCCAGGATCTTAACAGACTTGCTTGCAGTCACCACCTCAGCCTGAGATATTTAGATCATAGTTGAATTTAAATGATTAATCTACATGGTGTATTTTTTTGTTATAAACATTGGATTCTTATATGATGTAATGATTAACTACCCAATGTAACCAGAGATACCACACCAGTTGCATATCCAACCATCCATCGCTAATCAATGACCAAGAATTCTACTTCTTTTATATGGTTTATAACACTCCGGCGACAAAAGTTTAATATAAAGGAAGATTCAGGAGCACAAGAATCTAACAGAAACATAGAAGATTAAGTTAAAGAAGAAAATTATCAAACTATTGTAAAGCTATGTTAACATGCACAAAGAAGAGAGAGTGATAACATTGAATATATGATGTACCTTTCCAGCTGCTGAAGTTCGATACCCTTCAAGCGTTTCTGGGGCAGAAAACAATCGAAGTGCATCTTCTATTGTACAGACAGGCTCAGGACAAATATTGAGGTGGAGCAAGAGAAATGGTTGTATGGTGGCTGAGGCCTTGTTACCTGCTTAAACACAAGATGGGAAGTCAAGAGATGATATGCAAATGATGACAGCCAGCAAGATAATCAAATGATGACTGGATAGATGGGATTATATCTCCATTTGCTAAAGTTTTACAGTTAATTTATGGGATTAGCACCTAAGATAAAGATCTCCTGATCATACATGGTATGTCAAAACATAGTTAAAACAGAAAATATTGAATGAAATACTTTCCAATTGCCAACTTCTATTAACAATGCCCATTACTTTTCTTCCCTCATTTTCTTTTCCTTCAAGAGTTGCGCTATAGTTTTGACTAATCGCCAAACCATTTTTCCACAATTTCCAAACATGAAATATTTTGATAAGTTCAAAGTGGTAGGATATGTATCTTCAGCATAATTACTTTCAGTATTTTGATAATTCAGATCATAGCCTTAAACTCAATTTATATGATTGACACGTTTGATCTATGATCTGATCGAAGTCGCGATCACATCTCATGATTGAACTTCATTTAAAAAAAGCATTGGAATAAAGAAATGGATAACTGAAATAATTAATGATGTGATGCGTGAATTATGGATAAAAAGGTTCACACAGCATGAAGTTAGGTGCTTCAAATCCTGACCCACCTCTTGCCTTCACAACACTTCTTAATTGGCCTCCAAAAATGGCACTCAACTTTGATGGTACGAAACTCTGAGTTCTTGTAATAGCAGTTTTGTTCTTTGGGCCGACAGTCTCCCAGTTGTCATCTTCACTTTCATCATCAGTTGAAGAGACCAAAGATGCAGTTTTTCCATTTCCATTGGAAAATTGCCCATCAAGTTTAAGCAATTCATCATGCATCTGATGCATGATAAAACTTAAGAACTCCTGAGCATCTTCCTGCCTGAAAGGCATGCAGATATCCGACAATCAAAAGAAATTCTTACATGAATTTCAAAACCAAAATGGACAGATAATCAAAATAACATATACAGGCTACAGCTGCATATTTAGATAATTGGGACAAAACTGTAGTTACTGTACTATCCAACAATGCAGGTTTTAGGAAAATCAGTGAAACAGATTACAATATGCATATGATGGAAATTTAGGATCTATAACTTTGGTTTTAGTTTCAATACTAATCTTTTAACGAATGAAAGCCATTGGTAAAAGCCTGTAATAATTGTTCTCAGCAGGACATTGAGACTCTAATTGTACTTTTATAATTATTAGCTTCGTAATGAGCATCCATACTTCACCAGTTACAGCTTATAAATCAATATATGTAGTGAGTCAGCTGGTAAACTAACAATAGTTGTTGAATCTTTACCGAAAAAGTAGAGATTCGTAAAAAGTATGAGTCTCCTAAAAAATTATATTTGTTAAACTTGAAAGTTAGCAGTTTTAGTGGGCAACCATATTTCCCAAAATCCATTGGTGTAAGAATCTTGTAGGACCCTGTTACTAGCACATGTTGGCCCTGATGTTTTTACCTTATTCATTTTGTTCTTATACTGATTGTAAGGATCTCGCATAGAAACTTATTGTCAGAAATGACAATCAGTTTTCAAAAAGCAACAGAAAGTTCTGTGCTATAGATGCTGAGGGGTTGTAGTAACTTTCATTGGGACCAACCCAAGGCGTTGGTTTAAGCCCATGAAAAGTGGGGCAAGTTCCTCCTTAGCAAGAGGCATCGATTCTTCCCCAACAATTGAAGTCCTTCACCAGATATAGGGAAAGAGAAGATGCTTTCTTAAGTGGCTTCCAATTTTTCACCCAGGTAAGGGTCAAGAGAAAAATGCAAAATGACTGACTACAAATAAATTGAAAACAAAAGAATAACATCAAAAAGAAAACAGAGGCAATATGCACACACCTAGGCCTGCCTGATAAGTTATCAGAAATATCTGGAGTGAAGCTCTTCAATATGGAGTCAAACATGACAGGCCGAAATGGCCTTCCAGTTTCAAGAACAGTTTTCTCATTCCTTTTGCCAACTGAGTCGGTGAGTATGTCAAAGTCAGAGATGAATTCAACAAATGCACGCAATGTTGGATAACCAATCTACAATTGCCAGAAGGAAATGCAACACCCATAAGTTGATATGTATGTTAAATAACTTTTTCATGCAATATAAATTGTTTCAGCATGCTACCTCTGGTATATTGCGATTTTTTAGCTCGTGCAAGAGTTCAAAAAATGGTGAACAAGATAGTAGAGCCTGAAGCGTTGCATTGAGAAAGCATAGGTTCCCCAAATTTACTAAACCTCGAGGCAAGAAGTTCCTAGGAGTAACATTTGGCCCATTTAATTCCTTGAAGATAATCTCTTGGGACTCCACTTGGTGAATGCCATTGCCAGAATCATCCAAGAAAACATCTTCTAAGGAGGAAGATAATTCACTCACATCATGGGTGCTAGGCTGCTCCAGAGTCGACCATTTTGAAAATTCATTGTCAGAACTTACAGATGCAGGTCGTTCTATGTGGCCTGGCTTCAGTTCTTTTGCACCACTATTACCAGGACATGTGCTACTCCTGCACCCATTTTCCTTCACAAAAGCCACTTCCACCTCTGATGTGGTCTCAGAAATGCTAGGAAGTCTAAAGACATTTGTACTAGCTGGCTTTGACAGCTCAGATCCTCCAGGTGAAAGGAGATCTGTCACTCTAGTACTGAAAATGCCCACAGATCTTAATGTTTCTGAATCCAAAGAACCAAAAGTGATATCTACATCATTCTTTTGTGGCTGGCATTGCATGGATCTGATCTCATCTTCTGTAAATGATCCAAAAATCAACACCTGAAATAGAAACATTACGTGAAGATAAATTGACGAAAATAATTGATTGCGGAACTGTAGACATCAAAATCTGTCAATCAATGCAAGTTTTACAAAAGAAGAAGATTCCTTCAGTAGAAATTAGTCCAATTTCGGAGTTAGTTTATGTTCTAGGACTGAATGTGTTAACCACTAATAGGGTACACCAGATTTCAGCTAAAATAAAGTGCAATACACTAGCTCATCAAAATTCAACAGCAGAATACTTAAAAAGGATAATGGCGAACAAATTGAAGGGCACTTTTCAAATTACCTTGTAATAGATTCAAAAGAAAATAAGTTGTGCACTGTGACAGTCTCACAATGATACCAGCTCCAATACCACGAATGGACAAAAAATTAAATAAAGAAACAAATTCCTAAATTTTCTTACGCTAAAACAGCCTCTATCGACACCACAGATTTTGTCTAACATGAATACCGCTCATCAAAAGTTATCATTTCCAAGTCCCAACTTGGTCATTTCAGTGTGAATGATCCGAACTTTCAAGCACCGACAAGCTCATAGTTCTTAATTTCCCCATATTCTTTCATTGTCCTTATTCCTCAACAAGCCAAAAACCAGACATCGTAAAAAGAGCAAAACCACCAAAATAAGCAAGAATGACACCACCAACGCCAATAAGCGAAAAAGATATTCCAACACAAAAGCTCTAAGTTACAAAATACAGAAAACATATATGCTACATTACACTCCGCAACATATCTCCCCATTAACTAAATTTTCTTTCCCAATTCCTCACTTGTCGGAAACAATGAAAATATTCATAATATACACCAAAACCCTAGCAAGCAGTCGTATCCACGGCAGCTCAAACCTCAACGAAACCTAAACCCGAACCCCATAACTCAAATATTTTCCAAGAAACCAAAAAAGCTTCTTATACACATTATCAAATACAACAAAAACATTATTTAAAAGAAAAAGAAAAAACAGAGAGGGAGAGAGAGAGAGAGAGAAAGGGAAAAGGGACCTGATGATGAGTCATATTGAGAATGGGAGCATGAAGGAGCTCATGGAAGAGCAGGAGAGTGGGCCATTGAGGTAGAAACGGTGCCGTTTGCTGGAAAGGCTGTCGGAGAACAAAGAGAGCAAAACGACTACGGAAGACATGAAATTTTGAGAGAGAAGGAAAAAGGCGTGAGAGAGACACAGATGAAACTACAATCCTTTTTTTATTTATTTTTTTAAAATAATATAAATAAACAGGATTGATATTCTTATTATTCCACTATCCAATTATTTTTAATTAATAATTAACTACAAAATAGCTAATATAAAAAGTCATTTGATTAAAAAATGTAACAATATAAATAATAATTAATGTATTTAAACTAATTCTGTTGGGAACTAGAAAGAAGTAGTTAAGGCTGTCCCACCAACTGTAATTTTATTTTGTGATTTCAATGAAAAAAAAATCATATATTAATTATATTGTGTTTATTTAGACTATTTTAATTAAATAACTCAATCCGTCTATTTAAATGGGTTGAGTTATTCAAAATAAATAATGATATTTATTTGAAATTAAAAATTAAAATTAAGCTTTGATAATATAGAATAAACACTTTATAATAATATATTTATCCAATTTAATAAAATCACATTTTATGAAACTTGTTGGACAAGTAAACAGAATTTTGTCGTCTTCTTAACTGGAAATTTTGAATTTTGTAGATCATCAGTTGTCGAATTGGGAAAATGGGATAAAAGTAACCAAAATTCTTATACTAAAACAAGAGTTGAAATTTTCCAATCAATAAAACATCTTACAGTAATAGCTTTATGTACAAGACCACAATTCTCAACTCTAGAAATCTGACAAATACAAATTATACAGTCATGGGATGAAGCACAAACTCAGCCAGCTTCCTCACCTTCTCACAAAACTCCTGCTTCTATACTCACTTCAAATCCGCTGCAAAGCTTATCAATCCTTTGTCCCTCTCAACATTCAAAAACACAACAATCACTCATTCTCCCTCTAGGAAACCTCATTACCACCCATGTCTCTACATCCAGAAGAAACCATCCGCCTCATTTTCTTGGATATTATATGTGGCTGTGACTGCCAACCAGAAAATGGGATCACTAGTCTATCGCTCCGTCCTTGTTGATTGGTCGAGACTCGAGTATTAGCTACAGCAGGATGTATAGCTTTCCCGTGATTCTTGGTAGACATATTTGGATTATGTCCAGAAATGTCATCACGAGTACCAATTATACTGATTTCTTTCTGGCCCTTTTCCGGTGTTTGCATATGATCTCCGAAAGTCTTGCCATTGTCTCCTGCTGCCACTTCTATCGTATGAGTAGTTATGAAAATCGGAAAATATTTTCGAGTTACTCATATTGGTGTTGCCTCTGTTTGGCACGTTTCGCATCTCTTCTTCCAGATCATATTGTGAGCGCTGTAAGTGGGAAGGATTCAGCAAAGAAAATGACAATCTTGATAATGCATTCACGTAAAAAGGGCAACGGTTTAAAGTACTTTACAGTGATGATACTGCTTTTGATTGTTGTTTTAATGTGTAAAATGGAGAAACTACAAGTAGGCATTTCATAATCAAGTTTGAAATCGAATCAATACCTTGGTAGGATCGGAAAGTACTGCGTATGCCTCTCCAATCATTTTAAAGAGCCTGTCTGCATCTTTATGCACCTCATCTGCTATTTCCTTCCAGATGCCATCATCTGGGTTTTCGTTTCTAACCAAAGACTGACCAGCCTGAACCAATGAAAACTTATAATTATTCATTCATGTTGCTGCTTGTCACTTTGAAAGAACACATCCTTATAGAAGCAAAAGAATATGAAACCTTGTCAGGGTGATATTTTAGTGCAGCTTTACGATAAGCCTTCTTAATGTCAGATGCAGATGCAGATGGATCAACTCCCCTGGCATTCAAGAAGCAGTCTGGTCATTACATTCAGCAATCCATTTGCATCCATATATACATGGACACAAGCATCAATTTACTATTGTCAGTGTCCAAGGCATAATTTGTCTTATTAAAATTACAACGAACTTTCACTTCTCGCAAAGGCAGGGGCCTGAAAGTCCCAGGAAATCGCTTGCTCTATGCAGCAAGGGACATAGTTAAGATAGAAGATGAATTGCCAAAATAAAGTTATGGTAATTTACAACAAAATGGAATAGTTTGTGCCTGTTCATAGGAGAAAATAGTGGAGTTGAACATGAAATGCACATGCCCAACATGACAGATTCAGAATGTGGAAAGGATTTGGAGTCAACTCAAAGGAATAACCTCCCTAGCACCGCAAAAGATAAAATGCTAAAACAATGGGGCAGCAGAGAACAAATATGGAAGAACAAGAAGCCTATGGAGAATTGGAGTAGAACAAAGCAAGTTTGTCATGCATCAACCTCGTGAAACGTTTATCCTTCAAATGGACCAACCACAAAAGTCATCAAGTTTAAAATTGCTGAACCAGAAAGAGTTTTCTTCATCTTAACAAGTACTAATCCCAATGATAGGATGGTAATTTTTTTCCTTCTTATTTAGTTTTCCTCAATATTGCATTTAACCATCATACTGCCTAACTGGTTACAAAGTAGCAATGTAAAACCTGAAAGTAAGTTATTACGGGGTAAGGAAAAAAAAACAATCTGTGACATGGCCAATCTTATTTTCTCAATTCTTGGTTTTAACACTCTCATCTAGACCAAAAAATCACTCTTAATTCCAAAACTAGAAACATGTGGCCCGGGGTTAGACCATACATAGAACTTATGCACCAAACAGTTCTTATTTGCTTTTTTACATTAAAACCATTTTCTGGTACATATTCATCTTGGAGTATTACTTATTGCCAAAAAACACTCATCATGGAAAACGCAATATATCTTATGTTTACTTCTACTCACAAGAGATCATCTGAATCAAAAGAAAAGTCTCCATACATCTAACTAACCTTGGAAAACTTGGATTAAAAGAAATGCTTATAAATAGTTAAGATAGAAAAGATTGCCGATGATTATCAAGAAACGTAGTAAACTGAGCAATTGAAAAATTGTAATACAAATATCTGAATACCTTTTCAAGCTTCTAAGGACCTCAACATTATAGAAAAGCTTAAATTGTATATCAAGAATGAAGTAGATTCAATTGCAATCTCCATAATATATGGTTTTAGATATATATACTTGGTCTATTTAAATTTGAAGCCAATGAACATCATACAGTAATGATAAGTGTAATTTTAGTTCTTACTAAATTTTCTAACTACATTTAATAGGGTAGTATTTCGGCATTGTAACTTATATTCTAGCAAATAGTCATGACCCTCGATAGACAAAGCATCCACTAAATGACTGGCATGTGGAATCCCATTTCTGAAAAAAGGAAAAGAAAAAATAAAGAACTACTTACAGAATGAGATACATATTCAGGGGAATCTCATTTCTGCATGCTTCTTCCATTTCTGAAAGTTTCATTCTAGCTTGTCTGAGCTCAGTCACACAGTCCATTTTATCAGATGGTCCAGATTGATTCATCTTTTTATCTACTTCTTTTGTGAGAAGTGATACAAGTTTCTGAAGATCTGCAACTGCTTGCCCATAATCTCTAATCATCTCATATAGACTGGCTCGTCTAGAGAGGGCCTGCAGACGTATGAGTGGCCGTTAGAAAGGTTAGAGTTAACCTAATAAAGTCATTAGAAACATTTTAAAAGCATAACTTATCTGTGATGTGCAGCAGCAAAACTGTAAGTAGCATGAAACGCAAAACAAATAGCCAAACTATATGAGTATACCTTTCAGTTATAAGTTGTGCCAGAAGTCTTTATTAAGGTTTTGATTTGCAAAATGCAAGAATGGCTAAAAACAAGGATGCTTATTACTACCATAAGACTGTAAGACTAAGTTCATTCTAAGTTACATTTCCTAACAGAGTTATAAATTTCAGGGTGCATATCAACAATGCTTGTGCAAATGGATGCAAGTTGTTTAAGGCACAAGGCACACATTACCCAGTGCTGTGTGTGCCTTATTTAAGTATGGTGCATAATCTCACAGAAAATTCACATACATAAAATGTTAGTAGCATAAATTCAGCAAATTCCAGCACTTATTTAACACATTCCAGGAATTTGCAAAATGATTTCAATAATTTCAGAGTTTCATACTAATTTTCAAAATCTCAGCTAAAAAATATGTGAAGAAAAACCTCCAGAACATAAATTTCAGTAATTTCAGGATAAAGAGAAGAAAAATAGAAGGAAAAAAGAGGAGAAACAGTGCCCGACTAGCAAAAAAAAAGGAACAAAGAAGAGAGAAAGCCTCTGTTAGAAGAGAGAAAAAACAAGAAGTGGAATGGAGAAGAAAGTGAGGAAGAATGAAAAAAGGAAAAGGAAAAGGAAAATAGTACCTCAGCTGGAGGAAAAGACATGCCAAAGCTAGGATTTTATTTGCCTACCCCTTTTATTTGACCATGTTTACAAAGGTGCTCCAGGCACGAACCTTTGTGAAGGCTCCTTGCCACAATGCAAAAAATAAAATAACAAAAAAGGGCAGTCACTGCACCTTGAGCCATAGTGCAGCATGGCGTCGCCATTTATAACTACAAATATCCGATGCAAAAATTTCATGAAACTCCCAATTTGAATAACCAACTTCTGGCTCTGACTCTGACTCAAATCAACATAGATGCCCTCCACATAGATAATATGCTCGGCATCCAAATATATGCAGAAATGTATGAAATGAACTCCATTTTATCAATCATATCAGGACAATCAAACAGACATCCATAATAACATAGAGCAATTGGCACCGACTAACAATGTTTTTAGAGGCAAACCTTATAGTAACTTCCATCAAGCGCGATGGCAAGGCAGCAATCTGCAATAGCATCCAAAATTTGGCCCATAGCCCGATATGCAGCAGCACGGTTACAGAAACATATTGCTGAAAAAGGCCGTGATTCAACAGAACATGATATAGCAGCAGTGTAATGTTCAACAGCTTCCGCGTGCTTTCCTGATTTGTATGCTTCATTTCCTGCAGCCTAAATAGCAAATGGTTGACTTTTATCAAGGAAATTGATTTATCAAATTTCATCTACACAGAGAGGACAAGGGACGAGAAAAGAGGAGGTCCAGCAGTTGCAAATAAAAAATTATTTCATAGATCATTGTGGGTCGAAGAATATCATGTATCTATAGAAGACCATAAGAGGTACAGTTTTCCCAAACATAAAGACAAAATAAAACTATTTCTATTCTAACCACAGACATCAAGATGAAGGATCAGCCAGATTTTGTGTTCACCATTAGACCGTTTTCCATGTGAAAGCTATCTCCTTAGTCCTAGTATGTGGTTAACATACAATTGAATAGTTGCAGAGCTGACAATATAAGATTTTCAATCCTAATGATATGCAGACAACAAGGAGAAGTCAGAAGAGATGCTGACTGCACCAACTAACAACCACTTTTTCTTGCTAATGAGCAAGTCATAACTCAGTTTAATAATTTCTACCCCTTAAGACTGACTATGACCAGGTCCCTAGTTGATTGACAATTGATTGTATTAATTCTCCCGTTTACTCTCTAAATTCATTAGCACGACGAGGTAAAATCAGCATAACAAACATAGGGAAATTTGTAATGCAAGTTTGGCATGCCTTAATAGAAATCTGTATGTTGCCAAAACGTAACAATTGAGATGCATGGAAATCTTGATTCTGGAAATTGAGCCGTGTATTCTTAATGCTTAGTAAGGTAAACGACGGGCTTTTATAACAGTAAAACAGACAAGTAAGGTATATCATGTAGGTGCACCGTACACATGATATTTGGGAACAGTAGACCTGCAACCCAGACAACCGTGAAAACACTATAGCATATTTCATTTGCATGCTTGTTATTTATGAATTTGTTGTTTGAAACAATATCTTCTTCTTCTACCATAGTATTGAAATACCTTTTTATACATAAAGGAAGAAAGAAAATTCAAACTTGTAAACTAATCGTATTCGTATCATATGCATTCATTATACTTTTCAGTAACAATTCCTCAAACTCATAGAAGGAAGTTCAGTAACAATAATTCATGTAACAATCACAAATATACACGATCGCCGCTTTGTTTACATATATCCTGAATTTGCTGATTGCATAACGTGAACCAATTCTTGGAATCAAACCCAACTGAACTCATCTATTTAAGATTCAAGGGAGGCCCAATTCTAAAAAATTGTTCATTCAAGAGAAATCACAAACATACTCACCTTATGGTGTAACAACTCGCGTATAACGCCTATCAATGGAATCAAGGATTCAAGGTTCTGGCTTTCACTGCAGAAGTCAAATTGGGAAGAAGCATTTTGAGTAAACAGAATAATACAATCCACTGATTGGAAGTGAAGCACCAAATCTATAATGTGTTACATATAATAATATATTGGACATTACCACTCCACAAGAGACACTGATTCTTCCTGCTTATTCAGGAATACGATAGCGTCCTCAAGCTTTCCGAGGTAGAAGTATGACTTAAGGATCAGTGATGAGCACCAGACCTTAAAGGAAGGAGCCCTCTTCAAGTCGAAACGATGAAGCTCTACTGGGTGGCTATCAGCACCCAGCATCAGAAAGTTCGACTCCACAGAACCAAGAATGTGCTCGCAGAAGTGGATGAGCTCCTCATATTTCTTTAGCTGTTAGTGAAATAAGAGTAAAATATTTGGAAGTATGAATATAATAATATAAACAAAAAGCTAAGTACATAACTCACAAATTATATGCACCTACAAATATATGTATAGTATCTCTTAATATTAATACATACCATAAGAAGAGCATTCACTTTCATCTGAAGCAATTTTTCTGAATATGAGCTTATCGTCAAACCATCAGAAATCACACTAATAGCAATATCAATGTCACTAGATGTTCTTCGTTCCAAAAGTTCAGCAGCCTGCTTCATGCATTCTGCAACTTTCTGGAAACAATTAAACAGAAAAATCACATCACACATTTCCTTAGATGAATTTAACATTTTAGATTTTCACAAGGTAAAAACACAATAAATTGTCATATTAAATATTTGGGGCGACATTTCAGCATACATTCACCAACATTAGAGCGCTCATAACATGACTTCTAGAAAACCAAATACTTCTGTAAGACTTACACCTCGAATCCTGGTCCCCAGAATACCACTATGTCGTTTTTATGCAATGACGGGGGTCTGACAAACAAAAGATCACTTACGAGCAGTCACGAGGAAAGTGAATATACTAGAAGTTTCTGAAGCTTTACTGACCAAAAGATTCGTATGGGACATACTCACGTTCCCAAAATTACTTCATTGTAGTAGTCATAAAGTTGCAAAAAATTAATCATTGAGGGGGTAGATCAAGTAACCGTAAAGTAACATGAAATTGCTTCTGGGAGAAATTGTTTCAAGAGGTTCAACCACAATTCTCCCCAGTATTGCCACTGAATAGAACAGATCAGAAAAATCTCAATGCTTAAGCTGTATGTTACCTTTAGATTGCAAGATCACCATAAAAAAAGAAATTATCAGAAGCCATCATGAGAAATACACTATGAATCTTATTAAAGATTGCCAACTTCTGTAGTCCCTTTCTGTGTGCCACAAATGGAACTACCACAGAGCTATGTTATAACAAGGATGACCATCAACCCCAGCATCCATTTAACCAGAGAGCATAAACCAACAGCATATATACAGCATCAAAAAAAATTTAATTTGGCTCCAAGATCCAAGTTGGGTCTCCTTAACAGTAAAGACAAACAAAAGGATTGGGCCAACTTTACACACATTATACCCAGTCGTCAAATCTGCCACCCTCAATTCCAGGTTTTTTTTTTTTTTTTCTTTTTCACTATGTTGCATTCGCATTGAGATAATTGAAGGCGCAGGCTTACACATCTATCTCTGTGATAAAAAAGAAATGCTGCAATCTGCGATTGCAGTGAATTCTTTCTTCTTAAACAAATTAAAGATGCTTGTATACTGTGATTTCAGCATTCAACATTCAGTGCACAGGGTTATATCTCGAGCAAATGCTCTCTCTCATAAGTTGTAAAACCAGGGGCAACTGGATAACTCAACCACTTAAGGGAAATTGCTTCAGGTTGATACAAGATATTTAGCAGCTAAAACAAGCTTGGTGTACTATGCTATCATCTACGACAAACTTCAGTATTAAACCCATTTTACGTCCAACTTAAGAGAAAATAGAAGTCTCACATATTTCAGCAATGATTCCTAGAGATTGAGAATTATGAAAACATAAATGATGTTAATATCCAACTTAATAGTGAGTACTGACTAACAAAATGTGCAATTGTTGCATTTTATTGGATATTCATAAGCTAGTCAGTTAAAACTCGAAAATCAATAGACTGCTCTAACAAAAAATTTCATAATTAGAAAATAGTAGTCAAATTGGATGATTTCAATACCTTTGCCTTCTCAAGGCCCTCAGAAGCTTCTACCATGAGCTTCCTGTCCACGCACACATCAGACCCTCCTTGCAAACACTTCATAAAATGCGGAGTTGCATTCTCAACTTCGCCTAGAGCAAGATAACAGCTGAAAAATTACAACAAAAAGTCGTGAGAGAGAGAGAGAAATATCTATTGCAATTGACAAAAAGAGGGAGACCACCATGAATGATTCATGTTGCTGAAGAGCAAATCACACTACAAATCTGTTGTAGCGATTATTTTGATCCAAAAAAAATAGTTGAAACTACAAGGCTTCTGAAGTTAAAGCAATTTGAACTTACGCTGTGGCAACCAGCATTTTACTACTGAGTGCTGATAGGACAGATAATTGAGGAAGACTTGATAACATTGATGATGGAGTACCATCAAGAAGGTATCAACAACAAAACCCATTGAATCCATGGAGAAAAAACTTGAGCAAATTCAAATGTGTTAGGATTTTAAGAAATCTCTTTTTGGTTATAATCCTTAGGATGCGTTATCATTAAAAGTTCTGTACCATAATACGGCTGAAAACTATACCATTTGTCAATCAACATGGTACCACAAATTTTTCATTTTTATGGGAGGAGGGAGGGGTTGTTTCCAGCTCCAAAGATAACTAATTGCCGGCTACTGGTTTTGCCCCTATGAGGCATATCTTTTACGCTTGTTGAAAAGGAAATCAATTAAGAGAAAGCAAAACACAAGAACACGGAAAACTGCATATGTAAGAAGATATAACCACACCAGTACCAAACCAAGAAACAGAGAGAGAAAATTGGGGCCAGAAGCAGTAAGCAGATACCGTACCTGGCAGCTCGAACTTGCACCTTAAGGAAATTGGGATCTATGGCAGAAGCTCTTATACAATCTTCTAATGCTTCTCTGAATCTTCCAAGTGACATACGTGTTGCTGCACGATTGCTATAGCACAACATTAGAGCCCTAAGGCAGCTTCTAGATGCCTCATTTTGGGAAATACAATTGATTCCCTGAGTGTAACAATCTTCAGCTTTCGAAAACTCCCCTTTTGCATAGGCTTGATTCCCCCTAGCATGAAATAAAATCAGAAGCAAGACCGTTGATCATATATGTGAAGATGGTCGTAATACAATATTAGGAAACACAATTCATAAAAATTTTGACAAAAAATAAATGAATCTACACCTCAGTCGCCATTTTTCACAGGATTCCTGAGATGCAATGCTCACAGCTTGAGCAATGTCTTGCTTGGTTGCCGGTCCATCTTGCTCAGATTCATCCCTTCTTTGGTTTAACACAGTCGAGAAATTACCTATCAGGCCTTGCTCGGGTGAGGACAGTGAAGATCCAGCAACTTGCAATGAGGGTAAGTGGGATGCTACATGCGAAATTTTGACACTTGGAGTGGAGCTATATGAATCCTGACAAAGTTTGCCTCGATTTTTCTTCTTCAGGACGCGCATTGGTGCTGGAGACTCACCGAGAGAAGAGGATGATGCAGAAAAGGTGAAGCTACTTTGCGCCGTGTCTGCTAAACTTGTATCATACTTAAACCGAGTACCTCCATCACTGTTTTGTCTCTCAATTTTAGAGCTGAAACTTCCTTCAATATCGGCTGCAGTGACAAAGGAGTCAGTACTATAATCTAATTCATCAGTAGCAGACTTGAAGCTTTCAGTCTCGGCTCCTGAAGCAGCATCTTCATAAGGAATCTCAACGCTGATACCTTCTTTCATACAATATACAGATTCTTCATCTTTCCTTTCGTTGCCCTTTACATCACGCTCATTTATATGCAAGTCAGCTGTCGCAGCAATTAGAACTTCATCAGCTATGTCACTTAAAACGTTTGGATATGCTGCACTTGAAGAATTATTTTCATCATAATGAGAAGATTCCTCTGATGCCACAGAAGTCTCTCTCGAGAAACTATTATTAGCCAGTGTTTCCTCATAAGGAGAGAGGTCCATGGGCGAATACTGTTCAGGAGATTCTGCCTTTTCTTGCAAATTTTCCTGAAAGAAAAAATCCTGCTGGAACTTCAATGGCACCTGTGCAGGTTTCTTCCACTTCCCCTTCTTCTTTCTTAATCCACTGTCTTTGGTCGATTCTCTCTTTGTCTCGACTTTTCTATTTAGGCCAAATACAGAGTGTGCTTTAGGATCCGGTGTTTTGAACTCAACATGTTCTGCTGCCATACTATCCAACTTGCTAGTGAAACTGAAATCAACTTTCTTGTCAACTCTGTCCACAGATGGCATCTCAGAGACACTGCCAACTGGTTTGAAACGAATGCCACTAGATGTAAAAACCGGTAATGACGTTGAATTATTTTCATTGTTGGAACTCAAATGAGTACCACTATTCTTGCTTTCCCCTCCCGCCTGAAAAGTAAACCCCGAATTAAATGATCTAGAGGTATTGTGCAAATTCCCATCACCCAAATTCTTAGCTTGCATGCCATGCATGGTTTCTGCACCAGAAGCCAAGCTTGGTTTAGTTTTAAGGTGATCGGAACTGTCTCCAGCTGCACTAGTTACATTCAAGTTCATCGGCTCATCAGCAATTCCAGTGTCTTTTCTGAACATCAATCCATTCTTGTCTCCAGAACTAACGTTGTCAACCTTCTCATTCCCAAAGCCCAAATTCTTCGAGCCACAATGCTCAGAGTCTTTCATATTCAATTTCTTCATCTTATTTGGAAGTTCTTCCACATTGCCACCATATAATTTACTGAAATGCTCACTTTCAATGTACAACCTTCTCATCTCATCTGGCAATTCAGAAACCACACTTTCATCAACACCTCGCAGGCCATGCTCTTTTCCACTCAAATGCATATCACCACCAGCACTACTACTGCCACCATTCTTCACATTCATACTATTTGTATACGCCTTCTCGGTTTCAATTCTCAACCTCCTCATGTCATCCACCACCTTGCTTGTCTCCGCATTATTATTCACAAGAGTCTCACTAAATAAATTATTCTTACTAGCATCATTGGACCCAAACACAAACCCACGACCCACATTCTGCTGACTCGATTCAGAAGCGGGTTTAGAAGTACCAAGACCTGGATCACTGCTCGCAGACTCAACACCCGAACCTCCTAGACCCTGCCCAACATCCATTTGTGATACGGGTCGGAATAGATTGGGTCGGTGGCCCACTAAGGGTTTCCGGAGCTTGGCGAGCCGCGGCGGTCGGGAGAGGCCGGCGGCAGGCTTGGAAGGGCCCAATGACGGAGAACCAAACCCGAAATTCGGATCCATCCGATTCGGAAAGCTGGTGAAGGCGCTAATATTTTCGTCGATGTTATGCGATGAATTAAAATGCGGATAGAAAATCTGACCGTTGGTACAGGGCGCCGGTGCTCCGGAGTCAACGAAGGCCGGCGACATAAGTCATCTAATCACACGGCTGGCTGCGAACGGCGATTGGGTCTCGTCGGATTGTTCAAGAACCTGGGCCAAATCAAGAAGGGATGATTTCTACTTTCTTGGGATCAAGAGTTTCGTCGCATAATCATTTCTTTCCTTGCAGTAATTCTTATTTTAATATATATTATATTTTTCAAATTCTTGGAGAAAATTATGATTATTTTTTTTTTTATTCTAATTTTCTTGGATCAGTTTCTTGAAATTGAAGGAAAAGATGTAAGAGAGAGATGCTCGTCCTTTCACAAGAATCATGGGCCGTAGTATATATCTCTTTTTAGATTTTTCTTTCCTCTGTTCTTTAATGCTATATTTCATTATTTTTTATTTTCCTTTTCTTGCATAATAATTTTTATTTCATTTTCTTTTTTGGATATTTCTTAATAATTTTCTTGAGGGTTTAATTGCAATTTAGAAAAAGATAATTGTGCAAATAATGATTGGTTTTCTTTTTGATGAAATAATTATTAATTTGATTTGATGGAAAGGATGGATAACTAACACAATCCATCATTCGTGTTTGGACCAAAAATATTTATTTAAATATATATGAAAAAAGGTTATATATTCAAATTTTAGTTCATTAAAAATAATCTAAATTTTATATATTAAATTGATATTTCAGTCGTATGTATGTATGATGTTTTGAGTCGCCTAATAAACTTTCAAATTATTAATTAACTTAAAAACTAAATTAAATTTTAAAAATTTTAAATCACTAATTAATATGTCAAAAGAAGAAGGGAAGAGAGATTACTTTTGGACTCTTGATTTATTTATTTTAGAGAAATGATTTTATATTAAAATGATTACTTTTGGACTCTTGATTTATTTATTTTAGTCAAAAGAATAAGTGAAGAGAGGGTGGGCATTATGGTAGGGTTGGAAAGAAAGAATAATTAAAAAAAATTTATTTTTATAAACTATTTATTTTTACTAATTCTGATATAATTTATATAAACTATTTTGAACCATTATTTATTAATTACAATAATGAGCAACTTTGTGACAATAACATTCAATATTTGAAGCATTTTGAGATGTTTGTGACATATTTTGGTTTATTGCTCTCAAGCTAAAGTGAGGAAAAAAGATGAAAATGTTGTATAAATAAGTTAGAAGTGTTTGTGGGTTATTTACATGTATCAATAGGAAAAAAAAAATGCTTGTTGGCGCTATTTCTTTTCTCCAAGAAGTTGAATATACGCCTGAATAGCTTTTTTTTTTTTTTTCGGAAGCTGACCATTAACTAATGGTACATGTCAAATTACGTATCGTTTCCGTCAATACTTAACAAAATAGGACCAATAATGTTAAAAATTTAAGATTTTAGGACTAAAAGTGTTGTACACATAAAGTTTGGGACAAAAAATGAGAATGACCGTATAGGAACCAAAAGTGAGATTTTGTCCGATCTTTTATTAAATAGAGAATTACCTCTAATAATTACTATTGAAATAAACTTCAAAGTGGCCTTATTGGTGACTTTTGAGTGATTTAAAAATGCCAAGAACAAAGTTTGAATAACATAATGTCAGGCCCAAAGAATCAAGAATATGGTTTAAATCCTTTGTTTATATATAATGTTTCATTTTATATACCAAATCCAATATAAATTTGAAAATTATGGCCCGAGCGTGGCTGTACTGAATCTAAATTAATTATATGGTAAGTACAATATATTTATTATGTGATTAATATACAATTTAAAAGGAATAACTAATCATATAACAAATATAATACACTTATTTTATAATTAATTTGATTCAATCAAACTGAACACAACCAAGAATTTTTCATATAAATAAGCCCAATTGTATTAGAAAGCATTTCCGTACTTTGATAAAGCCAAGGAAGTTCAAAAACTCCAACATGTGAGTTTATTCCATCATTGAAACCAAGGTGCTGGTTCATGGTTTTACATTCATTCATGTTTTTCAACTGCTAATTATTTATTAGGTAATTTACATTCATATTATGTAAGATTTTACCCTAATTACAAATATATATTCTTATTAAATTTTTTTACTTGAGATCGTACAGTCTTTTTTGTAACTCTATTTTATTGGACTACGGAAAGTATATCTGTAATATTTAAAAAATACCTCTCATAAAAGTTTGGTTGTGGATTGATCATTTTTCAAACTAAAATACCCTAAGACCAAATTTTAGGTAAGGCATCCCTCATCAGTCATCATGTTGCGGGCAGCCGAAGAGACAAAAAGGCGACTAGATATTGCTATACCACAGGGACAGTGTAGAGAGACGGAGAAGAAACAAAATGGTTACTAGATGTTATTATTTATTTTGGGCATTTTTGTCGTGTCGTCAAATTTTATTGAATATTATTTATTTTTTTTATGAGTAAATTATAATGGGTTTCCTAATTTTTTTAAAATTGTGAATACCTTATCGTTGTTTGAAAAATTATCAATACTTATGATGTTTGATAAAATTGTGTAATTTATGGATAGAGATTTGAAATTGCCAACTTTATCTTTGTTATAATTTTTTCTTTTAAATGAAAAATTGTTCACTAAATCAATAGTAAGGCGAAACTTCACTTTTAGTTTCATAGGATAGACCGTTCAATACTTTTAGTTCTTTACTTCACTGAATTTTTAAAATAGTTATAAAATTGGGAAAAATTCAACACATTTAGTCCTATACTTTACGAGGATTTTAGAATTATCCCAAAATTGAGAAAAATCTACACATTTAGTCCCATATACAAGTTTCGGACAGAAAATTAGACGGCAATGGCGCATGCAATGCGCGTGTCAATCAATTGTTTGAGCAGCCAAGTTAATGAACACATTACATGTGTCATTGCCATCCATTTTTTGACTTAAAAACTTGGACATGAGATAAAATGTGTTGACTTTTCTCAATTTTAAAAATATTTTTAAAATTCTGTAAAGCACGGGATTAAAAGCATTAAATTCCTATTGTATGGAACGAAAAGTGTAATTTTGCCCAATAGTTGTAAAATTTAGACTATAGTAAACATTCTTAATAAACTTGAAAAATCAAATATTCTCATGATATGTTTAACAAAACCTCAAGGAATCAGGTTCTTGTCAAAGAGACAAAGGAAGAAACCTCAAAGGGAACCTTCCAAGTAGACATGAATGCAAGAGTATGAAAATGACTAGTAGAGGAGATAGAGGTTTTTTTTATACACAAACCACAGTACCCCACAAAGCACCAGCCCTTTTGTAACTTTCATATGATTGCTACTACTTAACTTCTGCATTAGTTTCTGTACGGTTGAGATTGTCATATGTGGTATGAATTTTATATTTGTCTCGAAATCTTTGCTGAGGTACAAGGATCCCTTTGTCCCGACATGATTGCATTGAGCAGTGTCTTCCCTTAAACAAATGCAGCTTAGCTAGCCTGGGAATCTACTGCCTTCTCATGAGCAACGTTGCCCGAAAATTTGTCTTGTTTGCTGATTCTTACCAAACAGTTAAAAACTCCAGCAATGGACGAATCCTAGAGAGAATTATTGGTTCAAGAACGAGGTTTTGTAGTTTATAGTTAGGACAGTGACTAAAGAAGAAAAGTTTACATGTTTCATGTGGAGCAGCTGGACTAAAGAAAGTAACTTTTAGTCGATCTTTATGCAAGAATTTTCCTACTTTTTCCATACTAGGAAAAGAAAAGAGCATCAGAATATATGTTAACTTCGTCTTAAAGTAGCTTCAACTCATTGACATGGCTTTCTTATAACCATCTGCATTTACGGATTCTGATGAACTCGAGTTCTTTGATGGGTGGGAAATCTTGTTGCTTTCGGTGCTTATGTCAATGCTTAATAGTTTAGAGATGTAATTGAGATTTAGTAAATCCGGACAAAAGAAAAAAAAAGGGAGATTATTAGTGGAGTTAGCCCTGAAAAATTAAGATTATTAGCGATTACGTTTACATCGTACATGTTATATTATTATTAAAAGCGATCAGAACATTGATGTATTGGTTTAGTTGCCATATGATAATGATTTGGTATGAAGAAGTTGTAGTAATGGTACGAAGTCGGAGTCAGAGGGAATTGTCAATTTGATGTTAACTATTAAGACAATTTATTTATTGTCTATTATTTGAAACTGATTGTCTGTTTGTATATGTAAAGACTGCACATGACAACCTCGCACATTCAAAGATAATCATATTAATAGCAGCACCTGATGCAAAGTCCCATCTAACCATATTCCTCTGCCCTTAAGACACCTGACTTGGTCTCTTCCTTCACTCGAATTTCCACATAGTAGAGGTGATTATTTCTTTGTCTTTGAATAATACTTTGCTGTGTCTTGAACAACATTTGTTATGAACTCCTCAATCTCCTAATGTCGAACATAGCTCATGTTGTCCAGGTTAAGGTTTCTCAAGAAAATGTGTTTCTTACTTAGTTTTCTGGTCTGTTTGTAGGCCACATCACCAAATTTAACCTTTCGCTATTTACCATGATATGTATCTGTGCAGGGATCTGAAGGAGTGATCATTTTGCTGTTTTACATTCGTTTTCTGTTGTTTTGAGATTGCTGCAATCAGAAAACTGAGAAATACTATTTCAAACTAGTCATGGCTGGAGTTAACCATTTCGATGAAGATGATAAAAAAGAGCAACATAAGACATCAGACGTCACAGAAATGTCGAGCAGTGAACAAATCTCTGACAGCACCTGCAAGAAGACTAAATCTGTTGAAAAAGTCCCATACTACAAACTGTTCTCCTTTGCAGACCCCACAGATTATGCACTAATGGTAGTTGGTGTAATCACGGCTATTGGAACTGGACTGAGCTTGCCTCTTATGACTGTTTTATTTGGAGAATTAGCCAACTCTTTCGGACAGAATGTGGACACTGGAAGAGTTGTTAATGAAGTCTCCAAGGTACCATAAAGTCATAAATTGAGGTTCCATGTGCTCTACTTCAATGGTGTTAGTAAGAAAATTCTTGAGTTTGTCCATGTTAATGTATATTACACCATGTTTTCAGGTATCCGTTAAGTTTGTATATCTTGCCTTGGGGGCTGGGACTGCAGCATTTTCCCGTAAGTTTTTCTTACCTGTTATAATACTGATATTACCACCAGACTATCATTGTAATAAATCAAAAACCTGTGGAAGTCACATTTGTGTTCTCGGCAGAGGTGGCGTGCTGGATGATCACAGGTGAAAGGCAGGCTGTAAGGATTAGAAACTTGTACCTGAGAGCTATACTTAGGCAAGATATTGGATATTTTGACAAAGAGACGAACACTGGAGAAATTGTCGAAAGGATGTCTACTGACACGGTTATAGTTCAAGATGCTATGGGCGAGAAGGTAAAATGTATGCTGAAAAAGAATCTGCATATCACCTATAGTTCTTGATGCACATATTTTGACTAAGTTTTTGCATGGAAAACCACAGATAGGAAAATTTTTGCAGCTTTCAGCATCGTTCCTTGGAGGTTTCGTGATAGCTCTTATCCAGGGATGGCTTCTTACTCTGGTCTTGCTTTCTGCAATCCCACTTCTCGTCATCTCCGCTGCGTTCATGACTGTCGTTATGGCAAAGTTGACGTCACGGGGACACGCTGCTTACTCAGAAGCAGCCGTTGTGGTTGAACAAACAATCAGCTCTATCAGAACTGTAAATGAAGCTTCAAAAAGACAAAAGCAGGTTTTTCTTCATTTACGTCTAACTTTGTACCTTAACGGTGAGTTGATTTCGTGTTGCAGGTAGCATCATTCACAGGGGAAAGGCAGGCCGTTGCTAAGTATGATAAGTCTCTGTATAAAGCTTACAAAGCAGGTGTTCATGAGGGATTGGCTGCTGGGTTTGGTTCTGGTCTTTTCTTTTTGGTTCTTTTCTGCAGTTACGCCTTAGCGGTATGGTTTGGTGCCAAAATGATTATAACTAAAGGATACACAGGAGGAGTTGTCCTGAACATAGTAATGGCTGTTCTTCAAGGATCTTTGTATGTTACCATTTCTATTCTATTTGTAATAAATTTTGTCATGTGAACTTTTACTTCTATTTTTCTTGTAAGAATGACTATGGCTTGTGGGCTACTTTTTTTTCCCAGTTCTTTAGGGCAGATATCTCCATGTCTAAGTGCATTTGCAGCTGGTCAGGTTGCTGCTTTTAAGCTCTTTCAGACAATATACAGAAAACCAGATATAGATCCTTACAACACAGATGGACGCGTCCTGAACAACATCAATGGGGATGTAGAACTAAGAGACGTGCACTTTAGCTACCCGTCTAGACCAGACGAGCGAATATTTAATGGATTTTCTCTCAAGGTACCTAGTGGAACTACATTAGCTTTGGTGGGAGAAAGCGGAAGTGGAAAGTCGACTGTTGTCAACCTTGTCGAGAGGTTTTATGATCCGCAAGCAGGTGAAGTTCTGATTGATGGTATAAACATCAAAGAGTTTCAGCTCAGGTGGATTAGAGGAAAAATAGGCCTAGTGAGCCAAGAGCCCGTTTTGTTTGCTTCAAGCATCAAAGACAACATTGCTTATGGTAAAGATGGTGCTTCCCTTGAAGAAATTAAAGAAGCTGCAGAATATGCCAATGCTGCAAAATTCATAGATAAGCTGCCTCAGGTCAGAATTCTTACATGAGTACTAAGTGACGATGATTATCAAAATCATGTTTCATGAAAGCTACGTACTTTCTGTACATATTCGAATTCCATGTTTCCAGGGACTAGACACAATGGTAGGCGTAAATGGAATTCAGCTGTCCGGGGGGCAAAAGCAGAGGATAGCTATAGCTAGAGCAATTCTAAAGGATCCGAAGATTCTACTTCTCGATGAGGCTACAAGTGCTCTTGATGCAGAATCGGAGAGAATCGTGCAGGAGGCACTGGACAGGGTCATGATAGACAGAACAACCATCATTGTAGCTCATCGGCTCAGCACAGTGAAGAATGCCGATGCTATTGCAGTCATTCATCAAGGGAAGATTGTGGAGAAAGGTTCACATAAGCATATAAACAATTATTATTCCTCAAAGGACTAATGATTTTTGGTTGGGTTACAATGACATGAAATTTTGCGTTTCGACTGACCAGGTTCACATTGCGAACTAATACTAAATCCTGAAGGAGCATACAGTCAGCTCATAAGGTTGCAAGAGTTCAACAAAGATGCAGCACAAGATTTTGGTATTGATTTAGGTGGAGCAGAGATCAATGCAGATTCTGGCAGGCAGTGGAGCCAGAGAATCTCATTCTTACGGTCCATAAGCCGGGGGTCATCTGAAGCAGGAAACAGTAGTCATCATTCATTCTCAATGCCGTCTGGTGTCCCTGCCCCAGTCAACCCGCTCGAGGCAGCAGATGGAGAACCACAAACTGGAGTATCATCGAGATCCAAGGATGAGATTAAAGGGTCATTGTACCGCTTGGCTTACCTAAATAAACCAGAGATTCCAGAGTTAATACTTGGTTCTTTGGCTGCAGTGGTCAATGGTGCAATATTACCCCTTTTTGGTCTCCTATATTCCAGTGTAATCAAAACGTTTTACGAGCCAGCTGATGAGCTTCGCAAGGATTCCAGATTCTGGGCTTGTATGTTTGTCGTTCTTGGCATGGCATCTCTTTTGGCAACTCCAATGAGGACATACTTCTTTTCTGTGGCAGGATGTAAGCTGATTAGACGGATACGGTTGATGTGCTTTGATAAAGTGGTTCACATGGAAATAAGTTGGTTCGACAGAATTGAGAACTCGAGCAGCTCAGTTGGTTCTCGACTTTCTGCAGATGTGAAGTCCCTCAGAAATCTAGTCGGAGAATCACTTGCTTTGCTAGTTCAAAATATTGCCACAGCAGTTGCAGGCCTGATCATTGGTTTTGGAGCAAGCTGGGAGTTGTCCCTTATTGTACTTGCCATGCTACCTCTCATTGGACTAAATGGATATCTTCACATGAAATTCATAACTGGTTTTAGTGCAGACTCAAAGGTTAGATCCAACGAGATTAAAACCTCATTTTCATGAACATCGGAAGGAAAACAGAAGACATTGTCAGATTCTTTTAGCTTATGTCTTTAAACTTTCTTGTTTCTTTCGTCAGCTCACCATCCCAGTAAACTAACAATGGCTTTTACAGAAACTTTATGAAGATGCAACTCAAGTTGCCAGTGATGCCGTTGGCAGCATTAGAACAGTTGCTTCTTTTTCTGCAGAAGAGAAGGTGATGGAACTGCACCAAGAAAAATGTGAAGGGCCAGTGAGAATAGGAATTAGACATGGATTACTCAGTGGAGCAGGATTTGGAATGTCCCTTTTCTTTCTATATTCCGTTTATGCAGTTAGCTACTATGCTGGGGCTCGTCTCATTGAAGCAGGAAAGATTACATTTGGTGAAGTTTTTCGAGTAAGCTTCTACACTTCACCTGTTTTGGAAATTATAACTAGTTTTAGAATGCATATTCATTTTCCCAACACGGCAGGTTTTCCTAGGCCTCAGCATGACAGCCATCGGGATATCCCAGTCGGGAGCACTTGCACCAGACTCCGGCAAAGCCAAGGTCGGTGCTGCTTCTATTTTCACACTTCTTGACCAGAAACCAGCGATAGATTCAGCTGATGACTCAGGAACGACACTGGAAAACGTAAAGGGAGATATCGAGTTCCAGCATGTCAGTTTCAGGTATCCCAGTCGGCCTGATGTTCAGATTTTTAAAGATTTGTGCTTGGCAATTCATTCGGGCAAGGTAAAACAATGTTGTTCAAGATTCTACAAAGTAACATTAATCAACTGACAAAGATAACTACTAACAGCAACAGGTTTCTTAATCAGACAGTTGCAATTGTTGGAGAAAGTGGGAGTGGAAAGTCCACAATAATTTCCTTGTTGCAACGGTTTTATGATCCGGATTCAGGCCGGATCACACTAGACGGTTTTGAGATCCAGAAGCTGAAGTTGAAGTGGTTAAGGCAGCAGATGGGACTGGTAAGCCAGGAGCCAGTACTGTTCAACGATACAATTCGTGCCAACATTGCATATGGGAAGGAAGGGAATGCCACAGAAGCAGAAATCTTAGCTGCCGCAGAGTTGGCTAATGCAAACAAATTCATCAGTAGTTTGCACAAGGTCTGTATTTAGTCTAATATCTCATGCACTTTTGCATCCTACTTTGATCAACACCACTATCTGATAAACATGCAAATTTTGAAACATATACACAGGGGTATGACACGGTCGTTGGTGAAAGGGGGATCCAGTTATCCGGTGGGCAGAAGCAACGGGTTGCAATCGCACGAGCCATAGTGAAGGGTCCGCGGATTTTGCTGCTTGACGAAGCCACCAGCGCCCTTGATGCCGAGTCTGAGAAGGTGGTTCAAGATGCGTTAGACCGAGCCGTGGTGGACAGGACCACCATAGTGGTGGCTCATAGGCTATCCACAATCAAGAACGCAGACTTGATTGCTGTCATTAAAAATGGAGCCACTGCAGAGAAAGGAAAGCATGAAACTTTGATGAACAAGAAAGACGGCATCTACGCCTCTTTAGTTGCACTTCATGGTGCTCATTCCTCTTCTTCTTAGGCCATTATTAGAGCTGTCTCCTTTTTCACTTACATCTCCTTCTAATGTATCTCTTGCACAAATTTCAGACACATTTTCTTGGTGGGGTGGGTATACATCGACCCCCATGTGATATTGACATGTTTAAAAAATTCTCTAAAAAATAAAATATGAATTACATTTCTTGTGATATAATTTTTTTTTTTAAAAAATTCGGTAAATTAGAGTTGGTAGTACACGCACGTTAACTCTAAATATGAGTTTGGAAAGCACATTTTTTTGATAATTTTATCCTTCTTACTCCTATTTTATGATTGCACCCAATTTATATATATAAATTTAATAAATTTTAAAATAATATATAAATATTATTTTATATGTAAACATATATTATATAATTATATTAATATTTTTAATTTAATATTCTTTCAATTACATAATTAAATTAATTTTAAAAAAATGGCAATGGCAGCTTCCTGCTAGCGCTGCAGACCACGCCCTCCTCACCCCTGGGCGACGGGGTCACCCTTCGCCTCCGTCATCATTGCCCCCTCCGCGGGGGGCGACAGGGGGTGGGAGGGTGGGGGTGATCATATTTTTTAAAAATAATAATTTTATTTTTATAAATTATAATAATACGTATAATATAATTATATTCAACATGTCATCCAACTCATTTCTAAAGCCACGTGGGATTAAAACTCCCCAAAAAATATCCAATTGGCATTTCATATTATTTTTTCGGTAAAAAATCAAAATTACGACTATCGAAAGACTAAATTTCATCAATTTTAAAATTTAATGAACTTATAAAATAATAAGCATAATTATTGGACTGAAATTAATATTGAGCATATTTAACAGATTAAAAAAATAATTTTTTCTTTAATTAAATATACAATTTCTCCTCATATATATGGAGGGACGTTTTAGTCATTATCCCTAAAAAATAGGCCCAATTGATTAAAGGGTGGTACCAATTATTGTTCATAATATAGAAATAATTTCTTATATTTAAATTTTAATAGGAAATGTTTTGATATTTTTCCGTATCACAAGGGGTCAAAATGACCCATTTTCTTGTTAACTTCTGTTCAAGATCAGAGTTCCATGTATGAATGTTGGATAATTGTGGATGTTAAGGATTCAAGAACTCAGGCAGTCTTATTGACAGCCAGGTATAGGACCCAATGGATGACAGGATTTACAATTTCAACAACATCATTGCTCCATTTCACTTTTTGCAGGAGGACCATTTTGATAATGAATGAGGAACTTGTCAAGTTGAACATAAACCTACACATATATAACAGCCAAGTCTCTTGCCCTGTTGACTAAGACACTACGGACAAGTAGGGACCAATTCAATAGAATTTTTTCTGAAGAGGGGAATTCCATAAACTACAGCATGAAATCAATAGACTCAAAGACTTGGGAGTGAATCAATGCATGACTTGTCCATCAGACTAACTACTACGGCAAAAATTTATTGAACTTCTGTGTTGCACTCCTTGACACGGCCATCCATGATCAAACCCAAGTAGCTGCTTCATCGTGGAAGACGTCAACTTTTGGCATAGAAACAGTACAATGATATTTTCTGACACGCCTCCCTACTAACGTTATAAATATTGTCTCTATGTCATGTTTCCTAGCACTCAAGATTCTGATCATCTTATTTAGTAATTCGAAGATGTCCACAAAATCTTCATCGGTAGCACCACTAGATTACCTTTCCTTCCTCTACTTGCTGGTCTTCTTTGCAGCAGTGTCTGCTGTGATGTGCCAGTCCAACCAAGGTAATTTCAGCCGTTCTTTTGAGGGATCTTTGGTTGTTAATCCAAGTTTTCTCTTTAAACATACTAATTTTCAAAGATTGTGTTCTTCTTTGTGCGTGTGAAAGTGTATATATGTGCAATCCAATATAAGACAAGACGCTGATTTGGGATACAGAATCAAGACTGTGAATGCATGTTAATAATAAGCAAAGTAGGAAGAACTTATGGGCTACTTCTATCATCTGATAAAGATTTGCGCATACTGTTGCAGGATCCATCGGAGTGTGCAATGGCCGTCTCGGCTCTGACTTACCGCCCGAACAGGAAGTTGTCGAGCTCTACAAAACCAGCGGCATCAAGAGAATGAGAATCTACGACCCCAACCAAGCAACTCTCACAGCCCTCCAGGGATCAGGCATAGAACTCGTGCTTGACGTCCCTAACGCGGACCTTGAATCCCTTCAATCCGATGCAACACATTGGGTCCAAACTAACGTCGTGCAATACTTTCCAGCGACCAGAATACGTTACATCGCTGTGGGGAACGAAGTAGACCCTGAAAAAGAGACGTCAGGTTTCGTCCCGTTGGTTCTCCCCGCCATGCAGAACATATACAAAGCACTCTCACAATTCGGCCTGCAGGACCAAATCAAGGTCTCAACCGCCACATATTCCGCCCTGTTGATGAACACTTCTCCGCCCTCGAACGCTATCTTCAAGGATATGGCCTTCATGGAGCCCATCATAAGTTTCTTGGCACAAACCAGAGCTCCACTTCTTGCCAACATATACCCTTACTTCGCCTATATTTACAGTCAAGGCGTGGAGCTTCCATACGCTTTGTTCACTGCTCCAGGAGTAGTCGTCCAGGACGGCCCATACGGATACCAAAACCTGTTTGATGCAATGGTGGATGGAGTGTATTCTGCTCTGGAAAAAGCCGGAGGGGGCGACGTTGAGGTCGTCGTTTCTGAGAGCGGATGGCCGTCCGACGGTGGCGTTGCAGCGACAAGGGAGAATGCAGAGACTTACTACAGGAATCTGATTGATCACGTGAAGAGAGGCAGCCCGAAGAGGCCGGGGAAAGCCATCGAGACATACTTGTTTGCCATGTTCGATGAAAACAACAAGCCGGGAGAAAAGAGTGAGCAGCATTTCGGGCTGTTTTATCCTAACAAGCAGCCCAAGTACCAATTTATCCTCAACAATGTGTAACAAAGCTGAGGAACATGGTTGAAGGAACTATGTTTATCAAGATTGTCAGTGCATGCACTAATTCAATGTAAGGGAAATAATAGAAATTATTACATCCCATCAAAATTAATTATATAGCAAATGTAATATACTTATAAATATAGTACAGTTAAGAAATTTATCCCAAACTCATGCAAGCATATATATGTGTTCTATTTCAAAACTTTAATAATATTTTTACATCATAATGTAAATAATGACAAAAATAAGACCCATATTCCCAATAATAATATTTTTATATCAGAATGTAAATAATTACAAAAATTAGACCCATATTCCCAATAATAATATTTTTACATAATAATGTAAATAATTACAAAAATTAGACCAATATTCCCAAGAAAAACATTTTTACACCATAATGTAAATAATCACAAAAATTAGACCAATATATAATCCCAATAATAACATTATTTAAAAATATATAGTTCCTTTGTAACCACGTACAAATAGATCACGATTTATGTATGCTTTTAAGCTTGTTTAGCCCATCAAGTGAATTTTGCTAGTAGAATTGGTTAGGTTTATCCATTTTCATGTGTCAATAAAAGACAATGTCGATAAAAAGAAATAGATAAATTTAAGTAATACTATAACAAAAAAATTCATGTGATACCGTCGGATGCTTCCCAGGTTGGGGAAGCAGTCCTTCGACCACCCCCACCACTTGACATTACCGCACCATCCCCCGCCCTGCAGACTCCAAATGATATTGGACCATCTGGAGCTACACTGGCAGCTAATGAGACGATACAGCTGTCTGCTACACCAGCAGCTGCTCCACCACCCCCACCACCTGACACTACCGCACCGCCACCATCTCCCACCCCAAAGACTCCAAATAATGTTGGACCATCTAGAGCTGCACCGGCAGCTAATGAGACGATATAGCAGTCTGCTCTATTAGCGGCTGCTCCACCACTCACCACCACCACCAATAGTCCCCCCACCGCCAATACATTAGCCTCGATGATGAGAAGTAAATTTGTTTATCAAATTTTATTAGTATTATTTTATCTTGAAAATATCTAAGTAACATGTCCTTTTAGGTCTGTCCACCGCTTCCATGAGCACATCAATACGATTGTGTGAGGATACTTTCCCCACTCGTGGCTGTGTATGAGGCAGGTGTCACCAAAGCACCAGCATTTTTTGTTCAAGAGCATGAAGGTAACCAAATTTAAATTAATTTGATTTTATCTAATAATTTAATTATTTAATGAATTCTACTACTATTTTGTTTAATTTAATTATTGTAGATGACCTATTGGTGGGACTGTAACTATAAGTCCATGTTCCCTGTCTTCAACATGTGGACCACAAGTATATTTGGAAGACATTATCCATTGTCCCATCCAGCTTGGTCAAGCCATTCTGGCTGACTAACGAGGTCTGGCTCCAGCTCCAAGCGTACTGGGTCAGCAAGGACTTCCAACAGAAGTCCTCAAAGAATAAAGCGAACCAGACGGTGAACCAGCTAAACATTCTTGAGGTCATGAAAGAATGGGATAAAAGATTTATAACCTCAGTTAACATTTGAATTGATGGACTCTAAATATTTAATCATAAATCCTTTAAATTTATCTGGATACTTCTAAATTTAAGGTCAATTTGGCTTAATAAATTTGAATTTGAGGGAAGAATCTGAAGAAATAATCTCAAATGATTCTATTTTAAAAAAATTCAAAATCAATCAATATTCATCATAACATAGTTCAAAGTTAAAATTGAAGAATTTAAAATATTTTAAATTTAGAATTATCCAAATAAATTAAAATAAATTGTTATCCGATTTCAAATCCTTTAACACAAATACAACCTCAAACAATATCATCCTTCACCTCTAAATTTTGAATCACTTAAAATTCTTTTTTCAAATTTATTTTTATTTTTTGAAAATAAAATTCAAATCCACCAATTTAAATATAATTTGAAATAATTTATACCACGAAGCAAAAAAAATCCTGATGTGATAGGGATCTAAGGCAGAGGGCATGAGGGTAAAGGGTGAAGGGAGTTGTATTTAGGTACACCTTTGATGCTATTCAACTGGTGGTGTCAGTACCCATGTGACTGTGTGGCCCTCCTCACCTCAAAGAACCCACAAAATGAGACAAAAGAGTCCCCTAAAGTAGCCTTTAATCATCATACCATATAACACCACCCCTTTTCTTTTCTTTTTTAATTATTTTGCTCTTGGATTACAAACCCCCCAAACCCTCTTTTTCCATATAGTCATGATTCTAATCTTGTAGAGCAATTAGGGCTCAAAAGAGTGGCCCTCTCTCCACTTCAATCCATCAACATTCATGCATTTATTATGGCTTAGTAGATATGATATCAGTATTTTATTTTATAATATAATCTCATACATGATTATATCAATATTTTACTTTATGATGATCAGATAACACTTGGAAATTTTTTACTTGGTAAAATATCCAAGAAGCTCGCTCTCTATAATATGAATAGTAGGTAAAAAGATATAGTAAGAGTTATTACTAACTAGTAGGTTTTGTTTCTTATATGCTATTGTTCTTTGTGGTCCAGCACACAACTGCTGCAGAATATATCAACAAAGTAGAGACCCCACTCCTCATAAATCACTTCATCTGTCCTTTGCTCAAAAGCATTATGTGTTGTTGCAACAAGTAGAGTATGGTGTTGATGATGAATCTTGAGGAGATCTTTTTCTTCTGTTGCTGGTATGGTTTGGCTGTACAGCTAGAGGACTTTTTACTTGTATATGCTAACTCAAACTTTCTGCATGGTTCAATGCAAAATGGCAAATATCAACAACATGAATCTAGTTGCAATTGTGTACTTGAATTCATGTTGTGAAACTAGTGCTCTTACCAGGCTACGTTAATCCCTGCTTGCTAACCATGATCAGCTACAACACCTACATTTCAATGGCTTCGAGCCCAGGAAACGCATTAAGTCATTAACATTTCTGAGATGGGATTTTTTAAATTGGTGAAGAGAGGAGTTTTAAGGAGTAAAAGAGGGGTACTACCTCGTCGTTCGGGAGAAGGGTGTAGAAGCCTTGCTGGGTGGAGAACTGCTAGTTAGCACAGGGGTGTTGTTAGAGGATGTTACTGGTGTGGTGGTATCAACAGCTTCAGTTGAAGCATGAGAGAAAATGGTCCTACGTTCAGCGGCTAATTTTGTTGGAGAGGCAAAAAGGTTATCGGGTAGGATATGCTCCAAACTGCTTTTATATCAGACATGAGAAACTCACAATAAGAAAGGCAGAAAATTGATAAGACCAGCTGGGATAAAACTCTCTGGTACCTTTTGGGGAGATAAGAGTCGTCATCATCGACATTCTGGTGCCAGTTGCCATCAGTGATGTTGGAGGTGGTGGTGGATTTTTTAGTTTCTTCTAACAGCAGCTTCTCATTGTCAGCTGCAAAAGGTAGAGAGACCCATCATCAAACTCTGCAGCAACTATAAGTAAGGGCTACAAAGACGATCTTGGGTATTACAATATAATAGTGGATTTCTTTGCAATGTTAACTAAAAGATATACACATGATGCATGTTTGTTCCACTGAATAACCTTGCACGCTATCTTGATTAGTAGCATCCGAAGAAGCAATAAAATTTTGACTCATCAGCAACTCAGACGATCTTGGAGAGGAAACCGGGACACCAGCCGGCAGGCCTGGCAGAAAATGATTGTTATGGTGCTGATTTCTCAGTTCCATCAGTTGTAAACTCATCATCCTCCTACTTTGAAGTTCAAAGGTTTCCTGCTCCAATCTTCTCCTAAGCATCTCTTGTGTACTCAGAAACATTCTTGATCCTGCAGGAGAAAAGGAAAAAAGGAAATTCAGCTGATTACTCATTTACCCGTGAGTAAATAAACAGTCAACCTTGTGCACTCACCAATAGGGAGATCAAATAGCTCCCTGGAATCAATCCCAGACGGGCTTAAACAAGGTGAATACTCCCCCCTCTCCAGGTGTTGATGTTGTTGCTGCAACTGTTTCCTGTAAACAATTCAATTAACAAACAGACATCATCAGCAGGAGAAAACATGAAAAAGATCACAGTAAAGAGTAAATAAAGCAAAAATAGTACCTGTCCGGGATCTTTCCTTTCTCCTTGTATGGTTTGACAAGCACACGAGAATCACACAAAAAGTGAGGGTTCCCTTTAGCCAAAATGAGTCTTACAGTCTCTGGGTAGGCAAATGTAACGAACCCAAACATTCGTTTCTGCTGGTATGGAATTCTAACATCTTCCACCGGTCCAAACATGCTTTAAACCAGGAAAGCAGAAACAATTCCAAGTATCAGTACACATAGTTGCAGCAATTTCAAGAATCATAAGTTCCAATTCCTGATCACTTACCTAAAGTAACTGGAAACATCTTCTTCCTTGAATGTACTGTCAGCTGGAAACGTCAAGTAAATTTGCCGGGAGCTTGGACTTGCACCAGCAGCCAATCCCATTGAAGAATAGTCATGCCTGTTTGGACCACACTTATTAAATTTGTGGAATTTATTACTCATCATCAATGCAGCATCAGCTCATCTACCAAATGCACCAAGCTCAGAATAAGATATCACCAACAGCTGATTCCAACCCAACACCTCAAGATTGAACCAATAGCCACAATAGAGTACAAATAGAGATTTAATAGGCGAAATTATTTTATTCTAAATTGTTTAAGACTACAAGGAGAAGAATTCTCACTGCATCTATTACTGCATTGGACAAATAATGTACTCCAAAAAAGAAAAATCTATTATAAATTCAAGAACAAAATAGGAATCGAGAAACATTACCAAGAAATGACAATGCTCAACCAGGGTGGACAAAAAGCCCATGGCTTTTGAATGAAAAAAACGAGTAAAAGCAAAAATTCAGTACAAAAAAAGAAGAATGCCCAGAAGGCCAGAAGTTATTTAACAAAAAGGGTCACAATTTCTAAATACAGAAAAAACTTCACAGAATGTTGAATGATGCTAATTCCCAAAAGAAATTACCTCAGATTTTCGTTCAGAAAGCTCATGCGCTTGTTGTAAGGAAAAGGATGATGACCTCTGGGAGACATGAGTGCAAATCTCTGCTGCTGCTGCTGCTGCTGAAGGGCTTTCATTCTCAAGAACTCATCAAACATTGAACTTGGAGACCCCACCTCAATTGCTTCACCACCACCAATATCACTGTGCAAGAACTTGCAAGAACTTCCATTTTTGCAAAACCCTCTTGCAAAGTACATGCAAGGTCTCCATCCAAATCCACTTCCACCACCACCCACTTCTTCAAGATTAGAAAGAAAAGCAGCATCATTTACAG
The DNA here is from genome assembly GCF_026168435.1 of Sesamum indicum. NCBI lineage: Eukaryota > Viridiplantae > Streptophyta > Magnoliopsida > Lamiales > Pedaliaceae > Sesamum > Sesamum indicum. The sequence goes on along the minus strand of NC_142665.1, from coordinate 6,733,515 downwards.
AACAATCCCCCCGGTGAAATGGGTGGGGATGAGGAGATGGAATGCTGTTCAAATCCTCACCATAAGGGAACATCAAAGAATCACTCCTCCCACTCGGACTCATTATTGGATCCACCACTGAATCGTCTAGGAATGGTAACTGATCCTGAACTTGACGTTGCACTGGCCCACCGCCGTTCAAGAACTCGTCCCCAAAATCATTACCGCCATAGAAATGCAAACTTGGTGAGCCTGGACCATTACTACTATCACTGTTGCTACAAGTAGTAGAACCATTAAGCACAGCTGCATAAGAAACGGGCCGGGGACTATTTCTTGGATAAGAGGTTGAAGAGGGATTCCCCAAATGAAACCCATTATTATTCGGTATCAAGATTCTTGGTGAAGTTTGAGGGAAAGGGCTGTTCGGGCTAATGGGACTCGCGAGAGGAGTTAAAGGTTTTGGAGAAGGGGTATTTGAAGGAAGCCCCAAATAGGCCTTTGCTTGGTTGATGAGAGATAACAAGAGGGACTCAGGGCCAAAGGCTAACCTTATCATCTCCTCCTCCCCTCGGTCTTGTATCAGTATATAACCCATGATTCTTGTAGCGTTTTCCGGATCCAAACTCTGGATCCTTGTCATCACTAGTTTTGTAGCCTCGTAAGCATCCATGGAGGTGTTCGTTCTTGTTTTCCTTCTCCTTACTTCTAGTCTCTGTGTGTGCTTTTACCGAGTGGTGTTGAGAAGTAAAATCCCATAAGAGTCCAACTCCAAAGAGGGCTCTCTCTTCCCTCTCACAGGAAGCAAATGAGAGAGAAGCGGAAGGGATAGGGTTTTAAGTAGTTTGCAAAAGACCAAAAACCTTTCTTGAGAGAGAAAGAGAGGGTGAGAGATTGATTCTTGGAGGGGTGGGGGTGTGTGGTTTAATTTGGAGAATCATCAATTATTAGGATGGTGTCCCTAAGATTTAACCAATGCCATAAAAGGTATAATGATGAGTTGGTGCTTATATTTTGGCAATCATTACATAAATACCTTATCATAAATAAATACAGAGTGTGAGTGGCTGTCTACGGCAAGAACAGGGAGGACTATTAAGTGCTCTCTCTCTCTCTCTACATGCAAGCCCATAAATGGATGGGTTCATTTCCGCCGGAGTTGGTCAAAGTTTGGGAGCCGGAGGCGGCGGTGGTGGTGGTGAACTGAAAGGGCTAAAACGAATTTGCCTTTTCCCCCGAGCTGCAGCCTTTGGGAGACTAAAAGCTTTCTCTCTCCTCTCCCTCTTTTTATCTCGCTCTCTCTCTCTACTGTGTGTGGTGGGGTTGTCTGTACTCAATTGGACAAAAGACCTCTAGAAAAGATGCTGCTTTTCTTCCCTTTTCTTCTCTGAAACCACTCGTGAATCTCATTTCCGTACATTTCATCCTCCGAACGAGGCGGACAAACGCCGACGGCGCCTCCTTCCGGCGGCCGGATCCGCCGTCTACCACCCGGAAAAAACAGAAGCTGAACATGAGACCTCAGCTTCTCCTATTCTCCGCAGCTCACAGTGTTCATAGCTTGCCAACTATAGACGCGCATGCAAAATTATACAAATAATATAAGTATGATAATCTTTTTCAAAATAATTAACTTTATTATGTATACATATTCTTTTTTATTATGTAAATTTGGAATCATAAGAAATATATATTTATGAATATTGGAATAATAAATATAATTATTTTCTGTCAGATTTTTGTTCAAATGATCAAATTGAGACTAAAATAGTATATAAATTAAAATTCTATATATGTGGAGACATGTTTATTTAAATAAACGCTTTTATTTGTTTATTCCCTTCCAATGTACTTTACAACTCACCCCATATTTGTAGGTATCCACAATTTGATACTACAAGTCATATATGAAATTCTTTTATGTAGATTTGATCTCATTAAATTGGAATTAATTATACGATAAATTTAATATATACTTATCATGTAATTGATGTAAAATTTTATAAAAAATAATTAATCATATGACAAATATTGATTCGATTCAACAATTATAGAGTCTTTGTAATAATTATCGATGATATAAAGAGTTTGTTTTACCTTGAAATTGAACAGCTCAAACGTGTTTTGAGTACAAACATAATTTTTATACCACTTGACTCCTTTTTTCCATATACTTCGATAAAGCTGTAATTTATAGCTTTCGATCCTATTGTATCTATTTTTCATCTGCTTAACTATTATGTACATTAAACCCCACTTGGCATTTCAAACTATAATACATACAAACTGTTAAATGCAGACACACCTAACGTATTGGGTCATTTGCACTTTGCCCCTGGCCGTTTTTTTTTTTTAACCATATCACCTCCCAACTTTTGTAATTTTTGCAAATTATCATTTTTAGGCTAAAACTAATCTATTTTTCGGCTGTTTGAAATCGCGTGCTTAGGTCCGATTTCTTAAAAGGTAAATTGTATTTTTCACTTTCATTTCAGAAATTACAAAAATGTCTTCTTCTCCACTGTACACAACCATTGATTCATCACTGTCCACCCTATCGTTGGGAACGTGCTCAATAGGACGATATTTTCTATACCAACGATTTCTTCGAGTCAAAAAATATAATTTCACATTCTAATCTTTAAAAACAAAAAAAAAAAGGTGCTTCTTCTTCGTCCACCATGGTTAGGCCTGTCAACGAGTCGAGCTCGAGCTCGACTCAAGATCTTCGAGCTCGAGCTTGAGCTTGAGCTCGACGAGCTGGCCGAGGTCAAGCTCGAGCTCGAGCTCGGCCAGCTCGTCGAGCTCGACAATGTATTCTCGAGCTCGAGCTCGAGCTCGGTTTCTCGAGGTCGAAAGAAACCGAGCTTGAGCTCGAGCTGTCGAGCTCGAGCTCAAACTCAAGCTCGCCAAGCTCGACAGCTCGAATCATCATCATCATTATTATTATTATTATTGCTTTAAATCATGAGATCGAATCATAAAATTTTACATAGATATAGTTAATTACGTTCATACCGTCTGATATGATTTAAATCATACCGTCTGATATGATCTAATTGACACAGTCTTCTATATATTTAAATTTCGTATGAATCGGGTGCCCGAATTTTAAAATTTCATAAGTATTGATTAAACTTTTTAATCTCATTATATATATAATAAAATAATAATTAGAATTGTTCAACCATCATCATCATCATCATTATTATTATTATTATTATTATTATTTTAAATAATAAAATCGAATAATCAAATTTTTACATAGATATAGTTGAAAATAATATATGTTAACAATTTGCAAAATTTATGTATTTATAAATGTTAGTATAACATTGATGTAACTATCATCTTATATTGTTGAAAAATATGGGTTAATCGGGCCATCAAAATTCAGATCTGACCGTTAGATATGATAAAACTTACAAAAAAATACATTTGGTAAAGTTTTAGATTTATTGGATATACGGATGATGAGATATCGTACTCAAAACATAAGAGTAATCATTCAAGACGGTGTATCGTTGAATCAGGCCATGTGATTTTAAATCATACCATCGGATATGATCTAATGGGCACAATCTTGTATATATTTAAATTTCGTATGAATCAGGTGTCCAAATTTTAAGATATCGTACTTATTGATTAAATTTTTTAATCTCATTATATATAATAAAATAATAATTAGAATTGTTCAACCACCACCACCATCATCATCATCATTATTATTATTGTTGTTGTTATTATTATTATTATTATAATTTTTAGATTAATTCATAGGAATTACTAAATCTTGACATAAATTTATAAATAATAAAAAATTATAAGTGAATTAATTGTCAATTTAAGAAAAATATAACGTAAAACAAATATATATTAAAATATAACATAAAGTTTATATATGTCATATTAAATAATAATTTTAATTATAAAAAAATTATAATTTACTAAGTTGCTAATTAAATTTATTTTTATATAAAGATTAAATGTATAAATAAAAGTACCATAATTTATTACTATCCAAAATAAAATGTATGATATTGATTAATAATTATAATATATGGTCAATTTTAATTATAAAACTAATCAAATATTAAATATAAAATTAAATATATAAAAAATTCAAAAATAAAAAAATATATAAAAAAAATAAAAAAATATTCACCAGCTCGCGAGCCAGCTCGCGAGCTGGTGAACAGCCAAATATGAGCTCGAGCTCGAGCTCGAGTCGAGCCGGCTCGACTCATCTGCCACCCCTAACCATGGTTGTCCATTTCAGACACAAAATATAAGCACGTGTGTTCACACGCTTGGAATATTCTTATTTGATTTGTTGAAAAGTGCAATATGCAATAAAAACCAAAGGTTGGGCAATCGAATATATAAAAAAAAAAAGATTGAGGGGCTAAATGCAAAACCCCTCGTATGTTGGGAGTGTCCGCAATTGATCCAGATACAAAACTAAATAGAATATAGGTAAATTTTTTAAATTTAAATATAATATATAAAAACGTATAATTAATATTAAAATTATGAATCCAAAATGTCATAATTACTTTTTCTAAAATCAATTAGGTTGCATTCTGATTAAAATTTTTGAAATTATGAATTTCAAATACTGTGTGACAAATCTTTTAAATATTTTTGGATAATTCTCAATATATAGGATTTCAAATCCTTCCATTTAATTTTGAACTAAAGTTGGATTTGGATTGAAGATTTCGAATTCTTAATTGAATCATTTTAAATATTTTTATCCGAAAGAAATTTGAATTTCATCCATATTTATCAAAAAATAATTCAAAATTAAACTGAAAGGATTTGAAATCCTTTACATTGAGAATTATCCAAACATATTTAGAGGATTTCTTATGAATTATTTGATTTCAAATACTTCGATCCAAATGCAATATGTTGCACCATATTTTTGTATTTGACCAACCGCCCATTTCAATCTTATCCCTCAAATTTGTTTATATTGCTGCAAAGCAATAACAATTAGGGAATTACATTCTTCCCTCCTAAGATTTAATATAATTATACGCAAACTCTTTATAGTTTGAAAAATTACATATAATACCCATGAATTTGCTTTCTTTTAACAAATAAGTCATTCCATTAGTCACATTTAATTGAATTTGCCTATATTAATAAAAAAATAAAAAAATCTAAATTTACCCCAGTTGACTTATTACTGATTTATTGCTGATCACATAAATCTTTTTATGATCAAATTACCCTCATGTGTCTTCATGCATTAATGCGTGTGTGAAGGTAAATTTTCACCGTTATAAGAGTAATTTAGTAAAAAAAATTATTTGGCCTATAAAAGTCAGTAATAAGTTATCGAGGATAAATACCAATTTTCATTCGATTTTTTTGTTAACATCAGTAAATTTAGTGAATTTTTTGACAAACGAATGAACTTATATGTTAGATGAAAACAAATTTCAGTGGTGCTAAATATAATTTTTCAAACCACATAAAATCAAAAAGACAATTATATCAAATTTTAGGAAAAAGAAATATAATTATTTCTAATAATTATTAAAATACAAACCCATCACAGTTTTTGTGGAGAAAAAGGATTAGTCAAAGGTTGAGTAAAAACACAAGAGAGTCTTACGTCGACTTTCCCAATAATCTGTCGTTTAATTTTCCCACGACGACGAATTTAAAGCAAAACTCCACTCTACATGTTTATGTGATTCACCAACAAACATATATTTATAAATTACACGTGCACATTTGGACAGACAAAAAGTCAAGAGCAATGGATTAAAATCGAATCATGTCCAAAAAAAAAAATATTTAATATGCTAAGACATTTATAGTGATTGTTTTGATATTTTAATTCGATAATCGGGTTTAATTAATTTTTTCAACTTATAATATTGATTGCACACCAAAAATTTAAATGGCTTATACATTTTTTTTATAGTGAGACGTTTTTTTCAGAATAAATTCGTAAAATTTTTATAAAATCAGAACAAACAATATCTTATGCACTAAGATACGATCGAATTGCAAGTTACATAAATTTAGAATTTAAATATTTTATTGATTTAAGCGTACCCACTGAATATGTTATTATTTTAAAATTTTGGTATATTCAACAGGTACAATTTTTCTAATTTGGCTAAGCGTATCCACCGAATAACCAATTTTTAATATATATATGTATATATTTAATTTTATTAATTATATTAAAAAATATATTATTATATTATTATTACTAGCAATTTTTTTTATCAAACTACCCTTATCTCCACGTATGCATTAATACATGAAGACGTATGAGGGTAATTTGATCATAAAAAAATTATTGTAATAAATCGATAATAAGTCAATTAGGGGTAAATATAATTTTTTTTCTTGATTTTTTTATTAATATTAGTAAATTTTTTTGAATTTTGACTCACGGAGTGACTTATTTATTAGATGAAAGAAATTTTAAGAGTACTAAATATAATTTCTTAAATCATAAAGATTTACATCTAATTACACCAAACTTTAGGGACGGAAAGTGTAATTATTCCTTAATATTAAATTTGTTGTAATTCCACTAATTTTACAGCTTTCCTTTACTTTGTGGGCCTTTATTGGGGAAAAGGTGAGTAGGCCCAACCCAACTCACTTGGGCCTATGATTAGAAGGAGTTGGCGCGTGGGCCTTCTGCATCAGTTCGTAAAAAGTTATCTTTACCGACCCGACCCGTCGGAGGGTTTCAAATGTGTGCCAGCCTGATACGAATCTCATAATAAATTAACAACCTTCGTTCTTTGAAACCCTTTTTCTCCCCCCCCCCCCCACATCTAATCCGAAGCCGGAGAAATATCCCGGAGACACGAGTCAATGGCGAGCGCGGAAGCGGAAGCGGTCGATTTCGAGCCTGAGGATGACGATCTCATGGACGAGGACGTCGGCGACGGTTCCCCCAATCGAGGTGCCGCCGCCAGTATTCCTAGGTTGAAGTCCGCCATCACCGGAGGTGGCTCATCGGCCCCGAAGAAGACTAAGGGCCGTGGGTTCCGAGACGAGGCGGCGGCGGAAGCTGACCGTCATGCTCGCATGTCTGCTCGCTTTGACTCTCTCGACTCCGAGGGTGGCCCTGGCCCGGAGCGATGTGAGTATCTGAACCCTAACCCTTTTGTTGTCTTTTTTTATTTTTGCTCTTTCTTATGTATTTTCAATTTCGTTTGTGATTAAGGTCTTGTATCGAGCCGTTCATTTTTCATGCACTTATGTTGCGCCTAAGTTTTGCGGAGAAAGATTTTGATTGATTTTTGTTTGTAGCATGAGAAAAGAAAGATGGCAAAATTTTGGATACAGCTCGTTTACAAAAATATATTTTCACCTTTTCTTTTTACATAAATCGGAGATTAATGTTTCTTAGTGTATGTAGAAAGGTTATGTAGAAATTGTATGGTGATAGAGTAATGAAAATTTGAATGACTTGGTGGTGACTAATAGCAGCTTTTATTGAAAATTTTGGTGTAATAGATTTGCTGCTTTATCTATTGGGTTTGAAATTTATTTTAGTGTATCACACTGTTATTTACCCAAGTTGTGAAGGCACTTTGGACTAGATGGTGCGATTGTTGCTTTCCTATTCAGAGAAATGGTGCCTTGATATTAGGATAAGGTTGGAATACTAATTGCTGTTGCACTCGTGTAGCTATTGAAGGATGGATTATTCTAGTTACTGGAGTTCACGAAGAGGCGCAAGAGGACGATCTACAAAATGCATTTGGTGAATTTGGAGAAATAAAGAACTTGCACTTGAATCTTGATCGTCGAACAGGATTTGTCAAGGTACAGAAAATAGTTATTTGACAATGTTACAGTTTATTCTGTAGTGCCCTGTTATAGCCCGCTAACTAGATTAAATAAAGAATTTGCATCTAGATTTTTCCTTTATTGAGTCACAGGTCAAACATTAAAGTTTATATGCTTCTACATATTGATTAGCCAAGGAAGTGGGAACTATTGAAGATTTTAGATATTGTGTTTTAACAGTTTTTATGCTATCTCCATGTGGATAAAGAACAGCGGGGTTATTTACTTTATGTGACAAGCATTCTGTAGATTTATTCATTTATATGGATGATGCACTAATGATAAATAGCAATGGCTATATTGTCATGTGAATTTATTGTTTTGCTTTCTGTGATCTATTTTACATGATACTGCTACATGGATTTTCCATATCAACCCTTCATTCTGAGATTCTGTGTACTGAATCTATGGACCTGAAAAACATTTCGATAGTACCACAAGTAGGTTAGGACTGTTGGGCAGGAATAGAACTTGTTTATTTACTTTGGGGGGAGCCCTAACCAGTGCAGCTTCTTCATCGAACAAAATTTTGGTAACAAAGACCTTAACCTTGTTACTCCTATTTCTTGAAAATGATTTTTTTTCCTCTGCACCAAAATTCCTATGGTTTGCGTGCTGTTACTCATCTGCTACCTTGCTAAATTTGTTATGCTGTTTCTTTAGGGCTATGCTCTGATTGAATTTGAGAAGTTTGATGAGGCACAAAGAGCTATAAGTGAGATGGATGGAACTGAGCTGCTCACCCAGACTCTAAATGTTGATTGGGCATTCAGCAAAGGCCCATTCAGGAGAAGGAACATGAGGAGGAGGTATGCATTCCCAAAATCTCATCTTTTTTGGTGACAGTAGTAACAATGCTGTCATTGTGATTGTTTAAACCCAAATCCAAGGTCCTTATTTCTGTTGCTCATAAAAGAATAGAGGATTAGGAAATAGAGTTGATATTGAATATCAATGTTGGCACACATGTTTTTCTCTGGAAGGCAGAGTGCAGAACTCTGTGGTAAAGTGTGATGCTTTGGCTGAGGTCCTGAGAATTAACACTGGAAAAAAAAATCTTAAAATGTAGTTAAAAAGAATGAAACATAAAGTAGGGGCCTTCCTGAGTAACTATGGAAGTTCAATAGGATCTTATGGCCTATTGGTAGATGATAAAACATGGCAAATAAATGTCACAGAACAGCTAAACAGTGAATCTTGATGAGTCTTTTTGCATGGTTACTTCATTATTAGATGGCCCTAAGAAAACTGCATTTTTGTATGCGATTTTCGTATACTATAAAAGGTGGTTATGTGTGTGTATTCTCTTGTAGCTTTGTGAAATCATGGAAGCCTGGTATATTATATTTAGATGAACATCTTTGTATGACAGACTACGAGCTCTATGTATATCCTATTGTTGTCGGGATATTGTCCCATTCTTTCGTATCTTGTGTTTCTCATTCTGTCTATTTCTCAACTTTTCTGCAGATCACCTCGTGGTCATCGTTCTAGGAGTCCAAGGAGGAGATTTTGATGGTGGTGGGGTATGAGTTTTTGCGGGTTGATTTAGGGTGAAGATACTAATGTGAATCTTTGCTAATTGTTAACAATATGTATGTTTGTTGTTTCTGGTGAGGATTTTGTATTTTCTTGTCATTCACTTCTTTACCCCTTGTATGGATATTTGCCAGGCTCCTTCAATTGTGTGCTGCTGTTTAGCTCTATAGTTTAGTACTCTAGTTGAACTCTTTGAAGATCACTGAATATTTGTGTTGTTGGTTGGGTTGCAGACTGTACACTATTCATCTTTCCTTCCCACCAATATGCAAGCAGCCCAAATACTCTTGTACTCCAACTTGTGCACTCGTTTGGGTCAAATTTGTTATATATTATTTTTAAAAATTTATAAATTGATGTTTATTCATGCATGAACTTCAAAATTGAGAAAAAAGATGCTATGTCCTTGTTCTATATTCTTACAACCTGTACATCTCCCATAATTCCAAATGTCTAAAAGGATATAACCTACATTTTTAGTTTCTGTTCCTTTTATCTAAAGTGCCTATGCTACTGGCTAATCTGTCTCATGGTATGGTAAGTTCTAATCTTTCTTTCTACACGCATTTTACATTATGATGCCCATGATGTCCAGAAATCTGCCATGCATAAGCTTGTTGGGGTACCAATTGTATGCAACCATATCCAACTCCCGTCCTCCATTCGCTTCATTTCTGCCAACTGCCACGAATTATGTTATCAGCATGGTAAACTTATTACTGGAATATTCCATTAATTTGAAATGTGGCCTCATAGCTAATCATTTAATTGTGTGGAAGTAGTTTCTTTCATTGACTTCAAACCGGAAAATTGCATGTTTAACAACTTACTCGGCCATCTTCCAACTCAAATATGATTGAATCTTCAAAAAATGGGATCGGTCGTGTAGATGAAACCTGCCCACAGCTGTTCATGATCAGAATTTATACACATGCATATATGGTTGTGTTCAGGCACACACTAACCTTGTGGTCACAGTTCTTGTCCATGTCAACACAAATTTCATCATTTCCAGCCTTTGCTCCATCTTGTCTTCCATCACCACCAGCTCTATAATCCTCATAAGGGTACCCACAGTCCCTCCATTTCCACTCCCCTTGATCCAAGTATCTCAGATAAACATTCCCGTCGGAACCTGTCAAGAACAGTTCATTTCCCCCAAAGCAGGGTCCAGGTGCTCCAATCAGAGTCACGTTAGTATGTGGTGGTCCATGTTCTATCCAGTCCCATCCGTCTGTTGAGCTCCATCGGTACTCCACTAGTCCTCCATCCTCCGAGATCATAAAAAGAGATCCTTTGAGTGATAGTATCGATGATCTCACAGCAGTTCCAGGTGATCTTGATAAAACTAAGTGATGGGATTGGTAGTGCTCGTGCCACAGTTCTGTGACTCTGTTGTACTGGTACAGCCGCCCATTTCTACCAACAACAAACACAATGTTTTCCCTGAACCCCTCCTGATCCACTATACTGGCGATTTTCATGCCTGCAGGACTTCTGCAGTCTTTCCATTTGAACTTTCTTGATCCTACCTGCAAGAGAGTTCAAAGTTTCTTTCAGCCAGTTGTTTTAGCAAGATTCTTGGAAAGATGTGTCTGGGTTTTCATTTACCGTGAACTGTAACAGCCTCCCACTTCTGCTAACAAAGAAAATTGCATCATCTGGCTTAGTTCTTGGTATGCCGTCAAACGGTGGACCACCAATCACCTGCTTACCTTTCCTCATGTCAGTACAATTGATCCATGCTAGATCACTGCTGCTTCTTTCTCTGATAAGCAAGCTCCCATGCTCGTCAACTACAAACAAGCTCCCATTATAGTTACCAAGAGCACCTTTAATTCCTGTCGAATGTTCATGTCTCAGCCAGAACCATGCATTTTCAGTGTTCAAGTATTCAAATATCAATCCATTATCTGTTATGAGGAAAAATGATTTTCCTCTCTGCATTAGTCGAAAGCGGAAGAATCTGTCATTCCACTGATCTGTGATATCTTGATCATCTCCTGAACTGGACAAGCTGCCGTCTTGAGCACCAGGTGACAGGTAATTCTGTTGTGTTCTACTGTCCTTTCTCCATCTAGAAACTGAAACTTCACCGGTTTCGTCTTTAGTGCCTGAGATGCAATTTGAGGGTCCACGTTCTTCAGTGCAGTACTCAGCATTCCATCCTTCAGTTTCAGGGGCATCTAACAATGACCAAACATATTTGAGCAAAGATTTTCTCCTTGTGCTAACTGGAGTATTGGGACCTAAACTTTCCCCGCCAAGACCTGAAAGGTGCAGTTCTGCTAAGCGACCATCATCCATTGGAAAGATCGTTCTCCCGACTTGCAGTTGCAGCCCTGCGATTCCTCTTGCAGCTTTTGCATGTGGAGGATGGTTGTGATTCAGCCAGTTTTCTTCAGCATCTTGATCTTGAAAAAAGACAAGATTTTAGGAAGCTTAACCAGAGTTTCATGTCAATCACAAGCAACCATTTCTTGCTTTAGAGACTCTACTATTGAAGATTTTCTACCTGGATGTTTCTGAATATGATACTCAAAAACGAAGCCGGCTGCTGATGTAAGAAACAATGAGTTTGAATTCTCATGAGGTTCTTCTTGAGAGCTGCATGTGATGGAGGTCAATGGATGCCCTTTGGGATTTCCATGAACGAACCATTTCCACTTTCTTTGGTGGAGCCGCCTCTCAATCAACTCTCCGTCCTGAAATTTCACTGGATAACTCAAAAAAATATGCGACTATAGAAGCTGAAAGAGTAGGATGAAGTCCTTTTCCTAAATAGATAAAAATTGGGAAAGCAACACTTGGTAGGAAGAAACAGTGCTATATTTAGCTGCATGAAGACAGATTCGTCAGGACTATGAATGAGTACTTGTCAAGATTTTTACCTTAGTCAACAGGAAGAGAGAAAACGAATGAGCTCCGACTAGTTGATGTAAGCTGCACGCCCTGAACACAGCCAAGGAGGTATCTTTCCTCGAACCCCCTCTGTTTATATGCTTCTTCCAAGGTGGCTTTGATGTCTGATCATACTCATAAAGATCTCCTGCATCACTGTGACACAAAGTGAACTCCAAATCGACGAAAAGAGGGCATTTTTGCTACCATTTACATCTCAATCAATCGTTATGTTGCTCACCTGATGGTAAAGAGAAGTCCTGGTCTAACTGTAGCAGCATCAGTTATGGCTGCAACATTTGCTCCCGGTGGTCGTCCATGATTCACCCACCTAATCATATAAGTAAGAAGACGAACATTAGACGGCCCTCAGAGTTCTTTCTGTACATGGAAACCATATCTTGTTATAGAAACTTCCGGATTGAACTATGGGTGGTCTTATTTATAGCAGCAGAACCTCACCTTGGAGGATCATAACCAACAAGTTCCAACAACAGGCCATTCTTGGTGCAAAAATACATTCTCCTGAGTTCATTACAGCAGTCAGGTTCCATTATTCAGGCAAATGAAATTCATCCTCAAAAACACAAGCAAATGGATTTTACATCACTCACTCCCTGTCATTTGAAATAACTCCGGCAGAAAGCCGAATTTCAGAACTCTGAACTGTTTCTTTACTCGTGGCCTTATCAAATTCTGGCATAAATTCAATCCATATTGGCTGTGCATCTTCAGTCAGCTGCATCTAAATTGATTTAGCATACAATCAGTCCATCATTCATTCAGTTACTCCATTCCTTTTCAACAGTATATAGGTTCTCTAAAGATGAACAAGACAAGCAATTCATAGCTGAACTAGATTATCATATCCTAAATTTTGTGGTATTAGATTATAATTTCATTGGGAAAAATTGAAATCTTTTCATGAAAATAATTACCCTTTTGGACAACCTTACCTGATACAACATCCCAGCCTCAGATAGAGCAAGAATTGTCTGATTGACAATAAACACAGACACCGCATATCCTGCAGAAACTGGTAAATCATGGGGGGCAATCACCCACTGCAGCCCATTCCAGAATCTCTCATATATAGACCCGCTTTCTCCCGTAACCCATATCGATGTTTCAGACATTCTTGTCAAAGAAATCCTCTTTCTCACAGGCAGGAATTCATAAGAACTCCTCTCCTGTCCCCCTGAATCATCATCCTTCTTGTCTGAACTCTCCCTTATCACTCCTTCTTTATGTTGATCCCCGCGCTTCTTGCTTGATCCTTGAATTGAACTCACTACCCTACAGTCACCATTGGTGCAAGAAATCAGGTCATAAGGCAATCCCACCTCAACCCATGAGTTGGATTGCTCATTAAAGTCCCAGAATCTTTTGTTTTTCTGCTCAAACTTTTGATCATGTTTTCTTACATACTGATGCACATAACAAGAATCACAATCAGAAACAATATTATAGCTCAGAGATAACACCACACAGAGTAAGAATATTGCAGAGATGATAGACATTTGATATTCAGACAGAATCATGGACAAGTTATGTTTTGTGGAATTCTGTGTGTCCCATATGGGCCAGAGCAGACATTACTACACTACGCAACAATAGAAAGGACACCCCAAGTACATAATTTGAATTGGGCAAAAATCTTTTTACTGACCCTCTCAAGAAGAAAGAAAATCAGACAGATAGTATAGAGAGAGAAACAGATGTGTGTGTGTGTGTGTGAGAGAGAGAGAGAGAGGTGGTCCATGATCATGGGTAGGACAGTTTTAATAGCTGGTACAGGTTCCTAGACTAAAACTACTAATCAAAATCAACCACTGCCTTTTTGTCAACTCTCTCATGGAAATAACTCTTCACAAATTTTAACTGTACTTTGCAAATGTTTCACACTTCCAATGATGTTCAAGTGCTTTCTCTCACCTAATAATACAGATGACTCTCTCTTTCTGGCCACTATTAATCTTGTGCCTTAGCCTAAAAGGAAGTGAAGAGCAAGCTAAGCTGGGAAGAAATGTTCCTCTACTTTTAGGTAAAGTTTGTTTGACAGAAACTGGAACCAGAACCATCAGATATCAAGAATTAGATTCACTTTCTCTTGACCCCACTTGAGACGACAGTATTCCTTAAAAATGTGAGAAGAACACAATAAAAAGCGCACATATGTGATTCCATTATTAGGTTTGGATTACTTTAAGGAATGGTAATTATCAGCTGAGGTAAGATACCACCATTTTTCTCTATGGTTGATAGGACTGACATAACCCCAGCGTAAGATTTCATCTCAAATCACATCAATCAAGACTCATAACATAGTGCATGTACTCATCTCAACATGTACATATTTCTTTAATATTGAATTGGGTTTTCTTGAATGACCGTTGGATAATAGGAGGTGGGGTGGTATCCCTCTTCATCACACGGTCCTGAAAATTGCATCTCATTCAGCCCAAGATTTTCACCTTTATTTTGGGGTTGTGATTTGATATTACAACATAAGATAGTAGAGGTGTATCTTTCATGTTTTAATAATTGTACTTATTTCACTGTATTTTGGACCTATAATATATCCACGTTTCAGTGTGTGAGATGTTATTTGTTTTATTTGTATATGAATTTTATGATTTTATTTTAAAAAATCATTTTGTTAAAAAAAGTAGGCCTTAGAACGTACAACTTTCCTCTGCAACCTATAAGGGATGCTTTTATGACGTTATTATTTATTTAAATAAAAAATTATAATTGTACCCCAATTTGCAAAATAGTTGCAAACTCCCCCATGTTTTTATTATTATTATTTTTAAATGTCTTGAAATCGTTGGCCAAGTCTTTAGTAGCAGTAACGACTTTACATGATTTTTTTTATTAATTAATATTTATTATACAATTAATAATACAATATACTAACTATGTCATTCGTGTATTAATTAGTAACTATTATTAATCACATAATAGTACGAATTTTTTATTTGATTTTTTTATAATTAAAAAAATTCATAAAAATATATATTAAATGTTGAAAGAACTTGTGTTTTCTTGATTTTACATAGACTGAAATTACAGCATATATACACCACAATACAAAGTCAATATCTGCCTAAAATAAGTTGGCTAAATGAAACAAGATATCTGCAAATATTTACTTTACAATAGATACAAGCGATACCTAATATACCCTCAATTAATTTTCAACTGATTTTTAACAATTAATAAAATTGAAAATTTATACAAATAAATAGAAAATGTATTCAAGTATTGACTTTGTCATTTTGCCATCTACGATCCCACCTTGGCAAATTAATCTGATGTAATAGAGCTTGATTTTCTTGTGATTCGATATGAATTTTTTGTCTTGCTCGTGTCTCGAATCAATCTATCTCATTACGAATTCTGGTACCCAGCACAATACCAATCAGTATAGTCATAATTCAACACAACGTTTCCCACCATTGAAGGGAATTCTCATTGTGATCATCGCTCTTCTACCTGATTTTATCTTTAAACGACATATTAATTTATAAAAATATCTTAGATACATTAAATAGCCGACATCTATCATGCTTTCAATGAATAAACAAAAGAACAAATTTTCACTAATCAATTATTAAAAAAAAAAAAAAGAAAGAGTATACTAGAGTTGCTATCTAATTATAGAAAAATGAGAATAAAAACAAGAAAGGAAATGGGGTCCAAATGGAGTAATAATCTTGATTGGAACACCTTTTAGATTACTTGTAGATCTATGGAATCTATATGGGTTCATAGAATCTTCTATCATTAATAATTTGTGGTTTCTAAAGATTCCAATTTCTTTTTATTTATTTATTTAAATATATATTAATTATAGTGAGATGGGACAGGTTGGGGAGTTGATTTGACTTTTGATTGCAAATTGTATATTAGGATGGATGATGAAATGTTGATAGTTGATTTTTATTTAATTATAATGTGGAGTAATCATCAATCATGATGCATGTTGTGCCCTTGGATTAAACAATTTCAAGAATATAATTATTCAATATATATATATATATATAATATAGTTTGATGATGTTATGGGAAATTTGATTCATAAAATAGTAGTAGTTAATTAAATATTATGTTTATTTATTTCTATTGATGGATTGATAGAAGTGTGATATTTAATAATTTATTTTTTAGTTATGTTTGAATCACATATTTTGGTAAGAAATATAGGAAAAATAATTTAAATATATGTGAGTAAAGTGCTATTTGCGATGATTTTTATTTTTGTTGTAGTAAAAATGTGGAGTGTTTGAAAATAAAAATGAACAATGAATAAATGTCGAAGTTGGAGTTTTTGAAAACGTGTTTTGTCATTAAGTTGCAGAAGTTGGTAATGAGTAATTTATAATTTTTTATTTGAATTAGTTTAATTTAAATAATTAAAAATAAAATAAAAATACTTTCTTAGTTGATAGAAATTGGATTAAATATGTAGTTTTTTTTTATATTATTGTCCTCAACTATAAATTAAAATCAAAATAATTAAATATAATTTTTTTTTGTGTTAAATAAAATGATAGATAAACATGCACTTATATAGACAAGTTCCCACCTAATTTTTCATTCAAAATTGAGTTGACCGTTTGGTTTTACGTTCAATTTAATGAAGGGTACTTAGGTGGATAAAAAATAAAAAACTTTGGTACCAAATCTAATGATTTGAAAATTTGTGGTATTAAAATTGAAAAAAGCGTATAATTTATGTACGAAAAGTAAAATTATCCCATTTAAAAAATAAAAATTAAGAAAATAAGAGAGAAAAAAAGGGGGAAAAATGCACACCACCCTCTGTGATATCCGAATGTGCGAATTACCTTCCTGTGGAAAAAAAAATATCGAATTACCTACTTGTACTTTTCAGAATCGAACAAATTACAACCCCACATGAGGGATAACTTATTTTTTATATTTTTTCAATAAAGATATATATTATTATAAATAATATAATATTATTATATATATTTTTATATAAAAATAATATGTTATTTTTAAAAAATCAATCAAGCTTGTAGGAAAAGAGTGTGTAATACGCCACCTCTTCTGGGGTAATTTATTCAATTTTAGAAAATATAAGGGGATAATTTGATATATTTTTTTTATAAGAGGGTAATTTGCTCATTTTGAATATCACACAAGGTAATATGGATTTCTTTTTTTTAAAAAAAAGAGTTGTTTAGTGGAATTGCAAACCTTCGTACCAAACGCGCCCTTACATCCAACACAGGCCTCATGAGCCCTCTGATCCTGGTGGGGCCTACCGTGAGAAAACCCGAAAAAGGACAAATCGGGCTGACCCGTGAAAGCCCGCCCATATGGTAAATCAAAAAACCCTAACCAATATCTCAAAACCCTAATCACCCTCTTTTTTCCCTCCTTTTCTCTTCGTCACACACAAACTCCGCAGCGGGTGATTCGCAACCAGAAAAACGGAAGCCTTCTCGGAGTGGATGTTTGCTTGCGGGATTTTATACTTTTCCTTTTTCTAATAATTCATTGTTGGTCACTTCAAGAAGTAATTTCCGTGTTTTTGCGGAATTGAAAGCTATAGAAATGGAGCAGAGGTTGTCTAATACGTGGCGGATGACAGTGAATGAGAAGAAGTTCATCGAGACAGCGCTGCTTTCTGACCTTAGAATCGATGGACGTGGGCCTTTTGATTACCGGAACGTGACAATCCAGTTTGGTAGGTAAGAGTTCTTGAGTCGTTTTTGGAATATCTGGTTATGAATAATTTCTTGGCTTTTAATTTTGCCTGCGAAATGGTGTAGCAAGCATTCTTTGGCGGTTCAAAGTAGTGGTTTTTATTTTTGTCGTTTCTGAGAGACGGAATCTCATTATTGGAGTTGATTGTCATTCTCTTTCATGTAAGAAATGTGTACCTTTGTAGTGATAATTCATGCTAAGACCTAACCGGCTTCCCTCGCAAGTCTCCCTCTTGTAAAGGGAGCCCCCCACCTCCCATAGCAACACGCCTAGCTGGAAACACTCAACATATATTTTCAGTTTTGCTAATGGTTTATAATTCTTGTGCCCGATATTGCTTGCATGTAGTGCTTGTGCTTCATTTGGTCTATGATAAGATGATGTGAAGCAAAAGTTTAGATAATTTGTCTTTGGATGGAGCTTCTTATGCTCCTATAGGGATTTTCATTCCATTGGCACTCCAGTTCCAAGTCTTAAAAGGAATAAAACAGAAGAAAAAGTGATGGCTCATGGTAGTAAACCTTTGTCATTTGCTCCAGTTTGGCTGCACTGATATGAAGTTACCTTCATTAGGGGCTTTTATCACCTCATTCTTCTCTCTCTTTCTCTGCCCTTTGCTCTGTGATCGTCAAACCATCAGATTGTCAATTTTTTGCGTTTGTTACTCTAAGATTTAAGAGTGGTGTAGATAAAAGTAGAAAGCTGTTAAGGTAATTTGTCTATTTTCAAATTGAAATTTGTGGATGCTATTACATTTTTGAGTAGTGTGTAATAGGCAATTAATAGCAGTTCTCATAACTTTTATTAAATGGAGAAAGAAATGTGCAAATTCTGTCATATTCCGAATATTCTGTTATTTTCTGGTTTTGTTATTTCTTCTTTCTGTACTCTTCAATATTTCTTATTTGGATAAGAACATAAAGAAATGGAGATATTTAGCTACAGAATAAAATTTTCTGATGCTGAAAATTTGGATGTGTCTCATGATCTGGGATACTCTTATGGGCATGGGGATCTCAATATGGCCTTGAAATATTGGTGTGTGCACAGTGAAGATGGCTCATCTGAGGTGCAGCTGGGACAGACTCGGGTAATGGGGTTCGCAACTTCCCAACTGGCGCAACCTTATCGCGACCGCCCTAATGAGGGAACACTTGCAATATTCACCGAGTTCTCTCCAATGGCCGATCCTTCATTTGAAGCTGGTCGTCCCGGGGAATTTGCTGTGGAGTTGGGACGCATAATTGATCGTGGGTTGAGGTAATCTATAAAACAGTATTGTCTTGTTCTCATTGTATAGCGTGTCTTCCAGTCAAGTTTGGATTTTGCTAGTTGAAATTTATGGAGCTGGAATGTTTTCAGCTTAGTTGAAAGTATGGAGTTAATTTGGCTAGACTTAATTTTGTTAGAGCCCTTTAATTCATTTTGCTTGTTGCATGAAATAGAAAATAGCTCACAACTTGAATTGGTTACTTCTTTTATATTCAATCATGACAAGTGTGTTACAGGGAGAGCAGGGCTGTGGACACAGAATCACTTTGTGTTGTTGCGGGGAAATGGGTGTGGTCTATTCGTCTTGATCTCCACATTCTAGACAATGGCGGGTAAGTTATTCATATATGTCTTTTTAATTCCAAATGCATGATTTGCACACTTCTGGGAGCCATTATATGCTGTCTTATGGGCATCTCTCTTTTCCTTGAGCACAGAAATCTTGTTGATGCGGCCAATATTGCTGCTTTGGCTGCTCTCTTGACATGCAGAAGGCCAGAGTGTACATTGGGGGGCGAAGATGGTCAGGAAGTTATAATACATCCACCTGAAGTCAGTTCTTCTCCTTATTTAGATGATTCTCAAAGATGTCAATTCTTATTGTAATGAGTTCAGCTCCACTTATATTTGTTATGCAATCTGTGAAGATTATGTGGAATCATGAATCCTCTTTCTGCATAATGGTTAGCAATTCTTCATTTAGTATATCAAGAAGTTGCTTCTGCTGTTGCTTTGTATGCATTATGCATTTAAGTTCGAATAGAGAAATTCATATGATTTTAATGCATAAAGCAGCTTCTTGATAATCGAAAGTACATTTGCTTAATTATGAATAAGAGGGGCTCTGGTGGGAACTAAATTACTCTGGCCGTATGTCTTTTCCGGAAATTTGGATTTTATGGGCTTCAAATTCCTGTTGGTGTTATGGCAGGTGAGGGAACCACTTCCATTGATTGTGCACCACCTCCCTATAGCAGTGACCTTTGGATTTATTGGTAATGAGAGTACAGTGGTAAGCAAAGGGAAAGGAGTTTAATTTTTCCCTTGATTTTTCTTTTCCTTATCTCGTACTCAATGAGTTGCATCAAGTGGTAGATTGTTGTGTTTGCACTTGTGCTGCTAGGTTATTGACCCATCACACTTTGAAGAAGCTGTTATGGGCGGAAAGCTGACTGCTACCCTTAATACCAATGGCGATGTCTGTGCTATTCAAAAAGCTGGAGGGCAAGGTGTAATACAGACTGTTATTATGCAATGCTTGCGTATTGCATCCGTGAAGGCTGCTGATATAACAGGCAAAATAAAGAAAGCTGTCAGTACTTTGAGTCTTTATTGAATAGATGCTTGAACTTGTCTTCTCTATATTTCATGTCCTCTTTTGCTTTCAGCTGAATGATAATTGCTTTTGGTATTGACCTGCTGCTGCTTTTTTTACCTGATGATTAGGATATGTTCTCATAAATAGGACCTAAGATCGATGCTAATCACAGACTGTCCTATTTGAAGTCTTAGATCTCCTGAGGTCTAAAATGTTTTTGGCTCTAAGTTATTTGTGTATTAAATAAGTAGGATTTTGTTTCTGTAGTCACTGTCTGCAGTCACCTTTATTTTTAACTTGTGCTAATACTTGCTTTTCATAATTTGAGAGGTTACCTTACCTTTCCTAGATATGGAAAGTTAGGTCTAAATACCAGTACTTTATGGTACTGAATTGTGGATATTTTCTGGAAGTTAGTGTGGTTAGGGAAATGACAACAAACATGTGTGAAGAGATTGCAAATACTCTAGAGATACTTTCTGTTGCTTGAAGTTTATTATCCTTTTTCTGCAGGTTGAATTGTACAACACTGGAAGAGCTTTGAGAAAGATCAAACGGCACCCTGGTTCTGTTGATGTGAGCGAAGCTGCTTCAAGGGGAGTTTATAATATATCAACGGAAATGGAGAAACCTAAACTGAAAAAGGAAGATGAAAGTATCAAGCAAACTGATGACATGGAGATTGAAGCCCCGCCATCTAATAAAGAGGGAAGCAGCTTGGGAGATAACAAACCTAAATCTTTCATCGGCGGACCATCTACTTGGTAGATATTCCATTTTAGACTTTTTATAAGCTTATCAAATGTATCTCTTGAATTCCCTTGGAGAGTGGTCTGAAATTTCCCTTCTGCTAAAATGAAATCTACATTTGCAATCTATTAGAAAGGCGCGTGTTTGCATGTGGGCATATTCATGTACAAATATGTGCCGCAATACATGTTTCACATTAAATGAATTGGGATGCATGCTTAACATGCATTTCTTTCCTGTGCTACTTTTGCTGAAAAATGATTGCTGTTTTGCAAGATGATGCAAGTATATCGATAAGAACATGGGATTGTAATTCTTTATTGGAAGTGGAACTCCTTGTAATACAGAATATAAGTTGTTACCATTGTTGACAAGTTAGGTTTCTTAATGGTGCTAACGTGATAACCCAATAAGGTATTGCGATTGTTAGTGCAGCCTATGCCAGCACAAAGCGTGTACACAGTTTTGTACAACCTGTAGTGGCTAAGTTAGGCATCTCGAGCTTCAACAGAGTTTGTACAACCTGTACCTCGAGAACAGATGGGAAGTTTTTCTACTCAAGGTTGAGTGAGCTATTACCCAACCATGTGTTTTTTATTATGGTTTGAATATTTTCCGTTGCAGGGATCCATATTCAAAGGGTGTTGATGCTGATGAATTGAAGGCGTCTCTGGCTTCACGAGGTATTTTAATGGTCTTGTTGTGTTTTTTTATCGTCTTTGTAGCAGTGACCTTATAGACCCCTTTGCTGCACAAAGATGGACATGTCCAGATCTGTTGCTAGTTGAAGTTTTAGTCAGGTTGCCTACTTTCTTATTTTCCGAAGTAGAATCTGGACAAGACATTCTCTGTTTTCTTCATAAAGTTCCATGTCATCTGGGAATCCCTCAATCCTGGGCCATCATATCATGGATTTGTTTCAAAGTAGGTATTGGTTCACGAGGTAAAATGCGAGTTGCCAACCCCCAGAGCTTCCCCCTGTTGGATTTTGCCACCCTGGTTTTCATTTTTGATCTTGTGTTCTGATCGTGGATGGATGCATGATCTTCCAACAAGCATAGATAGTTGAAAGCTTTAGATGATAAATCTATTGCTGAAGTCTATGATGTTATTGATGGAAGGATTATACAGTTCTAATATGAGATCTGAGAACGTTGCACTAGAGAATATGAATTCAACTTCTTTGTCTTGTGCATTTACTTATTTCCCTCCTATTCCTCTGTCATCCTCCGGGATCATATTTCTTAGTTGCTTTACTGGTGATCAAGCAATATACTAAACTGTGTCGAATGCATTTTGTTTAATTTTCAGAGAAAACTTCCTATACTTAATTGATTCTGGTATATTGTACTTGTGTGCGGAGAGTTCCTTCTTAATTAGGTTTAAGCTAGGTCGCATCTCATAATCATTATTACTTCCTCGTAGGACTCTTGCATTGTATTTTTATACCTCTCTTCAGATGATCGGTGATGATCAGGCCAATAAATAATTGTTATTGTACGTTATGCAGCGTTAGCAACCCCCAACAAAAAGATGGATGCATTACCACCTGTAAAGCCTCAGTTTGGTGTAATGGATCAATCCCTTCGAGATGCAGATCCAGCACCTTTACCACAAGAGACTGTTGGAGCTGGAGCTGGAGAACAGACCAACAAGGCCAAGACGTTAAAGGATGCTGTGAAGCCTAAACACAAGAGGAAAAAGAAGAATTCCTCAAATACTGATGGAAGTTAAAATTTCAGCCGTTGACCTCTGTGCAAGAGTGTGTATATGTTTTCTCTCATTTTATCTTTATTGGTGATTTCATCTTTGATAATTACAAGTTGCAAACCTTTGGCCTATCTTCCAAGATGTCAAGTAAAAAGGTTTTTTGGAATCTTCTTGAAGTTCTGGAGCTGGGCAGTGGCCTATGGTTTCCAGAAACAAAAAGCTGTTAGTTTCCATAGTAGATTAAAAACAATGAGCTAAAGTCCAATCTCTAGCCCATCTAACTCTATTTGTTTCATCTGCAGGCACGGCTTAGAAAGACAAGGTTGTCTTGCTGCTGAATGTTAGCTCAGATGCAGTCTGGAAGTGCGATAGTTCTGTGATATGGAAGCAACACCTCGTCTGATATCTTGTCAATTTGATGGATTTTTCATTGTCTCTGTGACCATCTACCAGACGGGAATGAAGTTTGGTTTTTATGGAATTCCTGCTTGCAGACGAAGTTTCATGCCATCAAGAATGCAGGTTGATTGAGCTAAAGCTTTCATCTCCCAGGCTGCAGTTGAAAACTGAAATTTCACGAGGAAAACATGTAGAAGAATTGGCAGACATGGTAGCGAACATTTCTGTTGACCACCTCAGTAAACTCTATTTGATTGGCAATATATCAGATGGTGACTTAGTTCACTGTTATGCAGATACAGAATGTGAAGCTTGAGTGTATAGCCGATGTAAAATTGTGAAACCAGTAAACGCTACATTTCCGATGTGTTACTTTGTGGTCTATTTCAAGCCACTTAACTGGTGGGCTTGTGGGGAAAACTATTGATTTGAGACAAATACCCAACAATGGGAATTAAAAGCCTGGGATCCCTAAGACATCCAACTGAAAAGGAAAAGAAAATGTTAAGGTAAAAGATAATTGTGGATAAGATGGAATTGCTGCGGCTATATGAGCTTAGATTTGGGCATGTAGAAGACAAGAAGCTAGTTGTCCAGGGAATATTATCCACAAGAACTGAAATGGATTAATTACAGAAACAAATACATGAATAAGTTAAATGTCTATGATGGGGAACAAGTACAGAAGCAAATACAAACATCATGCACTAACTCCTATGTTAGCAGCTGGTCTAAGTCTCTGAATTAGTGAAAGATTAAGCAGTGGGCGCAGGAGGGGTTTCATGGCCTCATTGACGTCTAAGTGAACTAAATTACTTGAACAATTCATCCTGCTGCAAATGGATGTGTGGGATAAAAGCTCATGGGCTACTGAGATGTCTGATGTCGTCTTCCTTTGCATACCAGCTGGGTACTATCTTAGATGCAAATGGATAGAGGTCCTTGTATGAATTGCGAATCGTACCTTCAGCTACTCCGGTGGCAAGGCAAATATCTGCAATTGCCAGGAACTAACATGAGAACTCCACATGAAGATATAAGTACGTAGATGAAGGAGAAGTGGCTCACCCTTGAGAAGTTTCTTGTCGTCTGACAGCTGCGTTATTATGTAAATTATAGCCGCAGCTATGGATATAGGGCTTCTCCTGTAGGAATCAACAGTAGAATTCTTTAACAATAGTTTCAAGGTATCCTATGCCAACTGTACTTTCTAAGGAACAATTATGCATACACTCCAGACAAGATTAGAAAGGCCATAAGGTTGTTGAGGCAATATCAGACCAAGGCAAGGTGCTCAATAGCAAACAATAACCAGATGCACTTACAGGAGCCAAATGTATTGTCTAAGGAACTAAAGCAAAGATATGGACATAAGGCATTGAGAATAGAAATCTGGGATTTTATCAGAAGAAGAGTCCCCAATGCTGACTGACACACAAGGAAACTTAAAACACAACAGAAGCACCATCCAGCACAAAGACTAGCAGTATAGATACTTCACCATTACGGACAAAAGAGATGATTAGCACAAATGAAGATAAACAGAAAGCAAGCAAGAATCAACAGTAGGCAATTGACATCTGAGTGTTAACAATGAATAAAACTAGAATGACCAGAAGTCAGGAAGAGAAAAGCTGGAAACACACCTTATATCCAGCTCTTCTGATTTTTGGACTGCTTCTTGAGCAGCTTTTACTGCTTGATTAGCCATACTCAGATGTGAACAAAATCGTCTCTACAGTACAGCCAATTCATGTTATTCATACAGCCGTGGAAAATTAGAATAGGAAGCTCTATTAAGTGTGTGTATATGTGTGTGCAAGGGAGAGACAGAAGAGAATGGTTAATATTGCAACAAACTCACCAAAAAGTCCCCTGCATGAATTGTTCCCATCTCCACTGACTGGCCCATTTCCAACTCCAGCTGTTTCACAATGAACTCTTTTGCTCTGCCAATCTCCTTCTTGGTTGTCCCATTGGCAACAGAACAAATTTCTGTTTTGAAGCCACATGAGAAATAGTAGTAAAGAAATAATGAATCAGGACGACAACTTGGATTCTCTTACAGAGATCAACTCGCACCTTTCACTGTGCGTGGCTTGTCCTCTTGCCGGCAAGCAATGTAGAGGCAAGCAGCCAAAATAGCATCTTGATTTCGCCCTCTAAGAGGTTTCTGATCTTCGACCTTTTTGTATATCTCATTTGCCCGATCCTTGAAACCAACACCACATAGATCAAGATTGAAGCATTTTAAATCAATGATCTAAATACTTATCAGCCAGCGACCGGAAATATGAAGCCAGATGCATCAGGAGCAACGTTTGTTGTTATTGCTGTTAAACAACATTAACATACCAGCCAAAAAATGCACAAAGGCATGCGAAAAAAAGAACCATTTAAGCCGAGAAACAGGTTTGCAGAAGGATATACCTTTATGGTTGCAACAAGGCCCAACCTGAAACATCAAATATATCTTCATCAGAATCTGAAGAATGAAATGATACCCCTATATAAGTTCAATAGCATATAATAGTTGTTAATAAGTTTGAAACTTTTTTTAGTAAAAAAACCGACCAAATATATTTACTAGTGACAGTCTTATACACAATTTATCTCTAAATTCTGAAAAAAGATTGAAAGTTGGACTGACAAATTGGCCAGTCATCTGAACTCCAAACAAGTAAAGCTGTAAAGGACATGTATAACTCTCCTGAGAGCAGATTTTCACATCATAACCACAAAATCCACCGTTTAGAAGAGGAAAAAGAAATTGAATTAAAGCTAACAAAGAAAGATCATCAAAATTGAACCTAAGAAAGCAGATAGTCAGAACCAGACGAGAACAGGGTATGGACAAGGCGTTGTGTACATAGTGCATCAACGCTTGTACCTTTCTCCAAACTGTTTATCATCAACTCAATCCCAAAACGAAACAAGAAAGCGAAGCATAAATCTAATTCACAGCAAAACCCATTCACAAACAGCACAAAATTCAACAGCCAGAAAGGAAAAAAAGGAGCAACAAGCTCGCAAACCTATCCGCCATGGTAGCGATGGTCTTGAATGCTTGGATGATTGACCTATCCGGGTTAGACCCCCGGTTCTGCCACCTGCCCAAAGACGAAGTCAAATAGTCCGCCGACAACCCATTTGGCTTCGAAATCACGGTGGACAACCCACCGTCAGCCAGTAACGGGTTCGTCGGCCCGCCCACCCGAACCGGGTCGTTTTCCCCCGTTTCGTTCGCAAAAGTCCGCCACTCAGATGTCTCGTCGATGGAGTGGGCTTCCAACACAAGCCCACACTCGGAGCACACCGTGTCCCCCGCCGAGTGATCGAAAACCACCTCCGTCGGCCGCATGCACTCCGGACAATACGTATCCGCCATTCTTGGTTAGTTAATCTTCTACAGTCCCATGCATGCACCAAAACACCAATTTTTCAGCAGTGGTTTATGCCGATACAGTGTTTTCTTTTATCTCAATTTCTTACAATAACACAATTTTCATAGAGATAAGAAAGAAAATTTACTTTATCCGTTTCAAGATATTTATATGCAGTGTTGGAAAAAAGTGTACGTGGCTGCGGAGTGACGTCTGACGGGTGAATGGTCAGATGAAACAGGACCATGTCCGTATACCGGGGACTTTTTCTTTTAGGAAAATACACTTCTTCCCCCAAAATTTTCGTTTAATTGAAAATTTACCCTGAAGTTTAGAAAAATACATTTAGACCCCTCAAAGTTTCTTCTCCTGCACACATCATGTTTGAACCAATTATTATAAATTAAAATTTGAAATTCAAACCACTATATTGTCCTCTAAACAAAAATTAACACTCTGTCTGTCCTGAATTGAAATCAGAATGAATTATTACCATAACTATACATTATCATGTTTCTCCCAATTAAGTAAAAATATAGTTCTGATTTAAATTTTTTGAATAAATTCGAAATGTATGAATACAAATTATTATTTTTGTTACATTCAATTTTAACCCACAAAAATTATATCATGTCATATTATGCCTATTTTTATGGAATGATAATTACAATAATCATATTAAATAAGACAAATAACTCCAAGAACTCATAATTTCGAACTTATCTATGAGATTTCAATTTTGACCAATAAAATGATAATTAATGTCAGGGATGATTACACTCTTCTCTCATAAAATTTGACGTAATTACATGTAGACTCCCTTTAGTTCAAAATATTATATTTAGCACACCTGATGTTTGCTTTCATATAATAAATGTATCCCATTATTAGTCAAAATTAATAAAATTTAATGATATTAACAAAAAAATTTATATTTACCCCATTTGAATACATAATGTACACATTTTATAAAATTTGATGCATTATGTATTCATACATACTTAATCGTACTTTATTATCTAATTATTATTTATAATTTAATAATCAATGAATGACATACTCATTAATTCTTGATTAAACTTAGCGTAATAATATAATTATTATTTTAATTAAATTACATACAATATAAATATATAAAATTTAGGGGTAGAGGTGTGAGGCTGACAGCTATGAAGGCTAATTGTGAGAATTAAATGAATTTTTATCACTCTTATTTGGTCGGAAGTGACGTATTACGTGTACTTAAATAATTGACCTATTTATTAACTTTAGGTTTAATCCGAATATAATAATGTAGCTTTGTAGTTATATTCCTATTAAGTACATAACCCATTAATTATTGGAATAATTACACTCTTCATTGGTGCAATTATATGTAGGCCCCATGTTGTTTGAGAAATTACATCTAATATTTTTAATGTTTGCTTCCGTCTAACAAATAAGTCCATTCGTTAATCGCAATTAACTGAATTTGCTGATATCAACAGAAAAACTGAATGAACATAGATATTTTTCCTCGATTGACTTACTACTAATTATAGTTCAAATAATTTTTTTTTGGACTAAACTACTCTTATAATGGCGAACATAAACCTCCTCGTACGCATTAACATGTGAAGATGTACGGGGTAATTTGGTTATAAAAAGATCT
The DNA here is from genome assembly GCF_026168435.1 of Sesamum indicum. Lineage (NCBI taxonomy): Eukaryota > Viridiplantae > Streptophyta > Magnoliopsida > Lamiales > Pedaliaceae > Sesamum > Sesamum indicum. Next base: position 6,705,032 of record NC_142665.1, on the reverse strand, counting down.
ATTTGACCTACAATAAGTCAGTAATAAGTCAATTGGGGGTATATAGATTCTTTTGCGATCTTTTTGTTAAGATCAGCAAATTCGATGAATTTTGACTAATGAAAGGACTAATGTGCTAGACGTAAGCAAATTCAGGAGTGCTAGATGTAATATTTCAAACTATAGAAAATTTGCTTATAATTACACCAAATTTCAGGAGAGGGGTGTGTAATTATCCCTTAATTATTTTGTAGATTAGGTGCAACTGCAAGTCTTTATTAAATTGTACCCACATAATAATTATATCACGTCCACTAAATACGAAACCAATAAAAATTACTCGACAGGTCTATTATATAATAAATGCAATTGGAGAAATATTTAGTTAGTTCGAAAGCATATAAAGATTAATAAAAATTAGATAAATTCGTTCGCGTGATACAAAATAATAAAATAAAATATAAAAAATAAAAAGAAAGAAGAAGGAAAATAATATATATACACATATTACTCAGCAAATTATACATACATCAAATTTATTTCATTTTATTAGTTTGGAGCAGTTATTTATTTTATAATACTTTTATATTTAGTAAATAAATACAATAAAAATTTAAATTACGCAGAGTGGTTTAATCACTAATAATGATAATGAACTCTCAACGCTCAACTACTAAAGTAGCAAACGTAGTTAGCTGTTAAGCTCATGACATGTAACAAACATTTCGTCCTCAGTTTTTGGGTCATAATAATATATGTGCAGCTGTAGGTTTTTGGTGGCTGCATTTGTAGGTATAGTGTGGAATGTGACGCAAAGATTTGAATGTTTGCCCACAAGAACTCTTTGAATACATTGCAACTGCAAACCATTATTCTGGACCCCAATGCATTAAATTCTGTAGTCCCAATCTCCCACCAATCTTGCTGTTTATTACAAGAAAACTAGCCAGCCATGCAACCCCTATGATATCAATGCAAGAACTTCATGTTACCGACCTTTTAACTCAACCCCCAACTCCCCCAAGATGTATGTGACAATGGGGTTGAGAGCTATATGAGGAGAGAGAGAGAGAGAGAGAGAGAGAGAGAGAGAGAGAGAGAGAGAGAGAGAGAGAGAGAGAGAGAGAGAGAGAGAGAGAGAGAGAGACTTGTTAGTTGTTCACTTAGTGAGGGGGTGTGCATCTTTGTGTTTAGTTCACTACTAGCCACTGTTTCTGGCTTTTACTACCATGGAAATTGAGGTGGCGAGTGGATCTGGGGGTGGTGGTGGTGGTGTGGCGGTTGCTAGTTGTAGTAGTGGTGGTGAGGTGGAGAGGGGGCTGCCGAGGAAAGGTGGGGAAGCATACTTGGTTTGGCAGGATTTGACGGTGGTGCTGCCGAATTTTGGGCAGGGGCCGATCAGGAAGTTGCTTAATGGGCTGAATGGGTATGCTGAACCAGGTCGGATCATGGCTATTATGGGACCTTCTGGCTCTGGAAAATCCACCCTTCTTGATTCTTTAGCAGGTCGTTCCTTTCTTCATTTCTCTCTCAAATATGAAATCTTTATATGTTTACAGCACCGCCAGTTCCGAATTACTGTTGTACTGTGATTAGTCCTGACTTGACGAGATCGAAGCACTTATGTCACGCCTAGTCCGTGGTCTGAATGAATAGGTTTAAGTGACCTTATCAGGAACGATAAACGGCAAGATAAAGCATTGTCCAAGAATGTCTGGTTTTCCGGGGCTTTTCTTCTGGAAAGAAATGGTCTTGTAGACACAGCAAAATGGAAACTTAATTCGACCTACCCTTTTGAAAGTATAACTGTCCTCGCCAAAGTTCCGGGACCTATCAAAAACTGAGGCTTCGGATCAGTTTAGAGCATGCACCAAGATAAGAAGATGCGTCAATTAATTGGTTGTGGGAAGTAGTTGAACAGGACAGTTGAGTAAATGAAGAATCCAATGCCAGCTCTACTGCTTATCCATAGATTTTTCGTCTTTCCTTTTCCTTCCCTTTCCTTTGCTAGCATTTCCTCCTTCAACAATCTGCGGATGCCTTCCCTTTCTTCTTTTGTGGAAAATTTTTAGGTGGTCTTTGTATTTGAATTTCAGACAATCACTACCATTCATGTATGGTGAATTTCGTGTTAATTCCATCACATAGATGAGCAAAAATTTGTGATATGAAGTTCAATTGGGGATATTAGTCTATTAGTTCTGAGAGTAAAGACTCGTTTTGGCAATGGCTTATTTCACCACCTTGTAAGAGTAACGTTGAAAATGTCACTCGACCAGGATGACTTTGGGATGTCTCTTTATAATTGCATGACAGACCATTATACAGTCAATGAATGTTCGTTTTACTTAGGTTGTAATAGAATATAACAATACATCGGCATGAACAATGGCAAAATGCTCCCTTCACATAGAAATCTCTTTTATTGTTGTCTTTTCATTGTTCTCTAATACTTATACTTTGGCCACAGGTAGATTATCAAGAAATGTTGTCATGACAGGAAATATTCTTCTCAATGGGAAGAAGAGGAGGATGGACTATGGTGTTGTTGTAAGTACTTCAATCAACATATTCTGGAATCAAATTGTGTCCTCTGATATTCTTAGCTTTTCTACCAAATGTTCTGATTCTGACAACATTGTACTTAGACAAGCAAATACAGTGCCAGTAATAGCTCTAAGTGTAACTTTGCCTGACAATAACTTAGACCTCCATGATAAAGAACTTTGGTGATTTCTGAATCAGAACAATGTTTCTAGTGATCCATATATTATTTGGGTTTTGAACAACCAGCAACTGCTATATTATAAAATTTTTTCCTTTGTATCCATTAAAGAATTCGCATGTCTTATTAAATGGGGCCTTACAAAGAACATATGCCAGTTCAAAGTGAAAGCTATGATGATTCAGATGTCTAACGTTACGTTAATGCAACTACTAAAATTACAGTGGTGAAGCATTGTAAGGCTTTGGGTCGTACTTGTCCTTAAAATTTCTTTTCTATCTGAAAAAGTCCAATGTAATTGTGCGTCTTGACTGAAACAGGCTTATGTCACGCAAGAAGATGTCTTGTTGGGAACTCTTACAGTCAGAGAAACTTTAACTTACTCTGCTCATTTGAGGCTCCCCACCTCCATGACCAAAGAAGAGATTAAAGGCGTTATAGAAGGAACGATCATGGAAGTGGGGCTTCATGACTGTGCTGATAGGCAGATAGGGAATTGGCAGCTAAGGGGCATAAGTGGTGGAGAAAAGAAAAGATTGAGTATTGCCCTTGAAATTCTAGTACGACCTCGTATACTATTTCTTGATGAACCTACTACTGGACTCGACAGTGCAGCATCCTTTTTCGTGATCCAATCTATTAAGAATCTTGCTCGAGATGGAAGAACTGTGATCTCCTCCATCCATCAACCCAGTAGCGAAGTCTTTACTCTGTTTGATGACCTCTTTTTACTATCTGGGGGCGAAACTGTTTACTTTGGAGAAGCAAAGATGGCAACAAAGGTATAGCTTACTAAGAAATTCTACTGTGAACTTCTGCTTGCGCTTAACATAAACTCATAACAAGAGAAAATCTTATTCTTGCTCTTCCAGTTCCTGAAACGCATGTGACCAACTCCAATTAGAAATCTGCAATTTTTACTTTTACCATCAATGTGTTCATCCAATCTGATTCTCAATCTAAGCTTCAGTATTTTGGTTTTCAGTTTTTTGCCGAGGCTGGATTTCCCTGTCCAAGTAGGAGAAACCCTTCAGATCATTTCCTGCGCTGTATTAACTCGGACTTTGATGCTGTGACAGCCACATTGAGAGGTTCACAAAGACTACGGGTATGAATCTAACAACTCATTTACTGCTTCCAGTTACTGTCATTCCTCTTACCCTTGAGTTGGCTGCTGGAAAATTTCATGCAGTACTAATATTTGTAGCTCAAAATAATGGGGACATATTGTTACATTGTGGAGATATAATATACCTTCATGAAATATGTAAACAGAAAGCTATTTGTAATTGCATTATTGGCTGACTTTAGATAGATTTTGGAATCAATATATATGACACTTGGATAGCCGACAACGTAAGATTACATTTACTATTAGGCCAAAAAGTGAAACAGGTTTCCCATAATTTTATGAAATATCAGAACCTTAAACTTTGAATTATATTTCATTCTGGCGCAGACGTTAGCATATTGATTGTAAGTTGTCTGAAATTTTTAGTTTTCCAGTTGGGAATATAGACTAATAAAGCTCTTGTTCTGCCTTTTTAATGACAGGAAACACAAACAACATCAGATCCTTTGATGAATATGGCAACAACAGAGATCAAATCAGTGCTTGTCGAAAAATACAAGCAGTCACAGTATGCAAGAAAGGCAATACAGAGGACTCAAGAAATCGTCACCATTGTGAGTGATAAAAAATTGGGGACTGGTGGATCTTGTTATCGTTTTCATACTCTTTGTATCTTAATGTTATAGGCTTTAAACTCTTTAACTTAACGCTTATATGCTATGTTGGTACCTTCTTCATCAGTGATGTGTTCTGGTATGAAACAGATGACACAAGCAATAAATTCTTGCATGCAATTTTGAGTTACTTTCCTCTATTTTTATACTAAGTATAGAACATTGTAATAATTTGGGACTAAAGCTGAGTGATGCATTAGATTAATAAGCTCATATATTGCAGCAAGGACTCGAGATCGAAACGATTAAAGGAAGTCCAGCAAGGTGGTGGAAGCAGCTTTCAACATTGACACAAAGATCATTCTTGAATATGTCAAGGGACGTTGGATATTACTGGTCCCGAATAGTCATATATACAATTGTAGCTATATGCGTTGGAACTCTATTCTATGATGTCGGTACCAGTTACACAGCAATCTTGGCTAGAGGAGCTTGCGGGGGCTTTGTCACAGGCTTTATGACTTTCATGTCCATTGGAGGCTTTCCATCCTTCATCGAGGAAATGAAGGTAAAAGGCATTTGAACACAGTTATAAAGAAAAGTATAATCACTAGAGTAATCATGGGTTTTCCTTAATTTTCTTGACTAACAGGTGTTTTCTCGAGAAAGGCTTAATGGCTATTACGGCGTGTCTGTGTTTATCTTGGCAAACTTCATGTCTTCCTTTCCGTTCTTGGTTGCAATCACGGCAATTACTGGCACAATTACATTTTACATGGTGTTCCGAGCTGGATTTTCTCGCTATATATTCTTTTGTCTTAACATATTTGGATGCATCGCTATGGTAGAGAGCGTCATGATGATTGTGGCTTCCCTGGTTCCTAACTTCTTGATGGGGATCATAACTGGGGCTGGAGTTCTTGTGAGTAAACATGTCCAAAACCTTCAAAGATACACATATCTCTTCTAAAATTTTCTTTCCCTTATCATTTTTGGATGTCTGTAGGGGATCATGATGATGACTGCTGGCTTTTTCCGGTTGCTGCCAGACCTTCCCAAGCCAGTTTGGCGCTATCCGATTTCTTTCATTGGATACGGTGCATGGGCACTACAGGTACTTCTACAATTTCAAGAACTTTTGGTCCCTCTAAATCCTGTTTCAGATAGCATACAATTCTTGCTCTGACCTAATATTTGCATAGAATGATAATCACAACAGAACCAATTCTTTGATTTCTGAACTTAAACCATAAAATTCTCCAGGAACTCTTCTACACTAGAGAAACTTACAATGCACATCACATCATTTTTCGATGATTTTCTCACGGAAGATTCAAACTATAAAACACTACCTAATAGTCGAAAACAGTGTGAACTAAAATGGAGTTGATCTACGTTTGGAACTAGTGAAGAACATGATATTCAGAAATCAAATGGTTGCTAACACAACGGAATGCAGGGAGGATACAAGAATGCAATGCTTGGATACACCTTTGATCCTTTGTTCGCTGGTAACCCAAAACTAACTGGCGAATATGTCTTAAAAAACATGTTTGGAATATCATTGGATCATTCCAAGTGGTTGGATTTACTCGCAGTATATGTCCTTATCGTAGTTTACAGAACTATCTTCTTCATCATTCTCAAGTTAAAGGAGATCAGAGCTGTGTCTTTCACACGTTCAATTTATGCCATGAGAACTCTAAATAGGCAGCCTTCATTACGAAGCTTACCATCCCGTCCTTCCAAGAGGCACCACAATGTCCAGTCACTTTCATCACAGGAGGGTGTTTAGGCCTCCAATCCTCTAGGAGCAGCAATAGAGAAATACACCGTATACTAAATTTAGCAGAGCTTTTCCATGACATACCATAGCCGAATCCCGAATCTGGTACTGAACATCACCTGGTGGAATTGTCACTTGCACCACAGTGATGGCAACGCCAGAAATATTTCTGCTTTGACAAACAGTAATCAATTATTGAGCAGAATGAACTTTGTATTGATTGTTTCTCAACAACACTTCTATGTTGAATTAGTTTCTTAATAATTTTTCTATTAAGTAGATGATGAATTACATAAGTAAATGATGAACATAGACACAAATGATGTTAAAAAAATTATATTCATTCTTGATTCGTAATTAATTGCGAAGAAAAGATAAAAGGGATAATTACAACAACCTCGTCCAATATTGAGAAACTCTATACACCTCACCTAACACTAAGACGTGTTTGGCTGATCTTATAAGCTTTTAAAATGTTTTATAAGATGTTTAAGAGCTTATAAAACTGTTTGACAATTTTTTACTAAAAACTTCTAAGATCTTAAAAGTAAGATTTAAGGAGCTTACAAGCATTTTTAGAAAAAAAAAGAGTACGTTCAATCAATTTTTTCTATAAGATTTTTTGAACTCTTTAATTTTACAATCAAAGGGACAAAAATACCCTCACTATTTTATTGGCCTTTTACTTTTATCCTTCATATAATTGACGTGTTTTTTTTCCAAAGGAGAAGAATTCTGTCTACCCTCTCTAACCGTATAAGTCAAAACACTTTCACTTTCTGACCATTGATCTCCTATAAAAGTTGCGTGATTTTTTTTCGTGCAATGTAATATCTTTGGTTGATAATAATTCATCATAATTAAACAAGGGTAATAAAAAAATTGTAGATTCAAAACAATATATAGTCATATTATTAGAAATGAACATTGCAAGTAACAAAAAAAATAAAATATCAAACTTATATATCTTTACATCAATATAATCAACACTTAGGTTCATATGTGAAGTGACAACAAATATTGGTAAACACAGATATAATTTAAAAAATACAGCAGGTGTGCCTGTATTTAGACCAAACCTCAAGAGAGGTTTATGCAATTGTCAATCCCAAAAATTATGGAACTATGGGTAAAAAATTAAGTTTTTGCATTGATATTAGCGAATCCCATCAATTTGGACTAATAGCTATGCCTATTTATTAGACAGCGACAAACTTAAAGATTTGGGTGTCTAACGGTAATTAGACTAAACCTTAGTGATGACGTTGTACTATCGCAATCTGTTGGTAACCAAAATCTTTTCTTGAAACAAAATACTGAAAATTTGAGTGATCTTGTTTAATAAATACAACTATGTTTTTGGTTGACTTGCTATACACATAAGCTCAATGCTTGTTTATGCATGCATTTCAAGCTCCAGCATTGAGAACACATTGCTACTGATAATCTTTCTGCTTACATACATATATTCTTGTTTCCCTTCTCCCTTTGGTATGTTTGCTATGGGGTACTTTTAACCACTCTTGGTAGAAGTTGAAGATGGTTTATATCCAAAAAACAAACTCTTTAATGTGTAGACTACATCAATCTTTGTGTTTCTCCCGTGTACGTACTGATCAGGCAATGACAAACGGAAATATCACCTAGATCATGAAGTCCTGTAGGAGGGATAGTAAAGGCAACTGATTTTTCAGTGATGCTGCAGTAGAAGATGGCGATGTGTATACCTATAGATTTTGCAATATTTGAACATTGAGACAGTCTGCACAAGATTTTTCTCAAGGTGCAGTAGTGGACTGAATAATGCTGATTATGCAGGGATCGTACAAGAACGACATGATTGGAGTTGTATTCGATCCTCTAGTACCAGGCGATCCCAAAATAAAAGGAGAGGATGTCATAAGGAACATGTTTGGAATATCTCTGAAACGTTCAAAGTGGTGGGATTTGTTTGCTGTCTACGCGCTTATATTCTCCTACAGACTTCTTTTCCTCATAATCCTCAAGCTAAAGGAGAGAACCGCTCAATATTTCCAGTCGATTTACGCTAAGAGAGCACTTCAACGCTTCAAGAAGCGACCGTCATTTAAGAGGAAGCCGTCCTACTCTTCCAAGAGGCACAATGTCCTCTATTCTTTATCCTCTCAAGAAGGGCTAAATTCTCCTATCCCCTAGTTGCAGCCATTATAAATGCTCTTACACTGTCAAATACTGCTTGTTTCATCTGCATTGCTGTCTCTAATGTGTAAAGCTATTCAACTCAATAAAATGACTATATTCAGATTCTTGTGCTATTTCTGGCTTATACAGATAGGCTACTAATGCTGGCACTGTGTGCTCAAGCTATTCAGTTATTAGTGCAGCTAATTAGGCTGATTTAGCCATAAATGTAATCTTTTGATTACAGTAGCTTCATCTATATAAAGCTTGTGAATATTAAATTCTTCTTTTGTGATTTATTCAAAAAGTTCATTTTAATTTTAATGTGATTTGTAGGGCCTAAGGGCTCCCTTATCTTGTGTTCAAACTGATATGTATATCGTTAGTTGTTGAAAATTTTAGATCATAATTCACGAGGAATTTGGTAAGGTTGACATTCTAAAATGTTGGTATTTTTGGTCAGGACCTAAAATAGTAGGCGCAACCCACAGGCCCACCCCCTAGACCTGGATGGCCTAACACGGCCCACTGACCCAGTCCATTTCCCGACCCGGGTTTCTACTTGACCCTAATTCGCTCTAACCTTATTTTCACTTCTATTCAACCGCTCTCTCCTCCCTCGTCTCCCTCTTTCTCTGGTTTCTCCCCCATTGATTTCAACGCTCCAGAAATCACTTCTCCGCAGCACCTCTATCTCTCTCTCTATCTATCTATCCATCTTTAATGGAACACCTCTATAAAGCCTCCATGGCTTTTGGGTTTCATATAACCCAACCAGAAACAGAAAAAGAAATCTTCTTCCCTTCCTTCGATTACTCTGGTTAGAATAGGGATTCTTTGTGAACTATTTTTCTAAATGGAAAATCTAAGTGGTTGAGAGTGGTCATTTAGTTGTGATTTAAGGTTTAAGTGATCCAGTAATAAACATGTATATGTTTGAATTGTGGTTGGTTTGGTCCTTTGTGGACGAGTCCCTTAGTGAGTTTGAGCAACCGGTGTGGTTGAATTGTTTGCCTTGGTAGCTATGGGCTTCCCAATCGGATCTGGCTCCTTGAACCTTTTTTATTTTGTTCTTAATTTACTACTCTGTCATTTTTGTATATTAGATTTAATATTATTCTTGTAATATTTGTTGTTGTAATATTAGCCTGTATTAAAGATTTTTGTAACACTAGTTTTTCTGAAATAATTTGATTAGAATTTATTTATTTGGTGGGATAAATTCCCAACACAAAACTTTTCATAAAGCAGGATTTTGTATTTAACCCCACATACGTTTGATATTTATATAATAATTTGTAGTTTATTGTTTTTGTTTTGTTAGTCATAAAACTCTTGATGCCTTGCACAAGCTAATTTGATCCGAAAAAGAATTCGAAAGATCTGATAGCATTTCTCGACCGGCCCGCAATCTGAATTTACGCCCATAAATAGCTTATATTAGATTGATTTAGATGAGGTTGTTGGTTCTACAGTTTTCAATTGAATAATAACCAGACGCTGCAACATTGAAACATAATGCCAAATTCATTACCCCGTCGAATGCATCTAAGAAAGTTGATCCCTTTTCCATTTTATTTGTATTTGATTCTTTTTTTTTTATATATATATTTATGCAAAGATTTTGATCAATTATAAAAAAAAAACTAAAATAATTAACAAAATTCTGCATGGTTTCTCTTTTTCCTTTTTAAGGCCCAAACCATTAATATTACATGGTTTCTCTTTTTCCTTTTCGAGGCCCAAATCATTAGGCTGTCACCTAAAAAGAAAATCACAGTGTATTCTTAACGAGTTTTAGGACCACTTAGTCACAAGACATTTCAGCAAATCCAAAATAACAGGCTGAATGTTCAAAGATTAGGTCCGTCCAGCCTATAAAGACACAAGTACGAAGAATTCTTGGCGACGCTTCAGACTTCACGTCTCCACATGAGAATGTGATTTCTCAAGAATGAAAGTATAAGTCACCTCAAATGACCAAGAGATCCTTGGAGTGAATAATCATTATCCCAACGTTTGTCTCTTCGCTCCCAGTTTGGTCGGCGTCGATTACGTCCAGCATCAATCAGTTATTTCATGGTGAAAATTCACGCAAAATGTGCATCTCTATAGAACAATGCTTTGATTGGGTTCTGTTCCCCCGAGAATGTCTCATTTTTTGTACCAAAACAAACGAAAAAACGCAGATTGTCTGAATTCTACCCACAATTCCACCCAAAAACAGGGGCAAGGGGCAAAATATCTATTTGTAGTTCAATCAACTCCAAGGTGGTCCAAATGCCAGTGGGCAGGCAAAGAGTTATATACATGTTCATGATGCTTAGGATTTGGACAAAACAAAACACTGCCTGCCTCCATAATTAGATGTAGCAGTGCCTTAGAACCAAACAAGAAACACTATCTCTGAAATAAATACAATTTTTAATAGGCTTCAACATACAAATCTAGGTACAACTGGTAAGTAGGATTTAACCAATTCCCGGTCTTGCATGGAATGATCATAGATTCCAAGAGTAAATTTCACAAATAAAAACAATTTTAATACAAGAATCACTATTTGTATCAAATTGATATTTATAGAAACCCCCCTCCCCCCCCCCCCCCCAACAAAAAAAAAATCAACTAATTATATATAGATCCACTCAACTTTTTGATATTGTATCTACCTCATCGAACACAAATGTCGTCAAACTATTTTAAAATTTCTTTATGAAATCAAATTAAAGTTACATTCATCGAAATTTGTCCATCGTATAATTAGAACCTTTATAGTTTATCAAAATCAGTCATGAAAGATCCGTAACATATAAAACCACTTTTAACATGTAAAATCAAATGTCCAAACTCAAATTTGGGTCCTAGATGATCCTAGCTGTAGACAGATCTGAACATTTTTTTCTTTCTCATCTCTCGCTTGACAATGTGATTGACCTTCGTCCTTACATGGCTTAGATTTCCATGCAAGCATGAAATTGTATAGGTTGGTGGGTGCGGAGGAACTTCATAGCTGAATGCCATAGATGACACCAATCTTGGAGGGTGGTAAGATTAGGTGAAGTTGGCATTTAGGTGTGGGTTTTTAGGAGGATGAAAGATAAACTATTTAACTTATAGGGATAATTACCTATAGGCCCTCTGAAGTTTGGTCATATTATAACCTGGCACCCTCGATTATGGAAAATTACATGCAAACCTCCTAGTAATGGATTTCAGATTAAATTTTCCAACCTGGAAAATGATAATATCAGCCCAAAAAAACATTGATATCCCTAAAATACCCCTCCAACTTTTGGTCTTTGGTTTTGGCCAAGAAAATAAAATAAAAGGAGTGAAAATTGCAATTTTACTCTTTAACTAATTGATAAATAAAACTATAACTCGACTATAAATTAATATATAATTAATCAAATAAATAAGTTTGTTTAAAGATAAATAGTTTTTAGTTTTAACTAGTTAACAAAAAAATGACCATATTAATATAAAGCTAATCAATTAAATAAATTGAAAAAATGTAATTTTTAAATGATAATTTGAAAAAAGTTGAAATAGTAATTCATATAATTAACGAGTCAAACTTATTTTGGTACATGAGTTTTTCCCTTAATGTCACTTTAGTACACAAGTAATTGCAAATGACTTAATCGGTAGACAAGTTTGAAAATTTATAAATCTAAAAATTTAAACTCTTGAATCAAATTAAAGTTTTTTCAATCAAATTTTAACGTCTCGATTAAATGCAAACAAATACTTCGTTTGATGAATATTAATTATATTCTATATCTTTATTATATTATAACAAACTTACTGCTTTAAATCCATTTCATGAATGGACATGCTCGACTATTAATATAAGTTATCTAATAATGAGCTTTTTATAAATATTGAGAAATAATAGTAAAAATACCAAAATAATAAGAGTTAATTACACTTTGCCATCCGAACTATCATCGTTTTTTACTTTGGCATCTAAACTTTTTTTTGTGTCAACTTGCCATCCCAACTTTACGAAATTTTGCACTTTGACATTTATAACTGTTTTTCAACCAATTTTTTTGTCAAAAACAATCACATGCAGTGCATATGTGATATATAAGGATTATGTGATATCATATTTTTCACATATACATAACATTTGATGTTTTTCAACAAAAGAATCAACAAAAAAACCCTCATATATGGCAAAGTGCAAATTTCGTATAGTTGAGATGGTAAGTTGACACACAAAAAAGTTTAGATGCCAAAGTATAAAAAATGAGCATAATTTGGATAACAAAATGTAATTTACCCAAATAATAAATATATAACAATTTTGTAAACCAAATACAAAAAAGAAAGTAAAATGGCTAAAGATAAGACAAATTACATTGACTGATATTTATGCAAATTTTGGTGTATTTATTATTTTTTTATTTAATATCTAAGGGTAAAAATGTTCATTTCCCAAAAAGATAATAGAAAAAATAAATAAAAAATATCAATTGGATATCAAAGTGATAGCAATGTTAAAACTCAGGTACCAATTGAGTCATTTGTTGTTAATTAGGTATTAAAGCAGCATTAATGACAAAACTCGAGTAACAAAATAAATTTTACTCAATAATTGACCGACCATTTCATGTCAAATTAAAGAATTAACTTATTTTTCTTTATCTGATTTCTTTTTCTTTCTTTTTATTTCATTGTCTAATCCCAACTACATATTTTGACCCACAGATACTAACAAGGAATTTGCATGTAATTTTCCAAAACCAAGGGGGGAGTTGTAATATGACCAGACCTCAAGGGGTCCGTGCATAACTAACCCGTAAATTAGAGCTACATATATATTTTTCATATATTTTGCATTTGTTTTTTCATGTATAAAATGAATTATTGTTTGTTGCAATTTTAATTATGGTAAAAAGTAAAGTGACATTTTAAAATAGAGAATAAGGTAATTAGAAAAGGGATGATAATTACAATAACATATCTTAAGGTTTAGTCTAATTACCAGAACACCTACTCAAATTTTAAAAATTACATTCAGTACCTAACATTTGTCATTGTCTAACAATTAGATCTCTCTATTGTTACTTCCTTGACAGAATTTGCTAACATGGGCATATAAAATGAATGGAGTCCAACTTTACTATAACTCAAAGTGTTAATAATTACATAAACCTCCTTGCGGTTTTGTCCAAATACAGGTTTCACTGCCAAAACTTTCTAAAAGTTACATCAACGTTGCCTTAAATTGTTGTCATCTTATATAAAATCTCAACTACTAGTTAAACCAACATCATCAAAACTATCCTTTCATATTATATTTACACATATAGCTATGAGATTTATCTCATCTTTACCAACTTCCCTCAATAATTGCATTCTAAATTACTTGAATTAAAATTATTTCTACTTAGAATACATTTTATTTTTTTAACATCATTTTAAATTTTAAAACTAGCAACACTGCAAAGCTGTTGTTGTGCTCACTGAACATTCGATCAACTATTTATATGGAAGAACCACACTCAACGCTGCTATGTGCTATTCAGAATTAATGAGAAAAAAAATAAAATTTATATTTAGATCTAGATATAGTATTAAGGGCTTGAATTAGGATTTTAACTAGCATGCTTATGGTTAAAGTGCCATTAAATGTTTAAGATATTTAGTATTTTATAAGATATTAAATCATAGGAGTTCTAACTGTGAAACGAAAAAAATTGCAAGGGATGTAATTACAATATGACAAACTTTAGAGAATTTTGTAACTACTCCCGATGGAATTTAAAGCAAAATGCACATATACCGAATAGAGAATGCAACAAGCAACGCATTACTCCTAGAAGTTAGGACACATACCATAATGCTATTATAAACATTGATAGGAGGTTTGAACTATACAACAGTTTCTAAGAAGAGCATATTGTTCTTGAAACCAAAACATGATTCAGCAATTGCTCCATCATTGAGAATCATTAACATAATGACACATATAGAGTAGGCCATATAGACATGTAGTTTTTCATAAGTGAAACATACCAACCTGAGTGCTTTTCTCAAGCTTAACCAACCATTTCAGCAGCTTTCACAATTTTACCATCGTACTCTTTTACCACTTTGAACATAGGGCACATCCTGGTGATATTCCATTGACTACCTGTCACCACAAAGAAAGTTTCTATCAACAGAAGCATCCCCTCCCCTTTTATCCCTAAGCCAATAAAAGAGGCAAACTTCAAATATTTACAGTGGGAGCAAAAGAAGGCATACAATAGTGTTATTAGTACTCAGTCACATACACAGTCATCAAGCTTTTACATTCCCTCTCTGTTTCTAATGCCCCAACCTAGAGAATGGCACTGATACCAACTTCCCATGTTGTTTATGATATGCTCACATTCATCCACTACTAGGGCAAAACAAACCAAAAGAAAACCCATTCTCCTATGTCAGAGTCCAGGTGACAATTACAATGAAAGAAACTAAAAGAGAAGAAAATGAACGTAGAAAACAATAACAGATTTCTGGCAGTCTCCAACCAAATGGCAAGCATTAAGAAAAATGTGAGGAGATACATAAGAAAACAATCGAAACAAATAGAATGATTGATAAATGAGGAAAAGATTGAAAGGAATGTTAACGCCTGAGCATTACAGCAGCAGCTCTGTAGGTTTACAAGAAGAACTAAATAATTTGACCAACTCAACATCTTTTTGAATCTATGTCCCATTAATCAATCAATGGTCTACTAGAGAACCAAATCTAACTCAACAAAGCAGCCTTCTCCA
The DNA here is from genome assembly GCF_026168435.1 of Sesamum indicum. Taxonomy (NCBI): domain Eukaryota; kingdom Viridiplantae; phylum Streptophyta; class Magnoliopsida; order Lamiales; family Pedaliaceae; genus Sesamum; species Sesamum indicum. Next base: position 6,689,920 of record NC_142665.1, on the reverse strand, counting down.
ATTCTTGGGGGTTATATAACACCTGCGTTTTCACTTTGCTCAACTACAGCTACTTCCTTCTTTCATCCACTCTCAAGGGGAAACAGGAAAGAAAGTTACGTGAAGTACAAGTAAGATGACAGTTCATATGTCAGTCGTGTCAACAACAGCAACCAAAATACAGGGCAAATCTAACTTAACATCCTTGTTTGTTCCTATGTAATTCATAAGTACGGTGACAAATTTAATAGCTATTGTTTCTTCTCACTGGACACACCGTTCTCAACTCTGCCATCATAACTTTGATATGGAACTTCAATCATAGGTCTTGGGACAGGGCGCCCACCAAAATCATCAGGAAATGCCTCAAAATCAGGACCAAAATTGAACTTAACAACACAATTCGGTTGGTTCGGAAGAGTGTACATAGAAGCGGCAGGGTAGTAGCGACCGCCATAAAGATCTTTGAACGCAACCCCCTGGCATATTCCGTTTCTGAAGAATGATATCTCACTTCCTGCAAACCACAAGTACAATGCAATGAATAGGTCTCTCAGCAGTAGAATCACATGTACATAAGTTCAAAGAGACAGAGTTTCTATGGATAATATGAAACTATAAGTAAATGCAAAAATAACTTCATCTCAAAATTCCAGAGGAAGGAAACCAAATAAGGGAGCAATAGATGCTTATTCTACTCTGTTCAACAAAAAACCCAAAGCTGTCCTTAGTGGCTTTACTCCATGTTCTTGAATAGAAAAACAATTAAAGTAGTTGGTTTCTGCTTATTGGGTTCTCCTTCTACAAGCAAACTCACTAATCCCCTATTAACTTCCAAGCTGGGCTGTCATCCAAGACATGCTCAAATGAATCATATTCTACGAGATTGGAATCAAACCTTAGTTTAATCTTGTCCTACGAGATCGGCATGATGGCCATCAGTTTAACCCAGCAAGTTCAGTAGTATGAACATTCATTCCCACACAACCACACACGTTCTGTATTTTTAACTACTACATGAGTATAAATGGGCCATACCTTTCTAATTCTTTCCATAATATACCAATACTGTATTAGCAACATAGAACTTTGTCTCCTGTGAAGATTTCTGGGAAATATGGTTAAAGGAAAATGGATAAATGGTAACTTTTGTGCAGGCATATATACACAAACCTGAGTCATGTCAACCAGTTAATAATCAGTATGTGGCAACTTGAATTACTAATTTGCATTCATCAGAAACTTATCTAGCTGGATTTTGGATAGACGAATTCACTGAAGGTTTTTTAGTTGCTGTCTAGGTGAGCATTCCAGTATCAATAATGTCATTGCAACAGGTATTCTGATAGTTGATTTTAAAAAAAATTCAAAAGTGAGGACTTCACTTGTGAAAAATTATGACAATTGACAAGTATAAACAATATATCTGAGTAAGTGTTTCTTTCCTGTTATTTGTTTAAAAAGCAAACATACCCAGACCCCAACCACTCCCCCACCCAAAAACGAACAAAACAAACAAAAAATCTTTCCTTGGCTTGAACAAATGAAGGGAGCACAGTCCAACCATTGAAAGTATCTGACTTAAAGGGAGTTATAAATTGGTATGACACATTAGCTCCTCTTTATCTCACTCAACATATTGGTCACCCATCCTTAACTACTACAAGAGAAGTACTCATGTTCAAAACTATGATAATGCTTGAGGTGAATTGTACGATTCATCAACTTCAAAGCATGCCAATATTGCTAAACTTAACGAGTGTACATGTACCCACAGCTGGTAGAGTCGACACCAAAAAATATGGTCAATCTTGGTTGTTAATCAGATAGCATTATCAAGATCATATATCAAGCACAAAACCTTTGCAACCTGTTTGAAGGTTTTTTCAGGTCCAAACAACATTTTCTCCAAAGTGATTGCATACACTTAATCACTGATTTAATAAAACTAAAAAAATTAAAGAAAAAGATGCATTAACTTGAAAGTAAGACTTTGGATGTGGATAAACTAATTCCAAAAAATAACCAACTAAATGAGGAATTGTTAAGCAATATAACAGGAACAAAGACTAAATAAGTTGATGTACTTGCCAGAAAATGAAATCCAGATATTTTTACACCTAATATTAAAAAGAGATAGCATTCACCACATGCCAGCTTTACACCTAGAATAATGTGGTGAAAGAGAGCACAAGAACACTGCAAATATACATTCGCTCAACATTGAAATCAGACTACAGCAGCAATGACTCTAACCCATTATTAAAAGCAGATTTAAGAAAGCCCCATACATAAACATCAGGAATAGTGGAACTAATCTTTCTTTCAGCAATAAAAATTCATATACAGTTGAGTAATTTGATTTATTCCCATAAGCTAAAGTTCTTATATTGAAACCTATTGAAAAGGACCTGCATAATCAAGTATAACCAGGCATAAAGCAAACCTTCCAACAAGAAATCAAGTTTACATCAATCATAGAAGAATCTGAATTTCGTATATGAACAGTACACCTGTAATCAAACTCATCAAGACACGAAAAAATAAGGGTGGAACATTAATAGGCATTATAACAGCCAAAATCGAGAAAAAACAAAAGAGCACTCACCAGGCACAACTTTCGCGGGATCCTCCCTGGCATCTGGAGCACAAACATACCGCTGCCCTTTATACCAAACCAAGCGCGGAGGATCAGGGGCATAAGACCCTCCATCCGGCAAATTAATGTAAAACCCAATAACATCACCTTCTTTGTACCCTTCCTCCCCATACTTTTCCCTCAATGCTTTGTGCACCTTACTCCCATCAATATCCCTATACCCGAAACTATTCGCATCATATCCTACGGGCGCTTGCAAGTCACCTTTATCAGTTGACCAGCCCAGCCTTGTATGTCCCGTTTCACCCAAATGCACCACTTTAATCTCGAAATACCAAGCACCCTCGGTGACTCCTCGAGTTGCTCTCACCATTCTATAACCCTTTGAGCTGCCTGCAGTCAGTCTATCATCGCTCAATTCGACCTTTTCCGCCTTGTAAGCCTTTGAGAGGCAGATTTTTAGGTCCGGGCTGTCGTCGTTTTTGTCCGGAAATCTGGGAACTGGGGAAACAAACACTTTATCGTCAGTATCGCCGTTGGTGGCATTCTTGGAATTATGATTGTTGTTGGAGGCGTGCTTTGTCTTTTTCTTTCCCTTCCTGGACGTGGTAGTCCACACATCTTTGTTCTTCTTCTTCGATTTCTTGCTTGATTTCGTCGCGGGGGCCTTTCCATTCTGGGATAAATCAGCAATTGCGTTGGCAGGGGAGGGCAATTCGGTCATTCCAGGTTCGTCAGGTTCCGTTTTCGGCAAGTCGGAGAGCTGCTTTTGCTTCTTCGGAGGGCGCTCTTCTTCCCCTTCTTCTTCTTCGTCCCCATCTGTTTCCGGGGGAAGATTTGGGGAAATTTGGTCGGCGTCCGGAGCTTGTGGGGTACCATAGACGGAGGTATCTTCGGAGGAAAGCTCTTCAGAAGCAGCGGCCTCGGCCTCTTCCTTGATCCCATTGACGTGATTAGCCTCCGGTTTAGGCAATTCGGGCCCATTGACAGTGGTTAAGACGGGGGCTGTACCAACGCCACCACCTTCCACGGTGCTGGTGGTTGGTGGCGGAGTAGAGACTGCACTGGCGTCATCCATTGAAGGAGAGTAAAGGCATTCATGAAGAAACCAGGACACCATATATAAGGCATGAATAGGTAGAAGACTTCGTTCGGCCCACAAAAGCCCATCTAAGCAGTTCGAACTTGGGCCGGAGTGGCCCAATAAAGCCCATCAACAGTTTACTACTTTTAAATTATTTTCCCATTAATTGCAATGGCACGGTAAAGATGAAAATAAGTATAAAAGAAGGGGCATATTGGAGTTTTCGTTGATAAACAATCCAGAATCTATAGGCCAGATACGAATCAGGTTTTTGTCCCAAATAACTCATCTAACCCTAGGGTAGCTAAGAGTGTGTTTGCTAGGGGTGAAAAATGAGAGTATAAAAAAGTGGAAGTAAAAATGAATTTGTAGAAGATAATTTGGTGTTTGGTTATGGAAATAGATGGAGGTAAAAGTAATACTCGATATATATGAAACCCCTTTGAAGTATAATATTTAGAATTGGACAGAAAAATGGAAGTATAAAGTCAAAAAGATAAAAAAGTACAATTTTTATTTTTATTTACTCTATTACCCTTATATATTCATATATAATTTTTCTCCAAAGTTGTTTTTGGTATCAACAAATACAGTGATGTTTGAACCCGAATTCATTAGTTGAAACATTGTTATTAATTTTCATTTTTTAAATTAAATAATTTAAAATAAATTAACAATGCTCATTTTGATGAATATTTTTATTAATAAAAAATGTTCTTATTCTTATATGATAAATATTTTTATCAATAAGGTTCTTAAATTTTTTATATACTAAAATTATTTCAGTATAATATTAATTTATTTATTTTTTAATACAAAACGAATAGAAGGGTTATTCAGTAAAATTATAAAAATATATTTTTTTTTCAATCTGCTTTCCTCATACCAAACAAAAAATAATAATTTGAAATTTACTTTTCTTCTAATCATACTAAACAATTTGAAAGAAAATTATCATTCTTTCCCTTTTTATTTTCCTTTACCTCTTACTTGGACCAAATGAACCCTGAAAGAAGAGTAAACAACTAATTGAGTCGAACGGAACGGGATATTTGGCCCAACCAATCCAAGTAAACATGGGCTAAGAGTTAGTTGCACAATTTGGCTACTAAATTTGGTATAGTATGAGAGTAACCAATAAGCATTCATGAAAGTTGAAGGTCTTGATCAACAAGAAAAGTGCAGTACAGCGTTGTAATAACAGGGCGACATATTTGTTTATATATAGAAGTATTTTCAATTTGCTATTGCTGACTAAATAAGAACCGATATATATATATATATATATATTAATCTGTAGAGATATATAGGCGTCTGTGTTTAAGTTATTACGGTATTGTAATAATCAAAAGGACAATCGCTACAAAAGAAAAAAAAAAGAATTCTAGCTTGGACCAGGTTTGACCGAATCAAACCAATCACAGAGCAAACATGATATATTTGCTATGCGATTGGTCACTTTCTATAAACTGTACACTAATCACGCAAGTGTATTGCACTTGCTGTATGATTGATTCAGGTTTGGTTGAACCAGGTCCAGGCTAGAATTTTCCTCGCTACAAGCATGACGACATTGTCTCCTTTGAGAAGGGTGATATAACGAAGGGTAAATTATATTTTTGGTTCTATAAGTGGACCTGTTTTCAATTTAAGGACCAAAGAGGGGATTCCGTCCAAAACTTAATGCCAGCTTGAAGTTTTCTATCATTTTAGCAACATTCGACTATTTTCATCCTCAATGTATAAAAATTTTAAAATTATCAAAATAAATTCATACAGAACTATAATTGCCACCAATCATTACTAAAATTACAATTTCCCCTTATAATAGGCTAACATGGTGAATACATAGGATAAGTTGTGATTTTGCTCGTGTCTCGGTAAATATTCAAGAATTATAAATAAAATTAATACATGTTTTACATTTGACTCAATTTACGCGCGCACACACATATATACATATATATATATATATTGGATGATCTCTTATTTAAATGTTTTAACTAATCAATAAAAGAAAAAACAGTCAATATTTAAATAAATTTAATAAATGATCCTCACGTTGCAAGAGTAAGCCTTATTAAGTGATTAATTAATTTCTTTTCTTAAATTAAGATTGAACCAAAGACTTTTAATCTTGATTTGTTTAATAATATGTTATTACAATACAGAGACATTTGAGTACAATAAGGTAAGGGTAAGAGACACGTGAGTTTGAACTCAAGACTCTCCCATTCAACCAAAAAAAAGTGACGTTAATTCAACTAATTATTTAAAAAAATAAAAAAGATATTTTATTATCTGAATTATGTCTCCATTAATAAAATTAAAGCATACAAATATATGGAAGATGCATGCATCACCTATGTACGCAATACAAATACGAATGCATGCAATGTAATGCACTACAACACATATAATGGGATTGGCTCATACAGATCAACAGTATACGTACATCCTGACCAAGAAATATATATTTTGAATTTTCTGTTTCAAATTTTATATCATTTTTTACCGTGTTTAACATATACACTATATATATATATATTTATTAAATAAAATATATAATGTCATATTAATAAAGTAAAAGATGCAAAAATAATTTGAAATAAAAAAATTCAATCCCCTAACATCCTGTTAGTTTATTAACTCTAAGGGACGTAACACGTGAGTTTGATACATATATATAAATCTAAAAAAAGAATCATGATAACAAAAAATACAAATTGTATTCGCCATGTATACTATCTATATGTATATACGAGTCAGAAGTCGAAATAGTTATAATATATATAAAAAAAAAATTTATATAGACACCTGGCATGCATATGTTGAAGTAAACACGATATGAGACACAAATGAAGCTAAAATAGAGATCTAAAAGTTTCATGTTTGATTACAGATTAGAAATGACATGATCGAACTCCGTCAAGCTCGATCGATTTTCTTCCAAAAAAATAGCTAACAATGAATTAATATTCACATCATCTTCAGACCAGACAATAATGGACATCCCTACTCGCCTATGCAAAACCCTCTTGATTTCTAGCGTAGTGCTCTACTTGGCCTTCATTTCCCTCTCCAATCGTTACCCGAATTGCCCTCCTTCGCACTTCCTCACCCCGACCTTTCTCGAAATCTCATCACCGTCGTCGTCGTTGTCTCCTACGTCCAACACCACCCGCCAATCCACATCGAACCCCGCCTACCCGCCCACTGTCCTCAGCCACCTGGCATTCGGCATCGTCGGCTCCGAGGACGCCTGGCACCACCGCCGAGCGTACATAGAATCCTGGTGGCGCCCGAACGCTACCCACGGGCTTCTGTTCCTGGACCAACCGCCGTCGGAGAATCTCCTCCCCTGGTCCCGGGAGTCTCCTCCCTACAGGATATCCCGCGATCTGAGGACGTTTCTGAACAAAAGCGACGTGACGCCGCAGCGGATCGCGAATGGGATCGCGGAGGTTTTCCGGCAGGTGGACCATGCGAATCTGCGGTGGTTGGTTATGGGCGACGACGATTCGATCTTCTTTCTGGATAATCTGGTTGAGATTCTCCAGCGGTACGATCACACCAAGTATTACTACATTGGGGCGCGGTCGGAGTTTGTGTTGTCGAATTTCTTGTTCTCGTTCAGCCAAGGGTTTGGAGGGGCAGGATTCATTCTGAGTTACCCTTTGGCGAAGGATCTGGTGAGAGATATGGATAATTGTTTGATGAGATACAGCCATGTGGTTGCTGCTGATCAGACCACCATGTCTTGTATTGCTGATATGGGAGTGAACCTTACTCCTCTTGAGGGGTTTCACCAGGTATTTATTTAGGAAAATTTTAGCCCATACTTCGTTTCATCATATCTAAATTAATTATATGTCAAATGTAATATACTTATTGTATAATTAATATATGATTTAAAAAAATTAGTTTGATTCACGCCAAATTTAATGCGGACAAGAATTTTTCATTTATTTAATTCTTATAATTAATTAAGAATGTTACATCATTATATTCTATTTCAAATTATTCTATTATATCTTTTATTTTATATAATATATATAAAAAAAATTGTGCATATATATATGTTAATTATAATAGAATTTTGTATATTCATGAACTGCTTGATTTTATATACATGATGTGTGTTGTTAAGTGAAGTATTGATATTATTGTATTTGAGAAAAATGCAATTTTAGTTCACTCGTGGTGGTGACATGTTCAGTTTTATTAAGTTTGAGAATTGTAATTAAGGATTGTGATTAAAATATGAGCACATATAATCCAAATCTCATAACGAAAAACTTAATGGATGAAAATTATCTCATATCTTATACGTGACCTAGTTAGTTTGGACCTTTTTAATTTTCCGACCAAATTTGTTGACGTGGGTTGAGGAACACAAGGGAAAATATAATTTTAATTTTATAATTATAGGAGATAACAATTTTAATTCATATATAAGCAATTAATTAAAGCAAAAATGTCACATTAGAAAGTAGTTGAAAAAATTAAAAATTCCCAAATAAAAAGAGTCACGTGCCCAAGTACATGTTAATTTTTGGTGAATTTAACATTTTTTTGGAGATATTTATATTAAATGAGCTAATTTTTTCTTTTAATTGTAGTCTTTAATTGAAAATTCGAAATTGGAATAGATTAAAAGTGGCATAGCCTTATATATAAATAGTAAGATCAAAATTGTATTATTTTTTTCTATTGTATGTAATGTTTGCATTTTTGAGTGATCTGATTATATATGGTACAATTAATTGTTATTATAATATGATAATATTAATAAAATATATTTGCAGATTGATCTGCGCGGCGACATATCAGGTCTTCTATCATCCCACCCTAAAGTCCCACTCTTGTCCCTTCACCATTTCGACATGGTAGAGCCCATATTCCCCACCATGGACCGTTCCCAGTCCACGCGACACCTAATGATGGCGGCGAACGCCGACCAGTCCCGGATGCTCCAGCAAACCGTCTGCCACGACAGGCGGCGCAACTGGTCTTTCTCCATTTCTTGGGGCTATTCTGCTCACATATACGAAAGGATTATGCCTCGGAGCTTTCTGCAGTACCCTATTGAGACCTTCCAGGCATGGTTGCCGGCGCCTGGGCCCCCGTTTTACATGTTCAACACACGCCTCCCCTCCACCGACCCCTGTGAAGCCCCGCATGTATTCTTCCTTGACACAGTAAAGCGTAAGGCCGATGACATACTGACAGTTTACCGCCGGGCGTGGCCGCGTGGTATGCCGACTTGTTTCTTTGCCGGGAATCATTCCGCCGATTACATTCACAAAATTCGAGTAACTTCACCGGCCAAAAAGCGATTGGAGGTATGTTAACGTTGTTATTTGGAAAAAAGTTTATACATAGAGTAGAAAATGGAATAGACGTTATGATAGAAAATTCTATTTGGTTAATAATTATTGGTAGAAATTAAGAGCATATGTGTTATTTTTGTTGCAGATTCATAGAAGTGAATGCTGTGACATCGTAGGAGTAGTGGGGAACAAGGCCGACGTTAAGTTCAGAGAGTGCATGGACAAGGAGATCATGGCTTAATTATTATTCCAAACTTGCGGACCATGTATGCATCCATCGTTGTTGAGATTAATTTCCCTTATTCTTTATGTTAAAACACTGAATTTTACAAGTACTATAGTTAGAAATTGAGCATCATTACATTTTTATGTAAGCACTTATGATAATCAATTAAATTTGTTTGCTTCATGAGAACTTGGATCATGGAATAATTAAGTACTTATAATTATACAATTGTATTCTATCTTTATATATATGGTCACAAATTAGGATGTAAATTTTGGTGGGGGAGATGATCATGAGTCAAGTTGTAATATATATGATTGAATTGATATGATCAAGTGCATAAAGAACTATTGTCACTGTAGAGAATTGTTAGGCTTGTTGAGATGTTTTCAATTAAATTATAGTAAATGTGTCTTAATATAAATGACGCATAATGCATGTATTTATGGGGTCCAGATGCGCCCACTTGCCTGGTCTATGTGACGACATCTTCAACTAAGTGTAATTAGATAATCAACGATTTTGGTTTTACGATTAGTGGAGTGGGTTGGGTCGGGTTGGAAAATCAAGGAGTGTGAATCCTATGAATTATGTGGTATTTTCCTTTAGAAAGAAGAGCATTTATGTCTTTTTTGTTGATAATCATAATATAGCGCTATCATATATATTTCATACACCATGAATCTTTCAATTAAACAAAAACAAAATAAGACAATGAAAGGAGAAAGTACATCCTAATCTTTTTAAATTATTTATGATTTTGGTGTAATCGTTAAAATTGGACGGAGTTGAAAATGCAATCGTGTTGGAGAAGCCGACATGCCGTTGTTGTGTGTGCATAATTAATTTTAATTAAATAATAATAAATATTTAACAAAATTATATATTAATTGGATATGATGGGTATGACCCAAATACAATGGGCTCAAGAAGAGTCACTAGGCCCAAGTCGGGCCCACGAGCCCAAGAGAGAAGCAACCAGAGATTATTGCGTTTAGCCCAAAAAGAAAGCCTGCCTCCTCAAACACAAGCCTAAGAAGAAGGTCCAAGGAGGAATCCCATAACTCGATCCAAGTAGAAGGCCCAACTCAAAGGTCTGTTGCTCCTCCACACGTCCAACCTGAGGGAGGAAGGTGTCCTCCAGAAATCAGATTCCTCACTCTAAGAGAACGCCTTGCAAGGTAGGAGTCCTCATGAAGCAGGAGTCCCTTCTCACCTGAAGACTTGCTGTTGAAGGGACGGATACAAAGTAACCTTATCCCTCCTTCCTCGCCAGATGGACCTCCTCGGACTCTTACCATATAGGGACTCCTCCCCAATAAATAGGGGAGGTACCCCTCAACTGACGATCCATTTCTTCATTGACATCGTCTCTGGGAACCTGAGTTAAAGACATGACCCATGGAAACCCCCGGCAATCCCGCTAACAAGCAGAAGAGCGTGGAGGCACCCAACAACAATCAGCCTCTACAGGTTGTTGCAGGGGCCTCCTTAGTACTAGTAGGAGGGTCCATCCCAGCCTTCCCAGCTCCGATGTTGTCTCCTAAAGTGATAGAGCCGTTGGTTGATCCTCCAAGGCGAAGCACCTCCTCTAACACTACATCAGGCAAACTTTCCCCAGCATTGCTGGGAGTGATCCAACAGGTAGTTGCAACGGTCGTGCAGGGAACAGATGGCGATACTAGTGCCTGCTCACTCAGCCCCTGCGCTGGAAGCAGGTACCCTAAAAGGAGGAATTGAAGGAAGCCCCACAGAAGAAGAAGTCGCTGTGACAAAGGCCCACCTACCGTGGTATAAGGGTTCCTCCAACAACTCTCCCAAAAGTTCCCCAACAGTGGTTAGTTCGATGGAGTGCCTTAAAAAAAAGCCTCCAAGACGTGCAAAACTAGATAGCAGAAATTCCAGGAGAAGACAATAGGTTGTCCCCTTCACAGACGCTGTCATATTCGTACTGGGCCTCCTTCTTGGACCAAGTTTGATGAGGCAGGCTTATTTCCTGGATAGATTCTGGTGCGGTGAGCTCCTTCTTGGCTGAGCCCAGTGTGCTTCCCTCTAGGGCCGATTCTACTGCAGGGAGGTTTCTTTCTTGGACTAAACCAACACCTTGGGACGGGCTGACTCCCTCATTGGCTGGCGGGGCTTAACATTTCTTCTTGGGCCAATTGCTTTTGGACCATACCCATCAATATATATATATATATATATATATATATATATTATTAGCTTATATATTGATGATGCCCCCTAAACCTTTCATAAACTAAGGTCATAAGTAAGACAGATCAGCCCAGCTGGCCCATCAATAGAGAGGTAGGCCCACAGGCTTGCCTCCTACTTTATTGGATTATCGGGCCTAAAAAATAAATACATTCCAACCATATTTTTATATTAGTAAGGATGAAAAAACCAACATTATAACACAACTCAAAAATAAAATACCAACTACATTCCCCGAGAGTGAGACGTGTAGGGATGCAAATTTGCCTCTTCTTTAAGGTCTCCATAGAGACGTGACGATCTATTTTAATTTTTTTAACCAAATGTATCTTAAATTTACAAAAACTAGAAGTATGCAGCAGTATTATGAAAACCTAACAAAATAAGGGGCTAAAATGCCAAATCAACATCAGAGGACGAAGATACAGTTAAGCGTAAAGTTATAATCTAACTACACAACCCGCACAGAAACTAACAAATTTACAATAGTAATTGTTGGCACATAAGCCTGTGGCTCTAGTGCCACTTTCATATATTACTTGCCTGATTAATTTTGATTTTAGGAGATTGTGTGAAAATGAGAATATATTTGAATTAGTTAAAAAAAATTATTTTATATAATTGTGGTGTCAAATTAATGTATTCTTTTATTTAATAAAAATAATAATTTTATTGTTAATGGTATGATCAGATGTGTTTTTTTTTTAATGAAATTGATAGTCATACTTTTTTCATTGATTTAGAATTATTAATTGCATCATATCAAAATATTATAAAAAAATATATATTATCAGTTTATAAAACTAATAATTAAAAAACTTGTATATAAAGAAGAATAATTTAAAAATAATAGTAAAACATTTTCAATAAAAAGACATACGGACGAATATAATTTCACTTTCTTTTTTTTTTCTTTTTTTTGGCAAATTGTGTATGACCACTAGCTACAATCAAACACTCGACAGAGCGTAAGATTTGATATAATTACATGTAATTTTTTTGTAATTTAGGAAATTATATCTAGCACTTTTGAAATTTCCTATTGTCTAACAAATAAAGTCTCTCCATTAATCAAAATTCACTAAATGTGTTGATTTTAAAAAGAATTTAATGAAAATTAATATTTACCCGCGATTGACTAATTACTGACTTGTTGAAGGTCAAATAATTTTTTCCAAACTGAACTACCCTTATAACGGTAGAAATATACCTCATCATGTACATTAACACGTGAAAACGTATTATAGATATTTAATTGTAAAAAAATTTATTTAACCTGCAATAAGTTAGTAATAAGTCAATCAAAGGTTGATATAATTTTTTATGATTTTTCTTATTCATATAAGAAAATTCAATGATTTTTTACTAAAAAATGGACTAATTTATTTGACGAAAGCGCAAACTTTAAAAGTACTAAATATAATTTCTCAAATTATAATATTTTTACAAATAATTACACCAAATTTGAGTAGGAGTAATTTTTCAGGTGGGTGGTTTCAAATGTCGCATTGCTTGATTGAAAGTATTGATATATCAAAGACATGCATTTAATGGGAAAATAATAATTGATTGGTATACATTCATGTGAAATATAATATTTATATTAATATTTTAATATTATGTGGTCATGAATGGACAATGTCACATCATGAACACGACTACTAATTTGTTGAAGGTTAATAACTTTTTCGAATTAAATTATCTTTATAACGGTAAAAAATATATCTCATCACATGTATTAATACGTGAAAACTTCTTATAGTAATTTAATTATATAAAAAATAATTTGAGCAACAATAAGTCAATAATAAGTTAATCAGGATTAAATAGGGGTACTAGTTGCAATTTCTCAAACTACAATATATTTGGAATAATTATACCAAATTTCAAGAGGAGTATAATTATCCCTATTTATTTATATTTTCACGTGGGTGGATTCAAATGTGACACACCCAAATATTCATTTATAAACACGTGTATTTAATGGGAAAAATAATAAGTGAATGGTATAAATTCATGTGAAAGATAAGATTTATATTAATAAATTAATATTCTGTGGTTATGAACGGACAATGTTAATTCATGGACACCAATCACTTGTCGTCATCGCTCGCGGCATACAATATTAGAAATCCAATATCGATCCTTGGATTATAAATTTCTAAATCTAGTGTTATTTAAAATATTTTAAATTTATATTTTTATAATATATAATATGTAGAAAATAATATAATATATACACATAAATATATATATATTGTTATATATATATATTTTTTATGACCAAATTATTCACATACGTTTTCACGCGTCAATACATGTAAAGTGGTACATTAATGATAATTTAATTTACTCCTTATTTAACATTCTCATATAATATTTTTATACTTATAAGAGAGTAAGTGACATATATAATTAATGAGTGCAATTATGATAAATATTACTTCCGAATTATAGCCATTGAATTAAAAGTAGCATTTTGTAAAGAGAAAAACTAGGCTTTTTTATTTGGGGTGAGGAGAACATCATTAATGTTAACTTCACTTCATATATAGAAAGTAAAACAAGCATAAAATAATGATTGGTTTTTCATTAATCTATCCTTACTTTCTCTCCAATGGTTATTGATGTGTATAAAAATGGGTTGGCCCAAAAAGGCCCAAACGATTCGAAAAGAAAAAATAAACAAGAGGTCCTTAACATCCTAGGAGGCCCAAATCATGAGAAGCTCAAAAACACTTGATAAGCAGTCTTGACAATTGCCCCCTAGAAGCAGACAGGCGGGCGGTCTTGGCAGGTGCCCCCTAGAAAGTAGACAGACGGGCAGTCTTGGCGGATACCCTCCACAAAACAGATTGAAAAAGGGAGGAGGCTGAATGCATCCCCTACTCGAACCATGATCAAAGCCCGACAAATATTCGGCCCAAAAGACCCACACACATGGCAGCCCACTCTCCTTTGTGGCATCCCGTCAACAACCACATTGAACCACATCAGCCCTAGGAGGACTCTCCCTGGCGGCTGAGACTCCTCACAGACGAGGAAGGCGCCCCCAAAACCTTGGACTCCTTGGCAACTTGGACTCCCTAGCAGTTAGAAGTCCTTGGTAAGATGAAATGTGATTGAAATTTCTACGAAAGGATAAAATGAGAGTTTTACCCGCGACACAATAGCTCACTAGGTGAAAATATGATTTTCAAAGGGGTTTTTAGGTAGGTGTAGTCACAATCAATGAATAGTCCTCCCTCTAAAAAATTATATTTTTTATATTTATAGTGGTGTTGGAATTTATATAGTATGGTAGGGTGTATGTATTTATTCTATCTCAAATCTAATACTAATTTGGGCGTCGGAGTGCTAACCCCTTTTTTGTAGATCTCCCCTTCAGATATTTGCATACGCTTTGGTCCAAGCTTTGAGTATAATTCATATCCATTTGACCCGTGCATTTTTTGAACGCATCAGTTATAATTTGGAAGCAATATCTTATTACAATTATACTATCTTAACTTTATATATATTTATATATATATATATACACATTTCATATACCTCTTACAAGTATAAAAATACAAGGAAATATTGAATGAAAGATAAAATTAAAAATTTATGTAATTTTTCTTTCTCTATATATGTTTTTTGTTCTATCAATATATAAATATATTATATATTTTTTAATTAAAATTTATATAGATATATAGTGCATAAACACACAATTTTAAATCCAGACCCTTGATTTGATTTGAACAAAATTTAGATAACTGATTTATTAGTTGAATTTGGACTTTAAATTCAATCTGAGCCAACTATTCTTACACAAGATTATAAATGTAATATTATAATTAAAAATAAAAAAAATAAAATAATGAAAATTTGCGTGAACTGCACAAAATCGCATTAGGGTAAAATTGCACTATTTTATAAAATGCAAAGAAGTAATTTAATTTTTTCTCATAAAAAAATAATTTACTTATTTTTAATATCACACGGATAAATTACATTAAATTCGATTACTGTAAGTTGTTTGAACTTAACTTATATTTCTTGAGAGTGTGGCAGAAACCCAGTCAAACTGGGAAGAAATTATTAACATATCTACATAACTCTTTTACTAGCTAGACTTATTTTATTACTTATTATTCATTTATTATCTTATATTACTATTATTATTATATATCTAATACTATTTTTAAAATATATTCAAAACATTAAAAATAAAGGATTTTTTTTAAAAAAAATCATAGAATAAAATTATAAAGAATATTCTAAAACCTCATCCGATTAAGATCTTTTTCATCCACCTTATTCAATTTTTTTATATTTTTTTAGTTTTTTTAAAAATATATATAATAATGACAAAACTGACAATTCCACATCTTCCATCGACAATTACACAATTTTATTAAATATCAGAGGGAAGTATTTATAATTATTTAAATAATAAAAATATATTTATAATTATGTCAAATTTAAAATTAGTCTTTGTAATATATATCTTTTTTATGGTCTAGGGGCTTATCTCTACCATCAATCAACTTGGCTTAAGTTGAAAAATCATTTGCAGACATAACCAGATACATTTATTGCAATCAACAGCTCCATGAAATCTGAACAAGAAAACATCAGCTTGCACTAGAAAAAAATTACTATGAGTTATAACATTAGTGGCTATGGATAAAAATTATAGTAAAAGACTACAATTAATTACGATAAAATAAAATCGATAAAAAAAAATTATTTTTCCAACATGAAAAAATTGTATTTGCCACCGTAAAAGCCATGGTAAAAGTATTAGACTATAGCAAATTTTTTAGCCACCATGGCAAAAACTATAGTAAAAATTGAGTGGTCGTGGTCAATAATTATTTACTAATGCTATTTTGTTATTAACTATGGTAATTAAGTATGGTTAAATGTTGTACTTCTTGTAGTGTTGTATATGTTTACACTGAAACTTTGGCCTATATAAGTTGCTGAATGTTTTCCTGGCTGTCCTAAACAGACATCCTTTAATTAAGAAAGCCTTGTAAAGATGGATGCAACTGTCAGAAGATCAGCCAACTACAAGCCCAGTATTTGGAGTGATGAGTATATTCAATCACTACATAGTGTCTATGGAGTAAGAGATCAAGAACTGAAAGAAGTATTATATAGTATTATGTAATAATGCTGATAAAAATGCTGTGTGATCTTGCAGGAGAGACGCTTCTTGGAACGAGCTGAGAAGCTTAAAGGTGAAGTGACGGTCATGCTGGAGAACACAGACGATCCACTTAATCAGATTGAGCTTGTGGATGTGTTGCAAAGACTCGGGATATGTTATCACTTCACAGATCATGTGGACGAAATTTTGAAGAATATTTGCGTTCTTGTTGGTGGCGACCAGTGGAATATCGACAACTTGCACGCTGCAGCATTGAGATTTAGGCTCCTCAGACAGCATGGATACGACATCTCTCCAGGTACTGCAAGAATATTCTAACTGCATTCAACGTTAATCAATAGTTGAAGTCAATGTCCCATGAATATTGTAAAATTTTTTGCAGAGGTTTTCAGAAGTTTCATGGATCAGACAGGAAATTTCAGGACAACCCTTTGTGATGATGTAAAGGGACTATTAAGCTTGTATGAAGCTTCATACTTATCGGTGGAAGGAGAGAGCATTCTGGATACAGCGAAGGTTTTTGCCACTCATCATCTCAAGCAAAAGCTTAAGCAAAATACTAACCAAAATCTTGTAGAGGAAATAAGCCATGCTTTGGAAGTTCCATACCATTGCAGAATGCTGAGACTAGAAACGAGGTGGTTCATCGATGCATATGAAAGGAGACGGGATATGGACCCTCTCCTGCTGGAGCTTGCTAAACTGGATTTCAACATAGTGCAGAAAATGTATCAGGATGAACTGAAGGAGTTGTCAAGGTACAAGTTCCGGAGATGCATCTGATAAATTATAAAAGTGTTGTCAAGTAATGTTGGCAAAAACGTCTTGCAGGTGGCATACAAATACTCGTCTTGCAGAGAAGTTGAAGTTTGCTAGGAATCGATTAGTGGAGTGCTTCTTATGGGCTGTGGGAATCACCTTTGAGCCTTGTCATAGATATTGCAGGATAATGTTGGTGAAATTTGGAGTATTGGTAACAATCATAGATGATATTTATGATGTTTATGGCACTCTGGATGAACTAAAACTGTTCACAGATGCAGTCGACAGGTTTGTTCATAATTTCTTAACATATGTTCCATGAGTAGTACATATGCATAGACAAAAGCAACTTGCCAGAATTGACTCAAAAGTCTCATTCTTTTGTTTTCAGGTGGGATGTTAGTGCTTTAAAACTTCTTCCAGACTACATGAAAATATGCTTTCTTGCTCTCTATAACACGGTTAATGAAACGGCTTATGACGTGCTCGGAGACCAAGGATTCAACATTATCCCACACTCTACAAACAGGGTAGAGTTGTTTTTGCTTCACTCTTTTTGCTATGTCTTGTTAAGGAAGTTTGAATCTTGCCCTGGTCTCATATTTTCGACGTTTGTGTAGTGGGCAGAACTCTGCAAAAAGTACATGGTGGAAGCACAATGGTACCACAGTGGATATAAACCAAGCCTGAAAGAGTTTCTGGGGAATGGTTGGGTTTCAGTCGCTGGCCCTCTGTTTCTGGTTCATGCTTATTTTTCCATGACGAATCCACTGAAAGATGAGCCTCTGGAGGATTTACAGAAACACCCTGAAATTGTCAAATGGACATCGCTAGTTTGTCGTCTTGCAGATGACTTGGGAACTTCATCTGTATATACTTCTTTAAACTAATACCATATCTGTGTACAATATACATCACATCGTAGTTTGGACATAAAAGTCGATTTTTCTCCTATTTTTTCCAGGATGAGTTGAAGAGGGGTGATAGCCCAAAATCCATCCAGTGCTACATGCATGACACCGGTTGCTGTGAGGAAGATTCGCGCAGCTTCATCAAGAATCTTATTGAATCGACATGGAAGAAAATCAACAAGGACATACTAATGAATCATGATTACTCCAAGGATTTCATAAAAGCTTCAATCAATTTTGCCAGAATTTCCCAATGCATGTATCAGTATGGAGATGGGCATGGAATTCCAGACCGGGAATCAAAAGCACGCATACTCGCCTTGCTCATTGAACCCATTCCTCTTTCATAAAAAGTCCTAAGATAATTCGTGATTATTGGATCAAATGCACATCTAGACACCATAGGCAACACTTTGTCGATAGTCCAGAATCATTCTCCACCTCATAAGCGGCAGAGTGATCGACAGCCTTATGAGAGTTTATCAATGCATTTGTCACTATTGTCAATGCATTTATCAATGCCTTAGTCAGTAATTATGTTCTGTTTTCTGCTTCAGTTTGATTCAATAAATCGATATTTCAATCCATTCCACGTTCTCAAATGCAACTAACGCCAAAAAAAGATTTACTATTGATTACAATTTTATTGGTTATGGACTGAACCCGTAGTAAATAATTATTACTAATTATAATTAAATAAAAAACGATGTACAAATTTAAATTATTCATCATAAAAACTATTTTTGCCGTAGTTATAAGTCGCAACAAATATTTAGTCACCCTCACACAGATCACAATCAACAACCATTGTGTGACTGAGGTTAATGAATATTACTGTAATTATTTATTAATTATCATGGTTAAATATTAAATTTCTTCTAGTGTAAGCCCATCAAGATCCAATCACACTCGACTCTCGGATGGAGGACACATGTCCTGATTCCTCAACCTCCGCATGTTGTCCGTATGTAGATCAAACGCTAGAAAAACTTGTCATTTATGGGACTATAGATATCTTAAAGACAACATTTATAATCGTTTAGCTCCAATTGCTCAACTTAAGACTAGGGGTGGCAGATGAATCGAGGCGGCTTGACTTTGAGCTCGACAAATTCAAGCTCCCTATCAAGTCGAGCTCGAGCTCAGATCTAGGTGTTCACCAGCTCGCGAGCTGGTGAATATTTTTTATTTTTTATATATATTTTTTTATTTTTGAATTTTTTATATATTTAATTTTATATTTAATATTTGATCAATTTTATAATATGAATTGACCATATATTATAATTATTAATCAATATCATATATTTTGGTTTGGATAATAATAATTATGGTACTTTTATTTATACATTTGATCTTTATATAAAAATAAATTTAATCAACAACTTAGTAAACTATAATTTTTTATAATTAAAATTATTATAATATCTTATGTTATATTTTAATATATATTTGTATTATGTTATACATTTTTTAAATTGAAAAGTAATTCACTTATGATTTTTTATTATTTATAAATTTATGTCAAAATTTAGTAATTCCTATGAATTAATCTTCTAATAATAATAATGACAATGATGATGATGATGGTTGAACAATTCTAATTATTATTTTATTATATATATAATGAGATTAAAAAATTTAATCAATAATTATGATAACTTAAAATTCGGGCACTCGATTCATACGAAATTTAAATATATACGAGACTGTGTCCATTAGACCATATCAGACGGTACGATTTAAAATCACATGGTCTGATTCAACGATACACTGTTTTGAATGATTACTCTTATGTTTCGAGTACGATATCTCGACATCCGTATATCCAATAAGTCTAAAACTTTACCAAACATATTTTTCTGTAAGTTTAATCATATCTAGCGGTCTGATCTGAATTTTGATGGCCCGATTAACCCATGTTGTTCAACAATGTAAGATGATAGTTATAGCAATGTTATACTAATATTTATAAATATATAAATTTTACAGATTGTGGACATATATTAATTTCAATTATATCTATATAAAAATTTTATGATTCGATCTCATTATTTAAAATAAAATAATAATAATAATAATACATAAAAAGTCAAAACCCATTTCTTTCTCTGTCTATTTTTCTCGTTTCTTCTTTCTCTTTCTTTCCCTCTCTCTTTCTATCTCCATTCTTTCTCCTCTCTCATTTCTTCTCCAAACCCATCTCTTAAAACCCTAGCCCCAAATTCATGCCAACAAAGACGGTAAGTCGGCAACGAGGACGGCAAAGAGTACGGCTTCCATTTCTTCTCTGTTGCATCTTATTATTCTTTTTCTTGAGTTTGGGTGCTATTTTCTATAACCAAAATAAGTTGAAGAAAGGGTGAAAGTTCATGACTGTTGTAGCAGTTTATATGTAAGATAAAAGCCCGATGTCTATGCGAATTTCAGTTTAAAATGGTTGTCTTTCTCCTCCATATCTGTTGAAGCTCTTTAATTGTATTCTGGTGGTGTAAATCCAAATGCAAATTGCTAGTCGGCTCGAGAAATCGTTGCTGCCGAGCTCGAGCTCAAGAATACAGTGTCGAGCTCGAGCTCGAGCTCAACCTGGGCGAGCTCGACGAGCTTGAGCTCAAAGTTGCAGAGTCGAGCTCGAGCTTGAACTCGACTCGATGCC
The DNA here is from genome assembly GCF_026168435.1 of Sesamum indicum. Lineage (NCBI taxonomy): Eukaryota > Viridiplantae > Streptophyta > Magnoliopsida > Lamiales > Pedaliaceae > Sesamum > Sesamum indicum. The sequence continues at coordinate 6,668,989 of NC_142665.1, read as the reverse complement.
AGTTCTACTTAAGACCCTCATTAGCTAATTTAACCTTGGAGGAACCTACGTGGGAGACAAGTCCAGCACCTCTCTTGTCCATACAGAGTTTCAGTTTATTTTCTTCAAACCCATCTAGCTAGATCGGACGATCTTCGTGATGGAAACACATCACATTCAAATAAAATATCATCACTAATCGTATATATATATATATATATATTTGTAAATAACGAAAAGTTTTAATCTTATTATAATAATGAATTAATAATTCTAATAGTTATAATTTTTTTGTGAAAATTATCATTAGCAAGAATCGGTAATAAAATTATCACTAAGAACAATTAATGATACATATATAATGACTATCTAATAAAAATATCATTTGTTATTTGTATATTTGTAGTTGTCGCAAATTTATCGATATAGATGTGTCAGTGATTATTTATAGTGACAATTTTCTATATAATTTTTTGTTATTAATAATTATTAATGCATGCGAATTTAGCACGGACCCAACGACCTTGGACCTTGATAATGGATTTGGGCTGATTAAGTAAAAAATCTTGAAAAAATGGAACCTGTAAAACAACACATTAGCAATCCGACGCTCAAGTTAGTCTGGGATTTAGGAATAAATAATCGTAAAAATTAAATTGTAATGAAAAATTGAATATAAGTGATAAATTCATGAGAAAATTATAATCAGAATGAAAAGTTGATATCTGCAGCAAGAGTAGAAAGCACATTTTAGATTTTCGGGAGGTGTCCCCGTTGGGGACTGCACTTGTATTTATAGAGGGGTCGTCCCCCTCTGTCGAGGCTCTGCATACTACCTGTATTTTCGGAAAAGGGGGCAAGATATATATGAATAAGGCATGATTTGGTCTTATCTTTAGCTAATCTGTAGACAACAGCATGTTTTTTGCTTGAAGGAAGACTCCTTTCATGTGAGGACTTCTATTCTATAGGGAATCCTTCTAGGTTAAGGAATACTGAGTCTTGGGGGCGCCTTCCTTCTCCTGTATTGTTTTAACTGGACTTAGGTAGTCTGTAATCTGGAAACTGTTTTTCTGGACCCCCCACTTGGGCTGAATCCAAGGATCTTCTAATGGGCTACTCTCCTTCTGGGCTGACGAGCTCAACTTGGGCTTCATAACCTCTTTTGGTTCAAGTGTTTTTTAGCCACATACATCAATTATATTATGACAAAATCAAATTTGTTATAACTTAATATAATTTTTAACGATAATTTTAAAATTATTGCTTGATTTTTTTTTCACTAGTATTAATTGTACTATGCTATAGTGGATTATTAAAAATAATAGAAAATATGTATGCAGATATTTTAAATTGCTTGAACTCAACTCATATTTCTTGAAAAGAGTGCCAGAAATCCAGTCAAACGGGGAAGACATTGTTAACATATCTACATAATGTCGAGACTTATTTTTATTATTTTAATTCAATTATGATCTTATTTTATCATCATCTAGCTCATCTTTGCAAGCCAATGCTGACTGAATTGTTCTCCCACTTGCAAGCCACTCTATATATAATACAAGATTTTAAAATGTTATCTTGATATATATCTAATATTTTAAAAATATATATCAAAACATTAACATGAAATGGTTTTGAAAAAAAAAAAAACACTCATATCAGTACACTTAATATATATGAGTATATATAATATCAGACGTGTTAATTATGTGATACAAAAATCCATAAAAACGTTCAATTAGAGAATAATTTATATCATGACATATTATAATAACGTTATATTGTTTGATTCTTTTAATGTAAATTACAAATCATAATAAATTTTCTTCTTATCTTAACATCGTTCCATTTTACACAGATCACTGAATTAATTAGTTCTTTGTTCTTCATCTAAATAAATTGTTTAATTGATACTAATTGTATCATTCATTCAGAGAAAAAAAATAATAATAATAAGCCCATATATTGATGGTCTTAGGGCTTATCTCAACCATCTGTTCAACTTGGCTTCAGATGAAAACTCGTTTTTAGACATAATGATCTACATTTATTGCAATCAACAGTTCCATGAAATCTGAACAAGAAAACAGCAACTTGTATATGTTTACACTGAAACTTTGGCCTATATATATAAGTTGCTGAATGTTTCCCTGGCTGTCCTAAACAGACATTCCCATAATTAAGAAAGTGCTGTAAAGATGGATGCAACTGTCAGAAGATCAGCCAACTACAAGCCCAGTATTTGGAGTGATGAGTATATTCAATCACTACATAGTGTCTATGGGGTAAGAGATCAAGAACTGAAAGAACTATTATATAGTATTATGTAATAATGCTGATAAAAATGCTGTGTGATCTTGAAGGAGAGACGTTTCTTGGAACGATCTGAGAAGCTTAAAGGTGAAGTGACGGTCATGCTGGAGAACACAGACGATCCATTTGATCAGATTGAGCTAGTGGATGTGTTGCAAAAACTTGGGATATGTTATCATTTCACGGATTATGTAGACGAAATTTTGAAGAATACTTATGTTCTTGTTGATGGTGATCCATGGAATGTCGAGAACTTGCATGCTGCAGCGTTGAGATTTAGACTCCTCAGGCAGCATGGATACGACATCTCTCCAGGTACTGCAAGGATATTCTAACTTCATACAGAGTTATTCAAGTTGAAGTGAATGTCACATGAATCTTGTAAAATTTTTTGCAGAGGTTTTCAGAAGTTTCGTGGATCAGACAGGAAATTTCAGGACAACCCTCTGTGATGATGTAAAGGGACTATTAAGCTTGTATGAAGCTTCATACTTATCGATGGAAGGAGAGAGCATTCTGGATACAGCGAAAGTTTTTGCTACCCATCATCTCAAGCAAAAACTTAAGCAAAATACTAACCAAAATCTTGCAGAGGAAATAAGCCATGCTCTGGAAGTTCCATATCATTGCCGAATGCTGAGACTAGAGACGAGATGGTTCATCGACGCATATGAAAGGAGACGGGATACGAACCCTCTTCTGCTGGAGCTTGCTAAACTGGATTTCAACATAGTGCAGAAAATGTATCAGGATGAACTGAAGGAGTTGTCAAGGTATAAGTACTGGAGATGCATCTGATAGATTAGAAAATGTTGTCAAATAACGTTGGCAAAAACGTCTTGCAGGTGGCATACAAATACTCGTCTTGCAGAGAAGTTGAAGTTTGCTAGGGATCGATTAGTGGAGTGCTTCTTCTGGACTGTGGGATTCACCTTTGAGCCTTGTCATAGATATTGCAGGATAATGTCCGTGAAATTTGCAGTATTGATAACAATCATAGATGATATTTATGATGTTTATGGCACACTGGATGAACTGGAACTGTTCACAGATGCAGTCGACAGGTTTGTTCATAATTTCTTAACATATGTTCTATGAGTAGTGCATATGCATAGACAAAAACAACTTGCCAGAATTGACTCAAAAGTCAGTCTTCTGTTTTCAGGTGGGATGTCAGTGCTTTAAAACTTCTTCCAGACTACATGAAAATATGTTTTCTTGCTCTCTATAACACTGTTAATGAAATGGCTTACGACGTGCTCAGAGACCAAGGATTCAATATTATCCCACACTCTACAAACAGGGTAGAGTTCTTGTTTTTGCTTCACGTCTTGTTAAGGAAGTTTTGAATCTTGCCCTGGTCTCATATTTTCCACGTTTGTGTAGTGGGCAGAACTCTGCAAAAAGTACATGCTGGAAGCACAATGGTACTACAGTGGATATAAACCAAGCCTGAAAGAGTTTCTGGGGAATGGTTGGGTTTCAAGCACTGGCCCTCTGCTTCTGGTTCATGCTTATTTTTCCATGACAAATCCACTGAAAGATGAGCCTTTGGAGGATTTACAGAAACACCCTGAAATTATCAAATGGACATCACTAGTTTCTCGTCTTGCAGATGACTTGGGAACTTCATCTGTATGTACTTCTTTTAAACTAATACCATATCTGTGTACAATATACAGCACATAGTCGTTTGGACATAAAAGTCAAATTTCTCCTATTTTTTCCAGGATGAGTTGAAGAGGGGTGATAACGCAAAATCTATCCAGTGCTACATGCATGACACTGGTTGCTGTGAGGAAGATTCGCGCAGCTTCATCAAGAATCTTATTGAATCGACATGGAAGAAAATCAACAAGGACATACTAATGAATCATGATTACTCCAAGGATTTCATAAAAACTTCAATCAATTTTGCCAGAATTTCCCAATGCATGTATCAGTATGGAGATGGGCATGGAATTCCAGACCGGGAATCAAAAGCACGTATACTCTCCTTAGTCATTGAACCCATTCCTCTTTCATAGAAAGCCCCAAGATAATTCGTGATTACTGTATCAAATGCAGAATGTAATCTGTTTTTAAAATTTTGTGGTGTAATATTTTGATATTTTGCTCAGAGAATGGAATTTGTCTTCATTATCAATCTCAACACACCAACAATACAAGTGTAAATATCCAGGAAACCTAACTGCACAAGCAACATAAATCCCTTACACTCGGTATCCAGTAAACTACTCTTATGAAATGTCAACAAATAAGCTCAATTTCACTTAAGAGTGATGATTTAATACCTATGATTCTAGATCTTGAGCCTTCTGGATGCCTATAAGACGAGCATAATCAACCCACCTGAGGAACAATTCAAAACACGAGCACACAAGTTATAATACGAGGATAAGAAGAGATGCAAGGTAAGTGTAGTGAAAGGTTAAGCACTTACAGTAATGAACCCAAAAAAGTGTTGCCTGTTCTCACAGCAAAGCACATAGCACTCAACAATAACTTATGTTGATGAAGCAAGGGCTCTAGTATCCGTTGTTCAACTACACCAGCCAACACCTGGTATCTGTTGCAGAACAAGAATGTTTAACAGAGAATTACTGTGGTCACAGGATCTCAACTCCACATTGCCAAATACATAAATAAAGCAGATAAACTTAAATTTTTGCAACAGCTAGTTTACGACCGCTCATGAGTAGACTAACAATTGATAATATCTTAAAATCCTATAAAATTGCAAACTCCAATTCCAGTGAAAACTAGGTGTGGGTTATTTACAAAGCGAGAGGTAGTAAGTTAAGATTAAAAATGTAGGAATAAGGATGTTGGAATAGAGATGTATAATCATTTTTTACCGGAGATTGCTGGATACAGCCATATAGACACCATAGGCAACACTTGTTGATAGTACAGGAACATTCTCCACCTCATCAGCCGCAGAGTGGTCGACAGCCTTACGAGCGTTTATCAATGCATTTGTCACTGTAGTACCGACCTAGACATCATGAGTCAATAATTATGTTCTGTTTCTGCTTCAGTTTGTAATAATAAACATAAACATTATACAGAATTCAAAAAGTTGGCAAAAAGTTATGAATATCATCAAATAAGCCGTAAATAGATACCTCTTCTTTGCAGACAACATTCAGGTAATAGATAAGTTAACATGACATGAAATGTAATGCTCAATGAAGTTTGCATGCATCCCCTACACTGGTGGCATTCTTACAGAAATTTCTAAATAACTTTCACAAATTATGTCTAAGAGACATTATTAAAGCATGATGATTTGGATGCTGACCAACTGAAAAAATTGGAGCAAGTAAACTACAGCTCAAATTTTCTTATAATGGAAATTACCAGAGACGAAGTAGTGCCAACAGTGAACAGCTTAGCTCCATTTCGCTGCGAAAAGAAGTCATGACATATGAGAAGAAATCCGTGTCTTCAGACACCTTTTTTGTATAAATAAACTAATAGATTCCCTTACCACTATTGCACCAATCCTCTGCAACAACGAAAATGAGGTTCCAGGCAAAGCAACCTGCATATGAGATTTAAACCAGATTCCACCTGCTCAGCGCATATTGTATGTCATAATGAAGCAATAAACATTTAAGTATCTTACCTGAAAAGCATTATCTGGACAACTGTAAAAGAACTTAGCAATGCGCCCAGCATTGAGTGCAAGAGGAGGTCGGAGAGAAACTGTGGGAGCTGGAAGGTAGACAAGCATAAAATCTGCTATTATGGCCATCACCTAGCACAAAGACAAACTGAAAAATATAAGGACGACATCTAAAGTCTGATTCTATGGATCTTTTGACAGGTCAAGAATCAGATGTTATTAGTGTATATCAGTTTGAGTGATGGTCCCACAACCGTAATAACAAAGTTCTATCACTCAAATTCGAAGTAAAACAACAGAACAGGAGTACAAGGATTTGAAAGGCTAAGATAAAGGAATTTCAGAATCTAGATGTACAATTTTTCTTTTCTTATGGAGGTCTGATACTTCATCTGTCATAAATTCATGGATGAGCTTTTCACTCCGATAATGCAGAGTTATGTCCAAACTTAGAAGTTCACTTCATATAATATACACAGGCCCTCTGCCAAAATAACCAATTTCAGAGATGTCCATGCAAACTAAACAAAACCCAAAAGATTCCGTAACTAATTGAATCATAAATTTGAATAGCAATCTGATTATACCATTCCGATGGAATTATAATTGTCATCAATTGGAAGTGTACAACCCCAAGGGAACATAAAGCACTAGAAATTGGAGATCAACTCATCAGGAGAGATTAGTTCTCCCCTGGGACTTTGGATAAAAGGAGGCAACCTTTATTGGATTACCTTATAGACTTAGCAATCTAATTGCCTCCCCAGCAGTCATCACTACGCTTAGGTGAATAGAAAACCTTAGAATAATAGTTTCATGCTTCCAGAAAAATCACTTCACAGTCATATCTGCCAGAAGGCCCTGAACTGATACCCTTGAATGTTGAAAGTTGCTAAGGTCCTCTTTAAGGTAATGACCTGCCTCATCGATTTAATAAACTATTGGATCAAAGTGATCCCCAAGAAACCACCTAAGCTAAAAGTAACTCCATGAGCAATACATAATGAATGTCAGACATATTTCAATGAATTGTTCATTGAAAATTCATTATCATAGAGAAGAAACAAATGCATAGCAGTGTGCAAAAACTAAGGGAAACTGCAGAAAGTGATTATAGATAAGCATAAAAGAAGGTACCATACCACATCAGCAAAAACAATTTCGAGCTCCTTGAAAAAGTTCTCCCTGCGACGCTCATATTCTGCAGCAGTCTGGAAAATGAAAAGCAATTAATGACTAGCAGGTTTTGGCAAACGGGTTCATGTAAACTCATTGTGTTTGAATATCAAATATATAACCTTTGCAGAATAATCTAAACTAGGTCAAGGCTTCACGACTGCATCGATTCTTTATCTTTCCCTCCCATTATCATCATCAAAATGAATAGATAACAGTTATTAACAACAAATTAAACCAACCATACAGCATGATCTGATGCAAGTATCGCAATCACTCAAACGAAAATCAAGACCATCAGGAATGTTGCATCATCTCCCCGGCTAAAGAAAAGGAGAGGACCCGCAAATATATTCCAACTCTAAGCGGAAAAATTTTACTATTCAGTCCAATGGACTAATTTTATCAGACTGAAGATATTAGCCATACCAAAAGAAAAATCAACCGAGACCAAGTATACATGCTCCATTTCAAGATAAGGGGAAAAACGAAAACAGCCTAAACAAGCAACAAAAATGGAAAAAAGTAAAATTGAACAGAAACTATACATACTCAGAGCAATAAAGTGTAAGAAATAATTTTTTTTGGCTGAATTGAGGTACCTTAGTGAATACACCAACGCCGCATTCCATGGCAACTTTAGCCAAGAAGAGATCATCAGCCAACAACCTCTCCTTGAAACCTCCGAACTTCATAAGCCAAGAAAGAAATCCTGATTTTTCGAGATTGAAATACCTCAAAACAATCGATCCCGGTATTCTGCCGTCTTCTATGGCAACTTTCAAATCCTTAGGCAAGCTCTCCAGAGTCCTCCCAGCCTCCGCCAGAGCCATTAAAGCTTCTTCTTTGTTCTGCTTCTTGTTCTTATCGTCATTTCCTTCGTTCCCATCGTTATTGCCTCCACCTCCTCCGCCACCGCCGCTGTTGCCTCCGTCTCCTCCGCTGCCTCCTCCACTGGAAAACTTGGTGCTGATCTCGCTATTGGTGGAGGCAGCATTGGTGGAGAAGGCTACGAATAATTCGTGGCGGGGGTTATGAGTCAGGGTAAGTGACAAGAGGGTGGGTTTTTGAGGGGTGAACGAAAGAAATGGAGGTGAGCAGAAGGGATTGGGGCTGGCGTTCGGATGGTGCGGAAGAGAGAGACCACGCGGTGGTGATGCGGTGAAACTCAGGGTCGTAGATATTGGCATTGCGGTGATGGCGGGGAGTGGCGCAAGATCTCTCTCTCTCTCTCTCTCTCTCTCAGGTTGTTGCCGAGACTGAGAGTGTGTATGTGTGTGTGTATCTTGGTGGTGGCGCTGCTTGAGTTTCTTGCAGTCCTCTCCTCTGTCTTTTAACTGACGCCGTTTAGGTAGGTCGGAGAATTAGGGATAGGAATCTATACTCTATTAGGGGTGCACCTGAACCACCTCCAATCGTCTCATCTTTAAAAATTTAGGAAACTAATGCACCGTATAAAACTAATAAGCTCCAATGCTGAAAATACCCTTTGCAAAAATTCAAATAATACCTTAATCATGCAAAATTTATATTTATTCATACAATCTCCTCAATTTCAAACATAACTTAATTTACTAACCCACAACACAATCTATTTATCGCGAATATTTCAATCTTATTTAATTAAATGACACCCACCCATGTACTTGTCACTTATATAACATATCGACAACACTAAATACTCATCATAATTCGAAATCTAAGCATTTAATCAACTTAAATTCGAACCAATTTATATATTCAATGATTTTGATCTTGAAATTACCTCCCGCTCAATGAGTTTTTATGTCTCAAACCCAAAATTTATCTAAATTAAAATCATACCAACAATTTATTAGTTACAGACGAGTAGTTTGAGTGATTTATAAATTTTAAGAACTCCTCTTTATGATGTGGTGATTTTCAAAAAAGAATCGTAAAATTTATATAAAATTAAAATAAAGAATATTTTACATAACGGGAGATCAATATAATTGAAATATCATTACAATTGGAATCAACACTAACGCTCACTTATTGGAATTCACTTATCAAAAGGTCAAAAAGAAAAAGAAGAATCAATGCCGGAATTCCACTGCCTAAATGAAAATTCCACTATCAAACAACAATTAAGTTTTTCCAACACGTTATAAATGACTCCAAACACACCCTATCATACATACATTCTCACTGATTCAAAATCAATCCAAACAGTCAAAAATACAATAATTAACTAGAAAGACATTAACGCGGCATATCTCAATTAGCGAAATTGATGTCCTATAATTTTACAGATGATGGGTTTGAAACTTACCATGTACATGAGATGTTATCTACTGCATAGTAAAAGTTGTTGTCTACTCCATTATAATAGATATAATTATTGTTATCCCTCTTATTTACAAAAAAAAAAAAAGACTATATACAAAAATACAAATCACTCAATAATAAAAGCATGATTTAATATCTACAGTAACTTTTATTTTTTAAGAAAAATAATATCACAAATATTATTATTCATTTTTAGCAATTTTCAAACTTTTCCAATAATATTATCAAGCAGTCGCGATATTATTCGATACAAACTTTAATAACTTCAAAAACTCAAAACTTACAAAAATTGTACCTAAAAGCAACGGATTTAATGCAATTTACCCCCCGTGGTATTGTAAATTAGTAATATTATTCCTCTATAAAAAAATAATAATTTATTTCTCTATATTTTTTAAAGTAAAGCGATTTACCTCTTTAAACAGAAAGATAAATTATTTTATTTTAAAAATATAAAAAAATAAATTACTATTTTTTTTATAAAAAATAATTTAATCATTTGCATGACAATAAATTGTACTTTTCCCTGGAAACAACTCATTTTTCTTACCAAGAGGAGTACAGCTCTAGAAGACAAATATGACTCAACTTCTTCCTATCTTAGGCTTCATATGTCCCCACATCTGATTCCACACCGATTGCAACTTCTTCGAGAATAACGTCTAACAACTTTTCACACCAACGCTTTTTATTTTCTTTTTTTCTAAAACAATTCATACAATGTAGAAATAATTACGTTCATGCTATCTAATTTTAAATTTATTGGGATAACTATACTTTTTTTCTGTTGAAATTTTGTGTCATTCGAATTATGATTATTTTTTCATTATGATATTTAAATTTTTTTTGTGTCAACTTGTCATTTTAACTTGACAATATTTTGTAATATGCTTTTTATAACTGTTTTTCAATAAATCTTTTTGCCAAAAAATTACATGCAATGCACATGTGATATTTAAAGGTTATGTGATATGATATTTTATTATATGTACACAACATGTGGTATTTTTCCTGCAAAAAATTCAACAAAAAAAAGCTTCATACGTGGTGAAATGCAAATTTCATATAGTTGAGATGGTAAGTTACACAAAAAAAAGGTTTAAATTCCAAAATGAAAAAACGGGTAATTTACCCTTTAAGAAACTTTATCTAGTATCTTTAAAGTTTGCATCCGACTAACAAATAAGTTTGTTAGTTAGTCGAATTTCAATGAATTTATTGGTATGAACAAATATATTGAATGAAAATTGACTTTTACCCTCGATTAACTTATTACTGACGTATTGTTGGTTAAACATATTTTTTATGACTAAACTAATCTTATAAGGGTGGTGATATACTTCGTCACATTCATTAACATGTGAATATGTATAAGAATAATTTGATCATAAAAAAAGACTTATTTGACCTGTATAATAAGTTAATCGAGATAAATATGTATTTATATCCTATTTTATTTTGTTAATATCAACAAATTCCATAAATTTTGACTACCATGAAAACTTATTTATTAGATAGAAACAAACATCAATGGTATTATATGTAATTTTTTAAATCATATAAGGTTTAAGGATAATTACACTAAATTTCAAAAAATGAGAGTGTAATTAGTCCTAATTTATTTGTACATATTATTTCTATTTTGTGGATGATTACAAAAATAACTCCTAATATCCAAAAAGTAATAATAATTTGTATAACGATATTGACATATTTAAAAATATATATTTTATTTGTTTTAAAAGTATGAATAATTTATATAAATAAATCAACCAAAAAATGTAAATATAATTATTTCTAAAATTTATACTGTGAAAATGAAAATGGGAATCCATTAGGTACACTGTTGCGAATATAGGCCGACACGTTAGGGGATTATTGTTCTGATTCTTTGGACATAATTAGAATTGTGTCTGCATCCCCAGATTTGACGAGTTAACAACTTTTAAATTTAAAATTATAAATTCGTTGAATCTGTTCCGGTAATTTTTATTAAAATAATTTTAGATTCTTCTTATAAATTTTATTTTTTTATTATTCTAAGAAATTCATATCAATTTCTTTTTTCTGTTTATTTTTTTAGGATATGAAAATTCATATCTGGTTGAAAAAACAACTGACATCGGATTTTCTGTAAAGAATCACGTGACGGAAAAGGATATTCCATCTTATCACGTGACAAGACAAAGTTGTGATTTTGGGCGTGCATGGTGACAACTACATTAAACATAGGAATTGAGATCTGCTCATTTTAAGGAAGCAACAATCGAAATTAAATAAATAAATGAAACAATAACTAGTAGAATAACAAACGAAGATAGTATTAATGATGTCTTAATTTAATAATTAAGATTAAATTTAAAGTCTTTGTAAATGAATTCGAGGTTGTGAGTTCGAGTTTCATCGAATGTGTGTAGATTTGTCTTGCTTTTATATGAGTGCTTGTAATTTATTTATCATTATTAGTCATATTACAATATCAATTAAATTGAGGTATTATTACTGTATTGAGATGAGATACTATAATTTATTTATCTTAGTCTATACTATATAAAAAGAAAAGACATTTTTTTCTCTCACAACGCCGGTTATGACACTGCAATATCAATTTTATTGTTATGTGCCGATAATACCCCTAAGTTGATTTTCTCTTTTTTCTTCTTTGTTGCTTTCTTTCTTTCTCTTTTTTATTGTTGTGTCGATAATTCCCTTAAGTTGATTTTCTTTTTTTTTTCTTTGTTGCTTTCTTTCTTTTTTTTTTCTTTTCTTTTTTAAGAAATATAATGTATATTTTTTTATTCATAATATATTTTAAAATATAAAGTATTATTTATTATATGCACGTTAGGGATAGTATGCAACAACGGCTAGTTAATTAAAAAAAAATCCACTAACAACAATAGAGTGTTTCCATCCAATGCATGAGCTCTAGAAGTCTAGAATCAACAAATTTTGAATAAATTGCACTTTATTTACCTGTATTATGGAAAATAGCAAATAACTCCCTTATAAAAAATAAAATAGCAAGTTCTCCTTATGTTTTTAAAAATATAGTAATTTATCCCCATGTGTTTTAAAAAATGAAGTAATTTAAGTTACTATTTATTTTTTATAAGAGGTAATTTACTCATTTTAAATATCATATGAGGATAAATTACTATTCACCCAACAAAATTTAGTGGGATCTATATGCAAGTTGGGTCGGGTCCCTAATAGACTTTGATCCATCCTATATGATATATGGGCCTTACCCATTGTTGTATATTATTGATTCACTTGGCTATTATCATTTCAAGTGGTTTCACTTATTTTTGTATAATTTTTTGGAGTCTCCGTTTTTATTTGATCAAATTTGAATTAATTTATTTATTATATACGATAGCGTATTAAGGTTTAGCAGCATTATAACAATTAAAAGATCTTTTTGAAAGTACTAAATAAAAAGGAATTAAAATGCAAAAAAAAATTAGCACTTTGATACTTAAATGAGTAATTGAATTTGGAAAGAAAATTGATAAACTGTAATATAATGATGAATTAAAGAAAATGAGTAGGGAGCTCGATATTCTTGCTGTTTGCGAGAAAGAAAGAGTGTCGAGTGTAAGTGGCTAAATTACTTGCCATTTTGACTGTAGTATAACCTCTACTTATAGACGGTCTTAGAGTAGAATTCGAGAGTTGATTACTGCAATTCATGTCGTTGGAAAGCTGCATATGTTAGCTAATTAATAAGAGTTTGGACTTATTTGGACATAGATATGTCTGCTTGAGCATGTCTTGCCCGATCAACTCGAAAATTTGTAAAGTTGTTCATTAGTTGCTTGACAGAGTTAATTTTGTGGGTATAAGGAGAGTTAACTGGAGATTTTTTAGTATCACGTAGATTGAGACATGTGGAGTTTTTTTTACGTTGCCTCCCTACTACCTGCTAACTCATCTTATTGAATCAAACTTATTTAACACCCGTAATATGTCAGTTTGTAAATACAAAAAGTCTGTGTTTGGTATCTTAATTATGTGCTAAGAGGATTAGCACTGCTAGACTGACTTATTAGGACTCACTTCTTTGACTTTGAATTTAAATTAAAAAAAAATACTTAGAAAATGTATCTATGTGAATATACAAACTTAAAAATATATATTAAAATATATAATTAATATAATTCAACCAAAATTCATTAAGATCCGTTCTGGATTTATTTCACCTGGAAAGATCAAACTTGTACACGCAACCTTGCCAAGAGTTGTCCGATATATATATATTAGAGAATCATTACGTTAAACTTTAATTTGATTATTAATCTAATCGAGTTCGGATGCACTTTAATAAAACAAACATGATTCTAGTTCAAGTATTTTGATATTTTTAAATATATTTTAATTATTTTTACACTAATTGAATCAAGCGTGAAAACTTATTAAACAAAAAAAGAATTATTTAAGTTTTTGCTAAGTTTAGAAATCGAATCAAATGAACTCTATTGATCAGTTTCAATCGAGTATCCAACAATTAGATTTATTTTTCAGTCCTAATTTTTGTACTTTTCAACCACGGCGGAATACAAATTTAATTGTATAGTAATACGTGAAATAATAATACAATAAGGCATCTTTTGATTCGTGTGATAGAATTAAACATGATGAGAAATGAAATGATAATTAATCCCATCTTTAATTATATATTATTTGGTCTAAGGTATTGTACGTGTGATATTTCATATGATAATATAATATGATATTTGATTTATTAAGGGTATGCTTTTTTAAGATATTTTATTTTTATTTTGTAGCTTGTGAATGATTACAAAATATATAAATAAAAAAACCCTCTAACTTATTTATTAAAATACAATTCTTTTGAAAAATAATTTATGTATATATTGTACACTTATATAAAACATAACTTAAAAATATACATTCAATAAAAATAGAAAAAAAACTGAGGGAAGGTTTAATTTTTTTTAAAAAAATTATAAAAATATGGCGTAAAATTCTAGTTTTTGAAACTTAATAACTAATTTAAACTCAAATATTTCACAAAAGTCCCAAAAAAACAAGATGATATATTTTCTTTTTATATTTTATTATTATAATTTAAAATATTTTTTAATCATTCAATAAGAAAAAGAAAGGAAAAAAAAATGAAGAGAGTAGAAGGGATAAAGGAAATTTCTTTTTCTAAATATTATTTTATAATAATTAATGAGTCATTGTGTCGATGGGATACAATATATCAAACATTACAATATAAATATCGAATTTAAATATAGGAAATTAAATATATAATTTATATATGATGAACAATATTAAGATATCAACCAAATTGGGCCAGATAGTAATAATTATAGAAAAAGATGATTAGTGACATCATAGCCGCTAATTTTATATTGGGGATTAGTCAGCCGGCTGCGACTTTGACAGCACAACCTCCACTGATAAAATTAAAACCTCACACGCATTGCGCAGAGTAGAAGGAGACGAGCGGTGAGAAGCAGCAGAATGAGCGTGGCGATGAAGACTGTTTGTGTGACTGGAGCATCAGGGTACATTGCCTCCTGGATTGTCAAATTCTTGCTCCAGCGTGGTTATACCGTCAAGGCATCCGTTCGGGACCCCAGTCAGTAAAACCCTTCTCAACCCCTTCATTTCTGTTTTTATGTGTTTTTGGTATTTTGATTAGCACAATAGAGGCTTACTTTGATAATTTACTGTTCAATTCGTCGTTGTTTTTTGTTTTGTTTGTGATACAGATTATTTGGTGATATGGGCTTTGTTGCATTCGTTTTCATGTTAATTTTGTTTTGTAGAGTTATAAGAGTTGTGTCTTGGTAACCGCAAAAAGATGGGGTTTTTTGGTGTTGTTTTTTGTGTGTACAATTCTTGTTTTGAAATTCGTTCTGATAATTTGGAATGATGTGTAGATGATCCAAAGAAGACACAACACTTACTTTCACTTGATGGAGCCAAGGAGAGGCTTCACTTGCTTAAAGCAAACCTACTGGAAGAAGGGTCCTTTGATTCTGTAGTTGAGGGATGTGTTGGCGTTTTTCACACTGCATCCCCTTTCTACCATGCAGTCACTAACCCACAGGTCCCTGCCCCCTTATCCTTTTTCTTTTGTAAATTGTTGCCGTCAGACTATCTCAGGAGACTGGAAACTTGTTGATGGAAAAAGACAATCATGTCAGAGCTGGCATTTATTTCAGAGGCCTCAACTTTTACTATACTATTTTGCTGTCTGGCTTAGTTTAGTATTATGAATTATGCTATTAGACTGAAGGTAGTGTGGTCATTCTATTTCTCTATAGAACTCATTTATTAAGCTGCTTATTAGATTGACACCTCTTGTAGTCAGTTTAACTGAATATAAGACATTTCTTTAAGTTCTTGGTTCATCCAGCTAAGTCAGTTTTCACTTTCCCCAGGCAGAATTGATTGATCCTGCATTAAAGGGGACTCTCAATGTCCTTGCCTCATGTGCAAAAACGCCATCCATTAAAAGGGTAGTGCTGACATCTTCTGTAGCTGCTGTTGCATACAATGGTAAACCTCGGACACCTGAAGTGGTGGTGGATGAGAGTTGGTGGTCCAATCCAGAGCTTTGCAAAGAAATGCAGGTCAGAGTTCTATTCCTCTTCTATTTTTGGGAAATGCTAATCCTATAACTAGGTGCAGAGGATGTCGTATGGTTACTTCTTTAGGTCAATTTCCACAAAATCTAGTAGTTTTCTCAGTTTAAATTATTAAATATGGTAAATATTCATTTATTTCAACATTGACAAGAAATATTAGAGCAGTAATCGAATTTGTTGCAACAAGGGTTTGTTGTCACTAATTTGGTGATTGACTACTGATTCCATGATTCTTGACATTCTTATTTTTCTTCTTTGTTCTCACATATTTCCCATGATAAATGTCACTTTGGTTCTGCTTGTTTACATCGTACTGCTTCCACCAGCAATGGTATGTGCTTTCGAAGACATTGGCTGAGGATGCTGCCTGGAAGTTTGTGAAAGAGAAAGGAATAGACATGGTTACCATAAACCCAGCGATGGTAATTGGTCCATTGTTGCAGCCAACACTCAACACAAGTTGCGCTGCTATTCTGAACTTGATAAATGGTAAGTTCCAGCAGGTCCTTAGATTTCGCGTCTTTACATAATTTTTGGTTTTTGCATTAGGATATTAAGAACTTTACATTGGAATTCTCTACTCTTCGTCTCGGAACAAGCAGGTGGAGAAACATATCCAAATTCTACCTTTGGATGGATAAACGTCAAAGATGTGGCAAATGCACATATATTGGCATTTGAGAATCCTTCGGCCAACGGAAGATACTGTTTGGTGGAGAAGGTTGCACACTTCTCAGAGGTCGTTAAAATCCTGCGTGAACTGTACCCTTCTCTCAAACTTCCTGAAAAGTAAGTCCTTGTTGTGATTGACTTTTAATTTCATATATTATGTGAAATTTTGATCAATGAGTATCCCATTCCTTATATTTATTTTGAGTAGTATTTCTTCTTTTGATTAGCATTTTGGTACTCTCGTTCTTGCATCCTATAACTTCTTTATTAACAGACAGCTGTTGTTATGTTGCTTGAGTATGTGAAGCTATGTCACATCTGAGTGTGTACGAATCAAGTAAGCTGCTTCGTTATCAACCAAAAGCTTTGTGTGGGGAAATTAGTTAGAGTTGCAAAATTGATACCGACGATCTTTATTCTGGTTCCAACCATTAATTGCATAATTTTCATATATCTTCCCTTCTAATTTTCAAATGATGGCTCGGTATTGTACCTCCTTCCAGCATACTTGCATGACAAAACAATCGAGTCCTTTGTCGTAATAAATCTCACTCGCTCACAATATTGATTATTTATTTATTTTTTGGGGATTTCCTTGTACAGGTGTGGGGATGACAAGCCGTTTGTTCCCACCTACCAGGTGTCGAAAGAAAAAGCAAAAGCCCTAGGCGTTGTGTTCACTTCTCTTGAAGAAGGAATCAAGGAAACTGTTGAAAGCTTGAAAGAGAAGAACTTTTTTAAGCAACCATCAGCTATTTGAGGGCCTATCTCTCTTAAAGTCCGTATGTTGCACCATATAAACATCCTATGTTCGATCACTTGGAACCCTAAAAAGTTCCACACATTCTCTAGTGGAACATGAATAATAAACTTGTGTCCTGTCCTTCAATGGTAATTGATTGCAATATTTCTGTTTACACACACACACACACTGATAGAAAGTTGTACTTAATCTATTACATTGGTTCTGCACCTGGGAAGCCTATTCAATTATTTGTCATACTTCTGTACCAAATTATAATAGTACTGACAAATTATAACAGTGTAGTAAGGCAAATAATCTAAGTTGGGACAGGCTTGGCACAAATCAAAGTTCAGCAGCATTATAACAATTAAAAAAATCTTCTTGAAAGTACTAAATAAAAAGGAATTAACACGTAAACAGAAATTAGCACTTTGATACTTAAATGAGTAATTGAATTTGGAAAGAAAATTGATAAATTGTAATATAACGATGAATTAAAGAAAATGAGTAGGGAGCTCGATATTCTTGCTGTTTGCGAGAAAGAAAGAGTTTCGAGTGTAAGTGGCTAAAATTACTTACCATTTTGACTGCACTGTAACCTCTATATATAGGAGGTCTTAGAGTAGAATCTGAGAGTTGATTATTACAATTTGCAAGTCGTTGGAAAGCTGCAGATGTTAGCTAATTAACAAGAGTTTAGATTTCTTTGGACATAGATATGTCTGTTTGAGCGTGTCTTGCCCGATCAACTCGAAAATTTGTAAAGTTGTTCATTAGTTGCTTGATAGAGTTAATTTTGTGGGTATAAGGGGAGTTGACTGGAGATTTTTTAGTATCACATAGACTGAGACATGTGGAGTTTGTTTGACGTTGCCTCCCTACTACCTGCTAAGTCATCTTATTGAATCAGATTTATTTATGACCCGTGTTATGTCAGTAATACAAAAGTATGTGTTCGGTATCTTAATTATGTGCTAGAAGGATTAGCACTGCTAGACTGACTTATTAGGACTCACTCCTTTGGCTTTGAATTTAAAATTAAAAAAAAAAATACTTAGAAAATGTATCTATGTGAATATACAAACTTAAAAATATATTAAAATATATAATTAAATATAATTCAACCAAAATTCATTAAGATCCGTTCTGGATTTATTTCACCTGGAAAGATCAAACTTGTACATGCAACCTTGCCAAGAGCTGTTAAGCTTTGATTTGATTATTAATTTAATCAAGTTCATATGCATTTTAATTAAAACAAACATGATTCTAATTTAAGTAATTTGATATTTTTAAATATATTTTAATTATTTTTATACTAATCGAATCAAGTGTGAAAACTTATTAAACAAAAAAGGAATTGTTTAAGTTTTTGCTAAGTCTAGAAATCGAATCAAATGAATTTTATTGATCAGTTTTAATCGAGTATCAAATAATTAGATTTATTTTTAGGTCCTAATTTTTGTACTTTTCAACCACTGTGGAATACAATTCAACCATTTTTCAACCACTGTTGAATACAATTCAATCACTTTTCAACCTCCACTGATAAAAGTAAAACCTCACACGCATTGCGCAGAGTAGAAGGAGACGAGCGGTGAGAAGCAGCAGAATGAGCGTGGCGATGAAGACTTGTGAAGAAACAAGATTGCAGATTGAAGCAAGAACAAGTGCAGAAACGAGATAAAGAAGAAAGAGAAAAATCGCATTTATGCAATGCGTTCATACTTCTGTAATATGTATAAAAACGTTTTCTTCAAGTGTTGTTCTTTCTTATCACTAAAAGGCGCAGTCACGCCTTTGTAAATGGAGTACGTTTCTTGCAAACGGCTAGAAGAAGTCGTGGTAGTCAATTAGTTATAGCCTTGGCCCTCAATAAAATACACGACTTCTTCTTCTTCCGAGTAGAATGAAACAGAACAGCAATTTTCAATTATCAGCTTGAGCATACTTCTTGATTCTTGTTGTATACAACTCATCAATGAAATCTTTTCTACTTTCCACCATTGTTTCCGCTCAAATCTTTACAAGACTGTTCGCGTGACTGGAGCATCAGGGAACATTGCCTCCTGGATTGTCAAATTCTTGCTCCAGCGTGGTTATATCGTCAAGGCATCCGTTCGGGACCCCAGTCAGTAAAACCCTTCTCAACCCCTTCATTTCTGTTTTTATGTGTTTCTGGTATTTTGATTAGCACAATAGAGGCTTACTTTGATAATTTACTGTTGAATTCGTCTCTGTTTTTGATTTTATTGAATTCGGTTTTGTTTGTGATACAGATTATTTGGTGATATGGGCTTTGTTGCATTCGTTTTAATTTTGTTTTGTAGAGTTATAAGAGATTGTGTCTTGGTAACTGCCATGGAGCTTTGAAAAAGATGATGGGGTTTTGTTGGTGTTGTTTTTTGTGTGTACAATTCTTGTTTTCAAATTCGTTATGATAATTTGGAATACTGTGTAGATGATCCAACGATGACACAACACTTACTTTCACTTGATGGAGCCAAGGAGAGGCTTCACTTGCTTAAAGAAAACCTACTGGAAGAAGGGTACTTATTTGTACTCGTGTTTGCTAATCGTCTTTTCTTGTCCTGGCAGTTGAGGTCGTCATGAACGCTAGGATTGCAGCTCGTTTGTTAGCTTCGGAGGGGACGACTGAGAAACTGGTCGCTGCTACTGTTGAGCCTTCAGCGACCCCTTCTCTGATTCGTGGTCGCGAGGTTCCTGATAGTGAAGGGACGTGTGCTGAGGAGGCTCCTGAGACGTACCTCAATCTTGATCAAGACTCTGCTGGGGATAATGTGCGATCTCCTAGCCCCAGTCCCAAGAAACGACCTCGATCAGGGGACCCTTCCCCGCAGCTTAAGAAGCGCAGCGGGAGCTCCAAGTCCTCAAAATCCGCTAAAATTGGGGAAGTGGAACCATCTCTTGGGCAAGGGAAGCTGGCTTTGGAGGCTGCCGATCTTAATTATGAACTGCTGCAGGAAGTGCAAGGCTGGTGGAGGGAGGCTCGCAAGGAGCTGAAATGCGACCATCATAAAACTGAGAAGCTCCAAGGAGAACGCTTCGTTCCCAAATGGAACATCTCAGCGGAGAGCACTGTTTTGTACGGGGAGGCGGGTCAGGCCTCTTGGGAAATTTATAGCAAAACTCAGCTTCCTCGCGATCAGGCATCAATAATGACGACCTCTCATACTCGCATTGAGGAGCATTTAGCCCATACTTTGATGCAGGTAACCCGTTAATAATTTTGGTTTTATTTCTAACCTTCTTTTGAACGCTTTTCTGCGATCTCTCAGGCATCGGCCCTTTCCCACAATATGGCTCTGAAATGTACCAGCCATAGGAGGGACCATTTGACTGCAGTTAAAAAGTTAGAGGATCTTCGCCGACAATTTGCTGAGAAAGAATCAGGGGAAAAGGCTCTGGTCGCTGAAAATGAGAGCTTAAAAGGGCAGCTCGCCGAGCTTTCTGCTGAATTGGAGAACGTTAAGGGCAAGGCTTTTTCTGATGGTCGAAGGGAAGGAGTCCTGGCCGGCAGAGAGGAAGGGATGGAAGAGGGCTACGAAACAGGTCGATTGGATGGTATTTGGGAAGGCAGGTTCGATCACATTCATATCGAGGAGCACAAAAAGGTGCTCGCTGAAGCTCGATTACAAGCTGCTCGTGATTTTTTGAGGTCTGCGGCTTTTCAAACTGCGGTGGAGATGAAGGCGGCACGCTTTTTTGGCGACGGGTTTAATACATGCAAGGCCCAAGCAAACACTTTGCATGCTTTTGCCAAAAAGTTCGATCAAGGGCAGTTGAACCCTGGCTTGGATAAAGACCTTCAGCCGTACACAGACGCTCCAGAATTCCCTGAACCAGGCGAGTTTGATGTTTTGCTGGACGAAGTAGAGGCTATGAAGTACCTGTCATCGTGATTTCCCCTTCCCCTTTTTGCGAACTTACCTCTTCTTTTGCGAACTTGTTAAGTATACTTTTGGCATTTGTATTAGGTCGCAGCTTGTCCAAAATTAGATTTTTGCAATGGATTGCCATATTTGACAGTTGTATCTACTGTGCCTTTTGGATATTAAGAATTTGTATAGCATCAAATTAGAAGCCCTTGCATGGATACTCAAACGAAAATTTCACCTTAAAACTGCTCGTGGGTTTCTTAGATCATTCTCGGATTCTGTTGACCACCTGCTTTTGACGGCGTAATTAGCGGCCCTTATCAGATTGCATTTAATTACCTGCATTTCGCGATCTGTTAAGGATGAAATTTGGTAACCTTTTTCAGGTCCCAATGAATTAGCCTTTTTCAAATCGCATTCCACGATCTCTTAAGGATCGGGTTTGTTGACCTTTTTCAGGTTCCAATGAGTTAACGTCTTTATCAGATCGTCTCTGTTTTTGATTTTATGGAATTCGGTTTTGTTTGTGATACAGATTATTTGGTGATATGGGCTTTGTTGCATTCGTTTTCATGTTAATTTTGTTTTGTAGAGTTATAAGAGATTGTGTCTTGGTAACTGCCATGGAGCCTTGGAAAAGATGGGGTTTTGTTGGTGTTGTTTTTTGTGTGTACAATTCTTGTTTTGAAATTCGTTATGATAATTTGGAATACTGTGTAGATGATCCAAAGAAGACACAGCACTTACTTTCACTTGATGGAGCCAAGGAGAGGCTTCACTTGCTTAAAGCAAACCTACTGGAAGAAGGGTCCTTTGATTCTGTAGTTGAGGGATGTGTCGGCGTTTTTCACACTGCATCCCCTTTCTACCATGCTGTCACCAATCCACAGGTCCCTGCCCCCTTATCCTTTTTCTTTTGTAAATTGTTGCTGTCGCACTATCTCAGGAGACTGGAAACTTGTTGATGGAAAAAGGCAATCATGCCAGAGCTGGCATTTATTTGAGAGGCCTCAACTTTTACTATACTATTTTGCTGTCTGGCTTAGTTTAGTATTATGAATTATGCTATTAGACTGAAGGTAGTGTGGTCATTCTATTTCTCTATAGAACTCATTTATTAAGCTGCTTATTCACCTCTTGTAGTCAGTTTAACTGAATATAAGACATTTCTTTAAGTTCTTGGTTCATCCAGCTAAGTTTATCACTTGTAGCAGCATTTTTTGCTGAAGTCAGTTTTCAATTTCCCCAGGCAGAATTGATTTCTCAATTAAAGGGGACTATCAATGTCCTTGCCTCATGGGCAAAAACGCCATCCATTAAAAGGGTAGTGCTGACATCTTCTTTAGCTGCTGTTGTACACAATGGTAAACGTCGGACACCTGAAGTGGTGGTGGATGAGAGTTGGTGGTCCAGTCCAGAGCTTTGCAAAGAAATGCAGGTCAGAGTTCTATTCCTCTTCTATTTTTGGGAAATGCTAATCCTATAACTAGGTGCAGAGGATGTTGTATGGTTACTTCTTTAGGTCAATTTCCACAAAATCTAGTAGTTTTCTCAGTTTAAACTGTTAAATATGGTAAATATTCATTAATTTCAACATTGACAAGGAATATTAGAGCAGTAATCAAATTTGTTGCAACAAGGGTTTGTTGTCACTAATTTGGTGATTAACTACTGATTCCATGATTCTTGACATTCTTATTTTTCTTCTTTGTTCTCACATATTTCCCATGATAAATGTCACTTTGGTTCTGCTTGTTTATGTCGTACTGCTTCCACCAGCAATAGCATTTGCTTTCAAAGACATTGGCTGAGGATGCTGCCTGGGAGTTTGTGAAAGAGAAAGGAATAGACATGGTTACCATAAACCCTGGGATGGTAATTGGTCCATTGTTGCAGCCAACACTCAACACAAGTTGCGCTGCTATTCTGAACTTGATAAATGGTAAGTTCCAGCAGGTCCTTAGATTTTAGTCCCTCGTCATATCTATAATTGATTCACCTGCTAATATCTACATAATTTCTTTGCTTTGGTATACAAATTTTGGGAATTTTTCATCCATTTCCTGTAATGTGTTCCTTTCCTTTCGGTCCCTGTTTGTTCTTCTCTTTTTGTTTTTTGTGGGAAAACAAAAATTGCTCAATAGACAAATTTAGAGATTTTAGTAAGTCAAAACTACTGGTAATATGCAGATAAGTAAATTAATGGTGATATGCAGATCAAATGAGAAATTCTACTTTATCTTTTCCTAGCCGAAAGCAATGGTGGATCAGATCAAATGCGTTTGCCTCTTTACATAATTTTTGGTTTTTGCATTGGGATATTAAGAACTTTACATTGGAATTCTCTACTCTTCGTCTCGGAACAAGCAGGTGGAGAAACACATCCAAATTCTACCTTTGGATGGATAAACGTCAAAGATGTGGCAAATGCACATATATTGGCATTTGAGAATCCTTCGGCCAAAGGAAGATACTGTTTGGTGGAGAAGGTTGCACACTTCTCAGAGGTCGTGAAAATCCTGCGTGAACTGTACCCTTCTCTCAAACTTCCTGAAAAGTAAGTCCTTGTTGTGATTGACTTTTAATATCATATATTATGTGAAACTTTGATCAATGAGTATCCCATTCCTTATATTTATTTTGAGTAGTATTTCTTCTTTTGATTAGCATTTTGGTACTCTCGTTCTTGCATCCTATAACTTCTTTGATTAACAGATAGCTGTTGTTATGTTGCTTGAGTATGTGAAGCTATGTCACATCTGAGTGTGTACGAATCAAGTAAGCTGCTGTGCTATCAACCAAACGCTTTGTGTGGGGAAATTAGTTAGAGTTGCAAAATTGATACCTACGATCTTTATTCTGGTTGCATCCATTAATTGCATAATTTTCATATATCTTCCCTTCTAATTTTCAAATGATGGCTCGGAATTGTACCTCCTTCTAGCATACTTGCATGACAAAACAATCGAGTCCTTTGTCGTAATAAATCTCACTCGCTCACGATATTGATTATTTATTTATTTTTCGGGGATTTCCTTGTACAGGTGTGGGGATGACAAGCCGTTTGTTCCCACCTACCAGGTGTCGAAAGAAAAGGCAAAAGCCCTAGGTGTTGTGTTCACTTCTCTTGAAGAAGGAATCAAGGAAACTGTTGAAAGCTTGAAAGAGAAGAACTTTTTTAGATAACCATCAGCTATTTGAGGGCCTATCTCTCTTACAGTCGGTATGTTGCACAATATAAACATCCTATGTTTGATCACTTGGAACCCTAAAAAGTTCCACACATTCTATAGTGGAACATGAATAATAAACTTGTGTCCTGTCCTTCAATGGTAATTGATAAGTAATATTTCTGTTCACACACACACACTGATAGAAAGTTGCACTTAATCTATTACATTGGTTCTGCACCTGGAAGCCTATTCAATAATCTATCACAATTGCCTTTTCTGGGCTACCACTGCAAAGAGAGAACAAGAATTCAGCAATCGATGCCTTTGGCTACCTTCCTCTTCCATCAACTATGACAATTGGAGTTACCTTTTCCCACTTTCTCAAATTAAAGGGAAAAACCATGTTGTCCTCTCAACGACAACGAATTTCCAATATCTCGCAATGGTGATCGTTCGCTCTTTGCGTCGCCTCTCTCACTATCATGTCGCTTGTCCCTTAACCGAAGAAGAAGCATTCTCTTCTCCTTTGCAAGCTGCTTAGCCAAAGAAATAGGCGCCAACTCTTTCATCGGTGTTGTGACCCTGTTTTCTTCCATATTCAGCTCATCCTTGGCATTCTCAAATTCATCACAACATTGGTTTTCCTTCAAGTGACATTTTAATACATGACTTTTCATTACAAGTTGTTTTCTTGGAGGATCCGAAATCGTCTTTAACTCCCTGTTTGTCTCAAGTTTTACTTCTGCTTCCGATTTCTTAAGCTCCTCCTGAAGCACAGATAGTTGGAGTTGCAGCTCATTGGCCTTGTTTTCATACCCATGAGCTTTCTCTTTCCATTCTTCCACCTAAAAGAACACATAAACTATGTAAAATAACAAAAAATCACCACAAT
The DNA here is from genome assembly GCF_026168435.1 of Sesamum indicum. Lineage (NCBI taxonomy): Eukaryota > Viridiplantae > Streptophyta > Magnoliopsida > Lamiales > Pedaliaceae > Sesamum > Sesamum indicum. Next base: position 6,643,564 of record NC_142665.1, on the reverse strand, counting down.
GAACACAAACACAGCATGTTTAAGGGACTGAATCTCGCTATCTGAATTATGCGCTCGATGTTCCCAGAAATCACGGGACGCCTGCAGTTCTTCCATTTCTCCCCTCACCCTCCCCAGCATTTCTTGCATTTGTGACCATTGCTCAGTCTCCGCCCTCACTTGCTCCACAATTCTGCCAATGATGGCCTTACAACGTCCTGAGCATCTGTTATCCTCGTCCAACGTTGGTTCCTGCCGACGAAGAAACATCTCTTCAGCATGTAGATGTATAAGTCTTACAGATTTAACTCCTTTAGCATGAATCTTTTAGCCCAGTTCAATAATTGGATGCAGATGGTTACAAAAGTTCAGAAAGACGCCAAATCCAAGTCTGTGCAAGAATACATTTTTATATATTATTAAATCTAGAGTATGTGTTTGACTCAAGGTGTAGGAATATCTTGGACAACATATTTTGAATTCCGTCAGGCCTGTGCTCAGATACACATTCTGGAAGTCTTCTCAGCCAACTAGAAAACAAGAAACATAAGAAAAAATGTAAGGAAATCAGGTTGTAGAACTAATAAGAGTGGTCCAATCCTATGTTTTCGCATATTTAACTAGAGACAAAGGGTTTTGGGCAGTGTGAAGCAAACTAGCCAAATATACTTAATAAAGTTGCAATTCAGCAATTTGGTATTTTTGTCGGTAAAGGCTATTTAGACGATGGCTTGTTTAAAGTTCGAGTTGATAATAATAAAATTGATGTTTCTGATTCTATTATATTGAATGTTGAATCTTCTACTTTGTGGCATAGTAGGTTAGGTCATTTAAATTTCAATTCGATCAAACGAATGATAAATTTGAATTTAATTCCTAGTCAAAATATTGAACGAAATCACAAATGCCAAGTTTGTGTAGAAGCTAAACAAGTTAGGAAACCCTATCAGTCAATTGAAAGGGATTCAGAAATACTTGATTTAGTTCACACTGATATTTGTGAGTTCAATGGAGTTTTGACGAGGGACCACAAACGATATTTTATCACCTTTATAGATGATTGCAGTAGATATTGTTATGTGTTTCTCATGAAAAATAAGGATGAAGCGTTAAACAAATTTATTTTGTTTAAAAATGAAGCAAAAACCTAAACTGGTAAAAAACTTAAAAGACTAAGGTCCGATAGAGGAGGAGAGTATGAGTCGAGTAAGTTCAATGAATATTGTCAAACTTTTGGCATTAATCATGAAGAGACTCCTCCTTATTCCCCTTCGTCTAATGGAATGGTTGAACGAAAGAATAGAACATTTAAAGACATGATTAACTGTCTCCTACTAACTCTGGGTTACCAAAGTATTTGTGGGGAGAGGCTTTGAATACGGCTTGCCATATTCTGAATAGAGTCCCTCTGAAACACAATACGAGTACTCCTTTCAAGTTGTGGAAAGGTAGGAAACCAAGCCTCAAATACTTTCGAGTGTGGGGGTGCCTAGCAAAAGTGCTGATCCCGGAACACAAACGAAAGAAATTGGGTCCTAAGACTGTCGATGCTGTGTTCTTGGGCTATGTGGAGACAAGTTATGCCTTAAGATTTCTGGTTATTAAATCAGAAATTCCAGGCATTGAGGTCAACACAATAGTCGAATTTCGTGATGCTGTGTTTCTAGAAGATGTATTTTCTTTAAAAATAAGAATACCTTCAAATGTTTCGCTTGATGATTCACTTGCCTCCACATCTATTCCTGAATATGTGGAAAAGATATCAAAAGTGGGGGTTAGTTCTAGTAGTTCTAATCAGACTCATGAGGAGTCAGATGAACCTAGACGAAGTAAGAGAGCTAGGATTGCCAAGGATTTTGGAAGTGACTTTGTCACTTACAACGTCGAGTATGATCCGATCACTTTCAAAGATGCTATGGCTTCTTCAGAAGACAAGCAGTGGAAAGATGCTGGCAAAAGTGAGATGGACTCCATTGTTTCCAACGGAACATGGGTGCTAGTCGATCTCCCTCCGGGGTGTACTACTATTGGATGTAAGTGGATCTTTAAAAGGAAACTGAAACCTGATGGGATCATAGATAAGTTTAATGCCAGATTGGTGGCTAAAGGGTTTAAACAAAAGGATGGAATAGACTATTTCAATAGCTATTCTCCGGTAGCTCGATTGACTACAATCCGGGTGCTTATAGCACTTGCTTCGGTGTATAATCTCTCAATTCATCATATGGATGTGAAAACAGCCTTCTTGTATGGTAAACTCAAGGAAGAAATTTACATGAATCAGCCTGAGGGGTTTGTAGCTCATGGTAACGAGTATAAAATTTGTAAACTTGTTAAGTCTCTATATGGACTTAAACAAGCACCCAAACAGTGGCATAAAAAATTTAATAAAACTATTCTTGCATTCGGCTTCACTGTAAATGAGAATGATAAATGTATATACTGCAAGGTTGAAAGAGATAAAATGATAATTCTATACCTGTATGTGGATGATATTCTGTTAATAGGATCATGTCTAGATATTATTACCGAAACCAAGTCATTTTTGAAAAACAAGTTTGAAATGAAGGATATGGTGAGGTTAATGTGATTCTTGGCATCAAGTTGACTCGGTCAACTGATGGAATTGCCATTTCTCAATCTCATTATGTTAAGAAGATAATTGAGAAATTTGGTTATCAAAACAGTAGAATTGCAAAAACACCATATGATCCTTCTGTAGCTTTATTAAAAAATGAAAGTGGTGTTTCGGTTGCACAGCTAAGGTATTCCCAAATTATTGAGAGCTTACAGTATCTGGTAAATGGCACGAGACCAGATATATCATTTTCTGTCTCTAAGCTGGCTAGATACACTAGTTGTCCTGAAAAAACTCATTGGGGTGCTTTGGATAGAGTACTAAGGTAGCTAAAGGGCACGGTGTCACTGGTCATACATTATGGCAGATTTCCTGTTGTTCTTGAGGGATATAGTGATGCTAGCTGGATAGCCAAAAACTCCGGGAGTAATGGGTGCTCAGGATATGTTTTTACCTTAGGTGGGGGCGCAATCTCCTGGAAGTCTGCAAAACAGACTTTGATAACCCGGTCTACGTTTGAAGTCGAGTTATGTGCGTTAGATACGACTGGTACCGAGGCAGAATGGCTATTTGGGTTGTTATCACAACTTCTTATTGTAAGTCAGCCTCTTCTACCGATTGTTGTACATTGTGACAGCCAAACCACAATAGCAAAGGTAAGGAGTTGTAAATACAATCAAAAGACCAAACGACACATCCAAGTTAGACTGAAGTCTATAAGCGCATTAGTGTCAGACAGAGTAATAGGCATTGACTTTGTGGGAACAAAGGACAATGTGGCTGATCCTTTGACGAAAGGATTGAATCTGTCACAAGTTCATAAGTCCAGATTGGGGATGGGATTGAAAACCCATGAGTGATGTACCTACGACGGCAACCCAACCTTTTGAGTGGAGATCCCACAAAGAAGGTTCAATGTGGTATCAACAAGTCGTAAGGGTATGTCAGAGCACCAAATAGACTGATACTTTGTATATGGAGTCTGTCTCCTGAAATTCTGCAAGGTGCTACTACTGCAAGTATAGTAAGAGTTTATCTCTAAATGGGGTCAAGTCTTAAAAGACGAGATGCTAGCAGTGCATCCCTGGAGACGCCCAACTAAGTGAATATCGTTGATTGGCCGCAATTAAGGAATTGGGTTATTCCTGAAAGCATTCATGAATAGGATCAGGACACATGGCATAAGTGTCAACCCTAAAAATCAACACAAAGCTGGTGGCTTGTTGTTACTGACAGACGTTGTCACACTCACAGGCTTAAATTCAAGGCTTAGTTCCATTTAACCTGTTGATAACTGACGTTAGATAACTTAGACAGTGGTTCAAACCGAAAGGTACCATTGTTGAAAGCAAGTCATAGAAGTTTGAGTTCAAATCTATGAATTTGTGCGGGATTGTTGAAATTTTTATTAAAGGCTTTCTTGAAATTCAAAGATTAGAATGAGGGAGAGAAAGAAGTTTTGATTTACTGCAGCATATTTGGATTGTACATTCATTTCAAATTCAAATGGTTTTCTTTAATCAAATCAAATTCCCATGGTTACTATTTCAAGTTTTAATTTTTGGATTGATTACCATTCTTCAATTTTCAGCCGTTAGTGGATGTATTGCTGAAAGTTTCAATTTGGAAATTGAAGGCCTTAATGGCCGGTATCAATTTCTGCATTAAATTGGGAAGAATTGCTCTCTATATAAAGCTGAAATTCTTTCATTTGATTTCACAACATTCTCACTTCTCCCTAAACACTCTCTCGATTGGCCTATTTCACTTGGCATTCGTATTTCTTTCAAATTTTGGTATTTGAGTCTCTTGTTTCGATAAGCTTCTGAGTGTTTGATTGAGGTGTTCTTCGTTATAGTGTTAAAACCGAAAGAACTGTAAACTTCTTATCTTGGGAGAAATTACGTTGAACCCGGTGCACTGCTGATACGGGGCGTATATTTTCTTCAAAGCAAACAGCAATTCTGCGATTCGCTTAAAATTAACGACTTCAAAATTGGATTGAGAATTGTTACGATCGTTGTAAGTTTTCGATTTAAATTTCTTGTTATAAATAGCGTTTCTAATTGTGTTATGTTATTTTTTCCAACGTGGCTTTAATTGCTTTTGATTTCTAAATTCGATTGTACTATTTCAAAACGTCGTTTCGATTACTTGAAACCAAATATTTTTCCAACACATATAGTTGGAGTTGCAGCTCATTGGCCTTGTTTTCATACCCATGAGCTTTCTCTTTCCATTCTTCCGCCTAAAAGAAAACATAAACTATGTAAAATAACAGAAATTCACCACAATGAACACAAACAAAACCAAGAACATGCCCAAAGGTCCATACAGCATGTTTAAGGGACTGAATCTCGCTATCTGAATTATGCGCTCGATGTTCCCAGAAATCACGGGACGCCTGCAGTTCTTCCATTTCTTCCCTCACCCTCCCCAGCATTTCTTGCATTTGTGACCATTGCTCAGTCTCCGCCCTCACTTGCTCCACAATTCTGCCAATGATGGCCTTACAACGTCCTGAGCATCTGTTATCCTCGTCCAACGTTGGTTCCTGCCGGCGAAGAAACATCTCTTCAGCATGTAAATGTATAAGTCTTACAGATTTAACTCCTTTAGCATGAATCTTTTAGCCCAGTTCAATAATTGGATGCAGATGGTTACAAAAGTTCAGAAAGATGCCAAATCCAAGTCTGCGCAAGAATACATTTTTATATATTATTTAATCTAGAAATATAATGTATATTTTTCTATTCATAATATATTTTAAAATATAAAGTATTATTTATTATATGCACGTGGGTACAGTATGCCGCAACGGCTAGTTAATATTAAAAAAAATCCACTACCAACAATAGAGTGTTTCCGTCCAATGCATGTGCTCTAGAAGTCTAGAATCAACAAAAATTGGGTAAATTGCAATCTACTTATCTGTATTCTGAAAAATAGCAAACAACCCCCTTATAAAAAATAAAATAGCAATTTATCCCCCAATTTTTTTTTAAAATGTAGTAATTTATCTCCCTATATTTTAAAAAATTACCACCTCAAGTAGTGCGGTAAGCTGCTTCATTTTTTAAAATGCAGGGGATAAATTACTATTTATTTTTTATAGGAGGTAATTTACTCATTTTCAATATCATATACGGACAAATTACTATTCACCCAATAAAATTTAGTCAGACCTATATACAAGTTGGGTTGGGTCCCTAATAGACTTTGATCCATCCTTGATATATGCGCCTTACCCATCGTTGTATATTCTTGATTCACTTGGCTATTATCATTTCAAGTGGTTTCAGTTACTTTTGTATAACTTTCTGGAGTCTTGTTTTTTATTTGATCAAATTTGAATTAATTTATTTATTATATATGATGGCGTATTAAAAAATCTTCTTGAAAGTACTAAATAAAAAGGAATTAACACGCGAAAAGAAATTAGCACTTTGATACTTAAATGAGTAATTGAATTTGGAAAGAAAATTGATAAACCGTAATATAACGATGAATTAAAGAAAATGAGTAGGGAGCTCGATATTCTTGCTTAGGAGTGGCAGATGAGTCGAGCCGGCTCGACTCGAGCTCAGGTTGAGTTTTCACCAGCTCAATATTTTATTTTATTTTTTATATATATTTTTATTTTTGACTTTTTTATATATTTAATTTTATATTTAATATTTGATCAGTTTATAATCAAAATTGACCATATATTATAATTATTAATCAATACCATACATTTTATTTTGGATAATGATAAATTATGGTACTTTTATTTATACATTTAATCTTTATACAAACAATAAATTTAATCAACAACTTAGTAAATTATAATATTTAATTATTATTTAATATGATATATATAAACTTTATGTAATATTTTAATATATATTTGTATTACATTTATATATTTTTTAAATTGACAAGTGATTTACTTATGATTTTTTATTATTTATAAATTTATGTCAAAATTTAGTAATTCCTATTAATTAATCTAAAAATAATAATAATAATAATAATAATAACAACAACAGTAATAATAACAATAATAATAATGATGATGATGGTTGAACAATTCTAATTATTATTTTATTATATATATGAGATTAAAAAATTTAATCAATAATTACGATATTTTAAAATTCGGGCACCCGATTCATACGAAATTTAAATATATACATGACTGTGTCTATTAAATCATATCTGGCAGTATGATTTAAAATTAAATGGTCTGATTCAACGATACACCTTCGTAAATTATTAGTCTTATGTTTCGAGTACGATATCTCGACATCCGTATATCCAATAAGTCTAAAACTTTACCATACATATTTTTTTTGTAAGTTTTATCATATATAACGGTCTGATCTGAATTTTGATAGTCCGATTAATCTATATTATTTAATAATATAAGATAATAGTTATATCAATGTTATACTAACATTTATAAATATATTAATATTGCATATTGTGAAGATATATTAAATTCAACTATATATACGTAAAAACCTCGCACGCATTGCGCAGAGTAGAAGGAGACGAGCGGTGAGAAGCAGCAGAATGAGCGTGGCGATGAAGACTGTTTGCGTGACTGGAGCATCAGGGTACATTGACTCCTGGATTGTCAAATTCATGCACCAGCGTGGTTATACCGCCAAGGCATCCGTTGGGGAACCCAGTCAGTAAAACCCTTCTCAACCCCTTCATTTCTGTTTTTATGTGTTTCTGGTATTTTGATTAGCACAATAGAGGCTTACTTTGATAATTTACTGTTGAATTCGTCTCTGTTTTTTATTTTATTGAATTCGGTTTTGTTTGTGATACAGATTATTTGGTGATATGGGCTTTGTTGCATTCGTTTTAATTTTGTTTTGTAGAGTTATAAGAGATTGTGTCTTGGTAACTACCATGGAGCTTTGAAAAAGATGATGGGGTTTTGTTGGTGTTGTTTTTTGTGTGTACAATTCTTGTTTTGAAATTCGTTATGATAATTTGGAATACTGTGTAGATGATCCAACGATGACACAACACTTACTTTCACTTGATGGAGCCAAGGAGAGGCTTCACTTGCTTAAAGAAAACCTACTGGAAGAAGGGTACTTATTTGTACTCGTGTTTGCTAATCGTCTTTTCTTGTCCTGGCAGTTGAGGTCGTCATGAACGCTAGGATTGCAGCTCGTTTGTTAGCTTCGGAGGGGACGACTGAGAAACTGGTCGCTGCTACTGTTGAGCCTTCAGCGACCCCTTCTCCGATTCGTGGTCGCGAGGTTCCTGATTCTATCCAAATAGATAGTGAAGGGACGTGTGCTGAGGAGGCTCCTGAGACGTACCTCAATCTTGATCAAGACTCTGCTGGGGATAATGTGCGATCTCCTAGCCCCAGTCCCAAGAAACGACCTCGATCAGGGGACCCTTCCCCGCAGCTTAAGAAGCGCAGCGGGAGCTCCAAGTCCTCAAAATCCGCTAAAATTGGGGAAGTGGAACTATCTCTTGGGCAAGGGAAGCTGGCTTTGGAGGCTGCCGATCTTAATTATGAACTGCTGCAGGAAGTGCAAGGCTGGTGGAGGGAGGCTCGCAAGGAGCTGAAATGCGACCATCATAAAACTGAGAAGCTCCAAGGAGAACGCTTCGTTCCCAAATGGAACATCTCAGCGGAGAGCACTGTTTTGCACGGGGAGGCGGGTCAGGCCTCTTGGGAAATTTATAGGAAAACTCAGCTTCCTCTCGATCAGGCATCAATAATAACGACCTCTCATACTCGCATTGAGGAGCATTTAGCCCATACTTTGATGCAGGTAACCCGTTAATAATTTTGGTTTTATTTCTAACCTTCTTTTGAACGCTTTTCGGTGCGATCTCTCAGGCATCGGCCCTTTCCCACAATATGGCTCTGAAATGTACCAGCCACAGGAGGAACCATTTGACTGTAGTTAAAAAGTTAAAGGATCTTCGCCAACAATTTGCTGAGAAAGAATCAGGGGAAAAGGCTCTGGTCGCTGAAAATGAGAGCTTAAAAGGGCAGCTCGCCGAGCTTTCTGCTGAATTGGAGAACGTTAAGGGCAAGGCTTTTTCTGATGGTCGAAGGGAAGGAGTCCTGGCCGGCAGAGAGGAAGGCATGAAAGAGGGCTACAAAGCAGGTCGATTGGATGGTATTGAGGAGGGCAGGTTCGATCGCATTCATATCGAGGAGCACAAAAAGGTGCTCGCTGAAGCTCGATTACAAGCTGCTCGTGATTTTTTGAGGTCTGCGGCTTTTCTAACTGCGGTGGAGATGAAGGCGGCACGCTTTTTTGGCGACGGGTTTAATACATGCAAGGCCCAAGCAAACACTCTGCATGCTTTTGCCGAAAACTTCGATCAAGGGCAGTTGAACCCTGGCTTGGATAAAGACCTTCAGCCGTACACAGACGCTCCAAAATTCCCTGAACCGGGCGAGTTTGATGTTTTGCTGGACGAAGTAGAGGCTATGAAGTACCTGTCATCGTGATTTCCCCTTCCCCTTTTTGTGAACATGCCTCTTCTTTTACGAACTTGTTAAGTATAAGGGTTAATTATCGGCCCTTATCAGATTGCATTTAATTACCTGCATTTCGCGATCTCTTAAGGATGAAATTTGGTAACCTTTTCCAGGTCCCAATGAATTAGCCTTTTTCTGATTGCATTCCACGGTCTCTTAAGGATCGGGTTTGTTGACCTTTTTCAGGTTCCAATGAGTTAGCGTCTTTATCAGATCGTCTCTGTTTTTGATTTTATGGAATTCGGTTTTGTTTGTGATACAGATTATTTGGTGATATGGGCTTTGTAGCATTCGTTTTCATGTTAATTTTGTTTTGTAGAGTTATAAGAGATTGTGTCTTGGTAACTGCCATGGAGCTTTGAAAAAAGATGGGGTTTTGTTGGTGTTGTTTTTGGGTGTACAATTCTTGTTTTGAAATTCGTTATGATAATTTGGAATACTGTGTAGATGATCCAACGATGACACAACACTTACTTTCACTAGATGGAGCCAAGGAGAGGCTTCACTTGCTTAATGAAAACCTACTGGAAGAAGGGTTGTTCGATTCTGTTGTTGAGGGATGTGTTGGCGTTTTTCACACTGCATGCCCTTTCTACCATGCAGTCACTAACCCACAGGTCCCTACCCCCCTATCCTTTTTCTTTTGTAAATTGTTGCCGTCACACTATCTCAGGAGACTGGAAACTTGTTGATGGAAAAAGGCAATCATGCCAGAGCTGGCATTTATTTCAGAGGCCTCAACTTTTACTATACTATTTTGCCGTCTGGCTTAGTTTAGTATTATGAATTATGCTATTAGACTGAAGGTAGTGTGGTCATTCTATTTCTCTATAGAACTCATTTATTAAGCTGCTTATTAGATTGACACCTCTTGTAGTCAGTTTAACTGAATATAAGACATTTCTTTAAGTTCTTGGTTCATCCAGCTAAGTCAGTTTTCACTTTCCCCAGGCAGAATTGATTGATCCTGCATTAAAGGGGACTATCAATGTCCTTGCCTCATGTGCAAAAACGCCATCCATTAAAAGGGTAGTGCTGACATCTTCTTTAGCTGCTGTTGTACACAATGGTAAACGTCGGACACCTGAAGGGGTGGTGGATGAGAGTTGGTGGTCCAATCCAGAGCTTTGCAAAGAAATGCAGGTCAGAGTTCTATTCCTCTTCTATTTTTGGGAAATGCTAATCCTATAACTAGGTGCAGAGGATGTCGTATGGTTGCTTCTTTAGGTCAATTTCCACAAAATCTAGTAGTTTTCTCAGTTTAAATTATTAAATATGGTATATATTCATTTATTTCAACATTGAGAAGAAATATTAGAGCAGTAATCAAATTTGTTGCAACATGGGTTTGTTGTCACTAATTTGGTGATTGACTACTGATTCCATGATTCTTGACATTCTTATTTTTCTTCTTTGTTCTCACATATTTCCCATGATAAATGTCACTTTGGTTCTGCTTGTTTATGTCGTACTGCTTCCACCAGCAATGGCATTTGCTTTCAAAGACATTGGCTGAGGATGCTGCCTGGGAGTTCGTAAAAGAGAAAGGAATAGACATGGTTACCATAAACCCTGGGATGGTAATTGGTCCATTGTTGCAGCCAACACTCAACACAAGTTGCGCTGCTATTCTGAACTTGATAAATGGTAAGTTCCAGCAGGTCCTTAGATTTCGCGTCTTTACATAATTTTTGGTTTTTGCATTAGGATATTAAGAACTTTACATTGGAATTCTCTACTCTTCGTCTCGGAACAAGCAGGTGGAGAAACATATCCAAATTCTACCTTTGGATGGATAAACGTCAAAGATGTGGCAAATGCACATATATTGGCATTTGAGAATCCTTCGGCCAACGGAAGATACTGTTTGGTGGAGAAGGTTGCACACTTCTCAGAGGTCGTTAAAATCCTGCGTGAACTGTACCCTTCTCTCAAACTTCCTGAAAAGTAAGTCCTTGTTGTGATTGACTTTTAATTTCATATATTATGTGAAATTTTGATCAATGAGTATCCCATTCCTTATATTTATTTTGAGTAGTATTTCTTCTTTTGATTAGCATTTTGGTACTCTCGTTCTTGCATCCTATAACTTCTTTATTAACAGACAGCTGTTGTTATGTTGCTTGAGTATGTGAAGCTATGTCACATCTGAGTGTGTACGAATCAAGTAAGCTGCTTCGTTATCAACCAAAAGCTTTGTGTGGGGAAATTAGTTAGAGTTGCAAAATTGATACCGACGATCTTTATTCTGGTTCCAACCATTAATTGCATAATTTTCATATATCTTCCCTTCTAATTTTCAAATGATGGCTCGGTATTGTACCTCCTTCCAGCATACTTGCATGACAAAACAATCGAGTCCTTTGTCGTAATAAATCTCACTCGCTCACAATATTGATTATTTATTTATTTTTTGGGGATTTCCTTGTACAGGTGTGGGGATGACAAGCCGTTTGTTCCCACCTACCAGGTGTCGAAAGAAAAAGCAAAAGCCCTAGGCGTTGTGTTCACTTCTCTTGAAGAAGGAATCAAGGAAACTGTTGAAAGCTTGAAAGAGAAGAACTTTTTTAAGCAACCATCAGCTATTTGAGGGCCTATCTCTCTTAAAGTCCGTATGTTGCACCATATAAACATCCTATGTTCGATCACTTGGAACCCTAAAAAGTTCCACACATTCTCTAGTGGAACATGAATAATAAACTTGTGTCCTGTCCTTCAATGGTAATTGATTGCAATATTTCTGTTTACACACACACACACACTGATAGAAAGTTGTACTTAATCTATTACATTGGTTCTGCACCTGGGAAGCCTATTCAATTATTTGTCATACTTCTGTACCAAATTATAATAGTACTGACAAATTATAACAGTGTAGTAAGGCAAATAATCTAAGTTGGGACAGGCTTGGCACAAATCAAAGTTCAGCAGCATTATAACAATTAAAAAAATCTTCTTGAAAGTACTAAATAAAAAGGAATTAACACGTAAACAGAAATTAGCACTTTGATACTTAAATGAGTAATTGAATTTGGAAAGAAAATTGATAAATTGTAATATAACGATGAATTAAAGAAAATGAGTAGGGAGCTCGATATTCTTGCTGTTTGCGAGAAAGAAAGAGTTTCGAGTGTAAGTGGCTAAAATTACTTACCATTTTGACTGCACTGTAACCTCTATATATAGGAGGTCTTAGAGTAGAATCTGAGAGTTGATTATTACAATTTGCAAGTCGTTGGAAAGCTGCAGATGTTAGCTAATTAACAAGAGTTTAGATTTCTTTGGACATAGATATGTCTGTTTGAGCGTGTCTTGCCCGATCAACTCGAAAATTTGTAAAGTTGTTCATTAGTTGCTTGATAGAGTTAATTTTGTGGGTATAAGGGGAGTTGACTGGAGATTTTTTAGTATCACATAGACTGAGACATGTGGAGTTTGTTTGACGTTGCCTCCCTACTACCTGCTAAGTCATCTTATTGAATCAGATTTATTTATGACCCGTGTTATGTCAGTAATACAAAAGTATGTGTTCGGTATCTTAATTATGTGCTAGAAGGATTAGCACTGCTAGACTGACTTATTAGGACTCACTCCTTTGGCTTTGAATTTAAAATTAAAAAAAAAAATACTTAGAAAATGTATCTATGTGAATATACAAACTTAAAAATATATTAAAATATATAATTAAATATAATTCAACCAAAATTCATTAAGATCCGTTCTGGATTTATTTCACCTGGAAAGATCAAACTTGTACATGCAACCTTGCCAAGAGCTGTTAAGCTTTGATTTGATTATTAATTTAATCAAGTTCATATGCATTTTAATTAAAACAAACATGATTCTAATTTAAGTAATTTGATATTTTTAAATATATTTTAATTATTTTTATACTAATCGAATCAAGTGTGAAAACTTATTAAACAAAAAAGGAATTGTTTAAGTTTTTGCTAAGTCTAGAAATCGAATCAAATGAATTTTATTGATCAGTTTTAATCGAGTATCAAATAATTAGATTTATTTTTAGGTCCTAATTTTTGTACTTTTCAACCACTGTGGAATACAATTCAACCATTTTTCAACCACTGTTGAATACAATTCAATCACTTTTCAACCTCCACTGATAAAAGTAAAACCTCACACGCATTGCGCAGAGTAGAAGGAGACGAGCGGTGAGAAGCAGCAGAATGAGCGTGGCGATGAAGACTTGTGAAGAAACAAGATTGCAGATTGAAGCAAGAACAAGTGCAGAAACGAGATAAAGAAGAAAGAGAAAAATCGCATTTATGCAATGCGTTCATACTTCTGTAATATGTATAAAAACGTTTTCTTCAAGTGTTGTTCTTTCTTATCACTAAAAGGCGCAGTCACGCCTTTGTAAATGGAGTACGTTTCTTGCAAACGGCTAGAAGAAGTCGTGGTAGTCAATTAGTTATAGCCTTGGCCCTCAATAAAATACACGACTTCTTCTTCTTCCGAGTAGAATGAAACAGAACAGCAATTTTCAATTATCAGCTTGAGCATACTTCTTGATTCTTGTTGTATACAACTCATCAATGAAATCTTTTCTACTTTCCACCATTGTTTCCGCTCAAATCTTTACAAGACTGTTCGCGTGACTGGAGCATCAGGGAACATTGCCTCCTGGATTGTCAAATTCTTGCTCCAGCGTGGTTATATCGTCAAGGCATCCGTTCGGGACCCCAGTCAGTAAAACCCTTCTCAACCCCTTCATTTCTGTTTTTATGTGTTTCTGGTATTTTGATTAGCACAATAGAGGCTTACTTTGATAATTTACTGTTGAATTCGTCTCTGTTTTTGATTTTATTGAATTCGGTTTTGTTTGTGATACAGATTATTTGGTGATATGGGCTTTGTTGCATTCGTTTTAATTTTGTTTTGTAGAGTTATAAGAGATTGTGTCTTGGTAACTGCCATGGAGCTTTGAAAAAGATGATGGGGTTTTGTTGGTGTTGTTTTTTGTGTGTACAATTCTTGTTTTCAAATTCGTTATGATAATTTGGAATACTGTGTAGATGATCCAACGATGACACAACACTTACTTTCACTTGATGGAGCCAAGGAGAGGCTTCACTTGCTTAAAGAAAACCTACTGGAAGAAGGGTACTTATTTGTACTCGTGTTTGCTAATCGTCTTTTCTTGTCCTGGCAGTTGAGGTCGTCATGAACGCTAGGATTGCAGCTCGTTTGTTAGCTTCGGAGGGGACGACTGAGAAACTGGTCGCTGCTACTGTTGAGCCTTCAGCGACCCCTTCTCTGATTCGTGGTCGCGAGGTTCCTGATAGTGAAGGGACGTGTGCTGAGGAGGCTCCTGAGACGTACCTCAATCTTGATCAAGACTCTGCTGGGGATAATGTGCGATCTCCTAGCCCCAGTCCCAAGAAACGACCTCGATCAGGGGACCCTTCCCCGCAGCTTAAGAAGCGCAGCGGGAGCTCCAAGTCCTCAAAATCCGCTAAAATTGGGGAAGTGGAACCATCTCTTGGGCAAGGGAAGCTGGCTTTGGAGGCTGCCGATCTTAATTATGAACTGCTGCAGGAAGTGCAAGGCTGGTGGAGGGAGGCTCGCAAGGAGCTGAAATGCGACCATCATAAAACTGAGAAGCTCCAAGGAGAACGCTTCGTTCCCAAATGGAACATCTCAGCGGAGAGCACTGTTTTGTACGGGGAGGCGGGTCAGGCCTCTTGGGAAATTTATAGCAAAACTCAGCTTCCTCGCGATCAGGCATCAATAATGACGACCTCTCATACTCGCATTGAGGAGCATTTAGCCCATACTTTGATGCAGGTAACCCGTTAATAATTTTGGTTTTATTTCTAACCTTCTTTTGAACGCTTTTCTGCGATCTCTCAGGCATCGGCCCTTTCCCACAATATGGCTCTGAAATGTACCAGCCATAGGAGGGACCATTTGACTGCAGTTAAAAAGTTAGAGGATCTTCGCCGACAATTTGCTGAGAAAGAATCAGGGGAAAAGGCTCTGGTCGCTGAAAATGAGAGCTTAAAAGGGCAGCTCGCCGAGCTTTCTGCTGAATTGGAGAACGTTAAGGGCAAGGCTTTTTCTGATGGTCGAAGGGAAGGAGTCCTGGCCGGCAGAGAGGAAGGGATGGAAGAGGGCTACGAAACAGGTCGATTGGATGGTATTTGGGAAGGCAGGTTCGATCACATTCATATCGAGGAGCACAAAAAGGTGCTCGCTGAAGCTCGATTACAAGCTGCTCGTGATTTTTTGAGGTCTGCGGCTTTTCAAACTGCGGTGGAGATGAAGGCGGCACGCTTTTTTGGCGACGGGTTTAATACATGCAAGGCCCAAGCAAACACTTTGCATGCTTTTGCCAAAAAGTTCGATCAAGGGCAGTTGAACCCTGGCTTGGATAAAGACCTTCAGCCGTACACAGACGCTCCAGAATTCCCTGAACCAGGCGAGTTTGATGTTTTGCTGGACGAAGTAGAGGCTATGAAGTACCTGTCATCGTGATTTCCCCTTCCCCTTTTTGCGAACTTACCTCTTCTTTTGCGAACTTGTTAAGTATACTTTTGGCATTTGTATTAGGTCGCAGCTTGTCCAAAATTAGATTTTTGCAATGGATTGCCATATTTGACAGTTGTATCTACTGTGCCTTTTGGATATTAAGAATTTGTATAGCATCAAATTAGAAGCCCTTGCATGGATACTCAAACGAAAATTTCACCTTAAAACTGCTCGTGGGTTTCTTAGATCATTCTCGGATTCTGTTGACCACCTGCTTTTGACGGCGTAATTAGCGGCCCTTATCAGATTGCATTTAATTACCTGCATTTCGCGATCTGTTAAGGATGAAATTTGGTAACCTTTTTCAGGTCCCAATGAATTAGCCTTTTTCAAATCGCATTCCACGATCTCTTAAGGATCGGGTTTGTTGACCTTTTTCAGGTTCCAATGAGTTAACGTCTTTATCAGATCGTCTCTGTTTTTGATTTTATGGAATTCGGTTTTGTTTGTGATACAGATTATTTGGTGATATGGGCTTTGTTGCATTCGTTTTCATGTTAATTTTGTTTTGTAGAGTTATAAGAGATTGTGTCTTGGTAACTGCCATGGAGCCTTGGAAAAGATGGGGTTTTGTTGGTGTTGTTTTTTGTGTGTACAATTCTTGTTTTGAAATTCGTTATGATAATTTGGAATACTGTGTAGATGATCCAAAGAAGACACAGCACTTACTTTCACTTGATGGAGCCAAGGAGAGGCTTCACTTGCTTAAAGCAAACCTACTGGAAGAAGGGTCCTTTGATTCTGTAGTTGAGGGATGTGTCGGCGTTTTTCACACTGCATCCCCTTTCTACCATGCTGTCACCAATCCACAGGTCCCTGCCCCCTTATCCTTTTTCTTTTGTAAATTGTTGCTGTCGCACTATCTCAGGAGACTGGAAACTTGTTGATGGAAAAAGGCAATCATGCCAGAGCTGGCATTTATTTGAGAGGCCTCAACTTTTACTATACTATTTTGCTGTCTGGCTTAGTTTAGTATTATGAATTATGCTATTAGACTGAAGGTAGTGTGGTCATTCTATTTCTCTATAGAACTCATTTATTAATCTGCTTATTCACCTCTTGTAGTCAGTTTAACTGAATATAAGACATTTCTTTAAGTTCTTGGTTCATCCAGCTAAGTTTATCACTTGTAGCAGCATTTTTTGCTGAAGTCAGTTTTCAATTTCCCCAGGCAGAATTGATTTCTCAATTAAAGGGGACTATCAATGTCCTTGCCTCATGGGCAAAAACGCCATCCATTAAAAGGGTAGTGCTGACATCTTCTTTAGCTGCTGTTGTACACAATGGTAAACGTCGGACACCTGAAGTGGTGGTGGATGAGAGTTGGTGGTCCAGTCCAGAGCTTTGCAAAGAAATGCAGGTCAGAGTTCTATTCCTCTTCTATTTTTGGGAAATGCTAATCCTATAACTAGGTGCAGAGGATGTTGTATGGTTACTTCTTTAGGTCAATTTCCACAAAATCTAGTAGTTTTCTCAGTTTAAACTATTAAATATGGTAAATATTCATTAATTTCAACATTGACAAGGAATATTAGAGCAGTAATCAAATTTGTTGCAACAAGGGTTTGTTGTCACTAATTTGGTGATTAACTACTGATTCCATGATTCTTGACATTCTTATTTTTCTTCTTTGTTCTCACATATTTCCCATGATAAATGTCACTTTGGTTCTGCTTGTTTATGTCGTACTGCTTTCACCAGCAATAGCATTTGCTTTCAAAGACATTGGCTGAGGATGCTGCCTGGGAGTTTGTGAAAGAGAAAGGAATAGACATGGTTACCATAAACCCTGGGATGGTAATTGGTCCATTGTTGCAGCCAACACTCAACACAAGTTGCGCTGCTATTCTGAACTTGATAAATGGTAAGTTCCAGCAGGTCCTTAGATTTTAGTCCCTCGTCATATCTATAATTGATTCACCTGCTAATATCTACATAATTTCTTTGCTTTGGTATACAAATTTTGGGAATTTTTCATCCATTTCCTGTAATGTGTTCCTTTCCTTTCGATCCCTGTTTGTTCTTCTCTTTTTGTTTTTTGTGGGAAAACAAAAATTGCTCAATAGACAAATTTAGAGATTTTAGTAAGTCAAAACTACTGGTAATATGCAGATAAGTAAATTAATGGTGATATGCAGATCAAATGAGAAATTCTACTTTATCTTTTCCTAGCCGAAAGCAATGGTGGATCAGATCAAATGCGTTTGCCTCTTTACATAATTTTTGGTTTTTGCATTGGGATATTAAGAACTTTACATTGGAATTCTCTACTCTTCGTCTCGGAACAAGCAGGTGGAGAAACACATCCAAATTCTACCTTTGGATGGATAAACGTCAAAGATGTGGCAAATGCACATATATTGGCATTTGAGAATCCTTCGGCCAAAGGAAGATACTGTTTGGTGGAGAAGGTTGCACACTTCTCAGAGGTCGTGAAAATCCTGCGTGAACTGTACCCTTCTCTCAAACTTCCTGAAAAGTAAGTCCTTGTTGTGATTGACTTTTAATATCATATATTATGTGAAACTTTGATCAATGAGTATCCCATTCCTTATATTTATTTTGAGTAGTATTTCTTCTTTTGATTAGCATTTTGGTACTCTCGTTCTTGCATCCTATAACTTCTTTGATTAACAGATAGCTGTTGTTATGTTGCTTGAGTATGTGAAGCTATGTCACATCTGAGTGTGTACGAATCAAGTAAGCTGCTGTGCTATCAACCAAACGCTTTGTGTGGGGAAATTAGTTAGAGTTGCAAAATTGATACCTACGATCTTTATTCTGGTTGCATCCATTAATTGCATAATTTTCATATATCTTCCCTTCTAATTTTCAAATGATGGCTCGGAATTGTACCTCCTTCTAGCATACTTGCATGACAAAACAATCGAGTCCTTTGTCGTAATAAATCTCACTCGCTCACGATATTGATTATTTATTTATTTTTCGGGGATTTCCTTGTACAGGTGTGGGGATGACAAGCCGTTTGTTCCCACCTACCAGGTGTCGAAAGAAAAGGCAAAAGCCCTAGGTGTTGTGTTCACTTCTCTTGAAGAAGGAATCAAGGAAACTGTTGAAAGCTTGAAAGAGAAGAACTTTTTTAGATAACCATCAGCTATTTGAGGGCCTATCTCTCTTACAGTCGGTATGTTGCACAATATAAACATCCTATGTTTGATCACTTGGAACCCTAAAAAGTTCCACACATTCTATAGTGGAACATGAATAATAAACTTGTGTCCTGTCCTTCAATGGTAATTGATAAGTAATATTTCTGTTCACACACACACACTGATAGAAAGTTGCACTTAATCTATTACATTGGTTCTGCACCTGGAAGCCTATTCAATAATCTATCACAATTGCCTTTTCTGGGCTACCACTGCAAAGAGAGAACAAGAATTCAGCAATCGATGCCTTTGGCTACCTTCCTCTTCCATCAACTATGACAATTGGAGTTACCTTTTCCCACTTTCTCAAATTAAAGGGAAAAACCATGTTGTCCTCTCAACGACAACGAATTTCCAATATCTCGCAATGGTGATCGTTCGCTCTTTGCGTCGCCTCTCTCACTATCATGTCGCTTGTCCCTTAACCGAAGAAGAAGCATTCTCTTCTCCTTTGCAAGCTGCTTAGCTAAAGAAATAGGCGCCAACTCTTTCATCGGTGTTGTGACCCTGTTTTCTTCCATATTCAGCTCATCCTTGGCATTCTCAAATTCATCACAACATTGGTTTTCCTTCAAGTGACATTTTAATACATGACTTTTCATTACAAGTTGTTTTCTTGGAGGATACGAAATCGTCTTTAACTCCCTGTTTGTCTCAAGTTCTACTTCTGCTTCAGATTTCTTAAGCTCCTCCTGAAGCAAAGATTGTTGAAATTTTTATTAAAGGATTTCTTGAAATTCAAAGATTTGAATGAGGGAGAGAGAGAAGTTTTGATTTACTGCAGTATATTTGGATTGTACATTCATTTCAAATTCAAATGGTTTTCTTTAATCAAATTAAATTTCCATGGTTACTGTTTCAAGTTTTAATTTTTGGATTGATTACCATTCTTCAATTTTCAGCCGTTAGTGGATGTGGTGCTTAAAGTTTCAATTTGGATATTGAAGGCCTTAATGGCCGGTATCAATTTCTGCATTAAATTGGGAAGAATTGCTCTCTATATAAAGCTGAAATTCTTTCATTTGATTTCACAACATTCTCACTTCTCCCTAAACACTCTCTCGATTGGCCTTTTTCACTTAGCATTCGTATTTCTTTCAAATTTTGGTATTTGAGTCTCTTATTTTAATAAGTTTCTGAGTGTTTGATCGAGGTGTTCTTCGGTATAGTGCTAAAACCGAAAGAACTGTAACCGTCTTATCCTGGGAGAAATTACGTTGAACCCGATGCACTGCTGATACAGGGCGTATATTTTCTTCAAAACAAGCAGCAATTATGCGATTCGGTTAAAATTAACGACTTCAAAATTTGACTGAGAATTGTTACGATACAATTCTCGTTGTAAGTTTTCGATTTAAATTTCTTGTTATAAATAGTGTTTCTAATTGTGTTATGTTATTTGTTCCAATGTGGCTTTAATTGCTTTTGATTTCTAAATTCGATTGTACTATTTAAAAACGTCGTTTCGATTACTTGAAATCAAATATTTTCCCAACAATCTTGAAGAAAATATACAGGTTTTGAAATGCTATTTTCAAATTCTTTATTTGAAACGTTACTTTTTAGTTTCCTAAAATACTAAAGATGGTCGAGCCGATTTCTGTTACAATTCCGATCACACACAAGGTCGACTTGACCGGTTTACCGGACAAGTTTTTGGGCAAATTTTTCAAACACTGGCAACAACGAATGAAAATTTAGTTGACGATGAAAGGATTTTTGTCAGTGATTCAGGTGATCACACCTGAACCTACTGATACCGATCCCAAAACTGCTGAGATAGCGCAGTGGACAAAATGGAATCAAATAGGCAGAGGAGCGATTTTGTCAGCCCTGTCAAATACGCTCTTCGATGTCTATTGTTCCGATTCTTACACTGCTAAGTCTATGTGGGATGAATTGGACCAAAAATATAATACTAAAGAGCAAGGGCTCGAAAAGTATTATGTTTCCAAGTTCATGAGGTATCAAATGATTGAGGACCGGTCTGTAGCTGAACAGACTCATGAGATTATCAACCTTGAGCATGCTCTGGCTGATGCTGAGATGAAGCTTCCCGAGAAGTTTTTAGTCAAGCATGACACTCAAGCATTCTCTTCTCCTTTGCAAGCTGCTTAGCCAAAGAAATAGGCGCCAACTCTTTCGTCGGCGTTGTGACCCTATTTTCTTCCATATTCAGCTCATCCTTGGCATTCTCAAATTCATCACAACATTGGTTTTCCTTCAAGTGACATTTTAATACATGACTTTTCATTACAAGTTGTTTTCTTGGAGGATCCGAAATCGTCTTTAACTCCCTGTTTGTCTCAAGTTTTACTTCTGCTTCAGATTTCTTAAGCTCCTCCTGAAGCACAGATAGTTGGAGTTGCAGCTCATTGGCCTTGTTTTCATACCCATGAGCTTTCTCTTTCCATTCTTCCACCTAAAAGAACACATAAACTATGTAAAATAACAAAAATTCACCACAATGAACACAAACACAGCATGTTTAAGGGACTGAATCTCGCTATCTGAATTATGCGCTCGATGTTCCCAAAAATCACGGGACGCCTGCAGTTCTTCCATTTCTCCCCTCACCCTCCCCAGCATTTCTTGCATTTGTGACCATTGCTCAGTCTCCGCCCTCACTTGCTCCACAATTCTGCCAATGATGGCCTTACAACGTCCTGAGCATCTGTTATCCTCGTCCAACGTTGGTTCCTGCCGACGAAGAAACATCTCTTCAGCATGTAGATGTATAAGTCTTACAGATTTAACTCCTTTAGCATGAATCTTTTAGCCCAGTTCAATAATTGGATGCAGATTGTTACAAAAGTTCAGAAAGACGCCAAATCCAAGTCTGTGCAAGAATACATTTTTATATATTATTAAATCTAGAGTATGTGTTTGACTCAAGGTGTAGGAATATCTTGGACAACATATTTTGAATTCCGTCAGGCCTGTGCTCAGATACACATTCTGGAAGTCTTCTCAGCCAACTAGAAAACAAGAAACATAAGAAAAAATGTAAGGAAATCAGGTTGTAGAACTAATAAGAGTGGTCCAATCCTATGTTTTCGCATATTTAACTAGAGACAAAGGGTTTTGGGCAGTGTGAAGCAAACTAGCCAAATATACTTAATAAAGTTGCAATTCAGCAATTTGGTATTTTTGTCGGTAAAGGCTATTTAGACGATGGCTTGTTTAAAGTTCGAGTTGATAATAATAAAATTGATGTTTCTGATTCTATTATATTGAATGTTGAATCTTCTACTCTGTGGCATAGTAGGTTAGGTCATTTAAATTTCAATTCGATCAAACGAATGATATATTTGAATTTAATTCCTAGTCAAAATATTGAACGAAATCACAAATGCCAAGTTTGTGTAGAAGCTAAACAAGTTAGGAAACCCTATCAGTCAATTGAAAGGGATTCAGAAATACTTGATTTAGTTCACACTGATATTTGTGAGTTCAATGGAGTTTTGACCAGGGACCACAAACGATATTTTATCACCTTTATAGATGATTGCAGTAGATATTGTTATGTGTTTCTCATGAAAAATAAGGATGAAGCGTTAGACAAATTTATTTTGTTTAAAAATAAAGCAAAAACCTAAACTGGTAAGAAACTTAAAAGACTAAGGTCCGATAGAGGAGGAGAGTATGAGTCGAGTAAGTTCAATGAATATTGTCAAACTTTTGGCATTAATCATGAAGAGACTCCTCCTTATTCCCCTTCGTCTAATGGAATGGTTGAACGAAAGAATAGAACATTTAAAGACATGATTAACTGTCTCCTACTAACTCTGGGTTACCAAAGTATTTGTGGGGAGAGGCTTTGAATACGGCTTGCCATATTCTGAATAGAGTCCCTCTGAAACACAATACGAGTACTCCTTTCAAGTTGTGGAAAGGTAGGAAACCAAGCCTCAAATACTTTCGAGTGTGGGGGTGCCTAGCAAAAGTGCTGATCCCGGAACACAAACGAAAGAAATTGGGTCCTAAGACTGTCGATGCTGTGTTCTTGGGCTATGTGGAGACAAGTTATGCCTTAAGATTTCTGATTATTAAATCAGAAATTCCAGGCATTGAGGTCAACACAATAGTCGAATTTCGTGATGCTGTGTTTCTAGAAGATGTATTTCCTTTAAAAATAGGAATACCTTCAAATGTTTCGCTTGATGATTCACTTGCCTCCACATCTATTCCTGAATATGTGGAAAAGATATCAAAAGTGGGGGTTAGTTCTAGTAGTTCTAATCAGACTCATGAGGAGTCAGATGAACCTAGACGAAGTAAGAGAGCTAGGATTGCCAAGGATTTTGGAAGTGACTTTGTCACTTACAACGTCGAGTATGATCCGATCACTTTCAAAGATGCTATGGCTTCTTCAGAAGACAAGCAGTGGAAAGATGCTGGCAAAAGTGAGATGGACTCCCATTGTTTCCAACGGAACATGGGTGCTAGTCGATCTCCCTCCGGGGTGTACTACTATTGGATCTAAGTGGATCTTTAAAAGGAAATTGAAACCTGATGGGATCATAGATAAGTTTAAAGCCAGATTGGTGGCTAAAGGGTTTAAACAAAAGGATGGAATAGACTATTTCAATAGTTATTCTCCGGTAGCTCGATTGACTACAATCCGAGTGCTTATAGCACTTGCTTCGGTGTATAATCTCTCAATTCATCAGATGGATGTGAAAACAGCCTTCTTGTATGGTGAACTCAAGGAAGAAATTTACATGGATCAGCCTGAGGGGTTTGTAGCTCATGGTAACGAGTATAAAGTTTGTAAACTTGTTAAGTCTCTATATGGACTTAAACAAGCACCCAAACAGTGGCATAAAAAGTTTGATAAAACTATTCTTGCATTCGGCTTCACTGTAAATGAGAATGATAAATGTATATACTGCAAGGTTGAAGGAGATAAAATGATAATTCTATACCTGTATGTGGATGATATTCTGTTAATAGGATCATGTCTAGATATTATTACCGAAACCAAGTCATTTTTGAAAAACAAGTTTGAAATGAAGGATATGGTGAGGTTAATATGATTCTTGGCATCAAGTTGACTCGGTCAATGAAGGATAGTTGGAGTTGCAGCTCATTGGCCTTGTTTTCATACCCATGAGCTTTCTCTTTCCATTCTTCCGCCTAAAAGAAAACATAAACTATGTAAAATAACAGAAATTCACCACAATGAACACAAACAAAACCAAGAACATGCCCAAAGGTCCATACAGCATGTTTAAGGGACTGAATCTCGCTATCTGAATTATGCGCTCGATGTTCCCAGAAATCACGGGACGCTTGCAGTTCTTCCATTTCTTCCCTCACCCTCCCCAGCATTTCTTGCATTTGTGACCATTGCTCAGTCTCCGCCCTCACTTGCTCCACAATTCTGCCAATGATGGCCTTACAACGTCCTGAGCATCTGTTATCCTCGTCCAACGTTGGTTCCTGCCGGCGAAGAAACATCTCTTCAGCATGTAAATGTATAAGTCTTACAGATTTAACTCCTTTAGCATGAATCTTTTAGCCCAGTTCAATAATTGGATGCAGATGGTTACAAAAGTTCAGAAAGATGCCAAATCCAAGTCTGCGCAAGAATACATTTTTATATATTATTTAATCTAGAAATATAATGTATATTTTTCTATTCATAATATATTTTAAAATATAAAGTATTATTTATTATATGCACGTGGGTACAGTATGCCGCAACGGCTAGTTAATTTAAAAAAAATCCACTACCAACAATAGAGTGTTTCCGTCCAATGCATGAGCTCTAGAAGTCTAGAATCAACAAAAATTGGGTAAATTGCAATCTACTTATCTGTATTCTGAAAAATAGCAAACAACCCCCTTATAAAAAATAAAATAGCAATTTATCCCCTAATTTTTTTTAAAATGTAGTAATTTATCTCCCTATATTTTAAAAAATTACCACCTCAAGTAGTGCGGTAAGCTGCTTCATTTTTTAAAATGCAGGGGATAAATTACTATTTATTTTTTATAGGAGGTAATTTACTCATTTTCAATATCATATACGGACAAATTACTATTCACCCAATAAAATTTAGTCAGACCTATATACAAGTTGGGTTGGGTCCCTAATAGACTTTGATCCATCCTTGATATATGCGCCTTACCCATCGTTGTATATTCTTGATTCACTTGGCTATTATCATTTCAAGTGGTTTCAGTTACTTTTGTATAACTTTCTGGAGTCTTGTTTTTTATTTGATCAAATTTGAATTAATTTATTTATTATATATGATGGCGTATTAAAAAATCTTCTTGAAAGTACTAAATAAAAAGGAATTAACACGCGAAAAGAAATTAGCACTTTGATACTTAAATGAGTAATTGAATTTGGAAAGAAAATTGATAAACCGTAATATAACGATGAATTAAAAAAAATGAGTAGGGAGCTCGATATTCTTGCTTAGGAGTGGCAGATGAGTCGAGCCGGCTCGACTCGAGCTCAGGTTGAGTTTTCACCAGCTCAATATTTTATTTTATTTTTTATATATATTTTTATTTTTGACTTTTTTATATATTTAATTTTATATTTAATATTTGATCAGTTTATAATCAAAATTGACCATATATTATAATTATTAATCAATACCATACATTTTATTTTGGATAATGATAAATTATGGTACTTTTATTTATACATTTAATCTTTATACAAACAATAAATTTAATCAACAACTTAGTAAATTATAATATTTAATTATTATTTAATATGATATATATAAACTTTATGTAATATTTTAATATATATTTGTATTACATTTATATATTTTTTAAATTGACAAGTGATTTACTTATGATTTTTTATTATTTATAAATTTATGTCAAAATTTAGTAATTCCTATTAATTAATCTAAAAATAATAATAATAATAATAATAATAACAACAACAGTAATAATAACAATAATAATAATGATGATGATGGTTGAACAATTCTAATTATTATTTTATTATATATATGAGATTAAAAAATTTAATCAATAATTACGATATTTTAAAATTCGGGCACCCGATTCATACGAAATTTAAATATATACATGACTGTGTCTATTAAATCATATCTGGCAGTATGATTTAAAATTAAATGGTCTGATTCAACGATACACCTTCGTAAATTATTAGTCTTATGTTTCGAGTACGATATCTCGACATCCGTATATCCAATAAGTCTAAAACTTTACCATACATATTTTTTTTGTAAGTTTTATCATATCTAACGGTCTGATCTGAATTTTGATAGCCCGATTAATCTATATTGTTTAATAATATAAGATAATAGTTATATCAATGTTATAGTAACATTTATAAATATATTAATATTGCATATTGTGAAGATATATTAAATTCAACTATATATACGTAAAAACCTCGCACGCATTGCGCAGAGTAGAAGGAGACGAGCGGTGAGAAGCAGCAGAATGAGCGTGGCGATGAAGACTGTTTGCGTGACTGGAGCATCAGGGTACATTGACTCCTGGATTGTCAAATTCATGCACCAGCGTGGTTATACCGCCAAGGCATCCGTTGGGGAACCCAGTCAGTAAAACCCTTCTCAACCCCTTCATTTCTGTTTTTATGTGTTTCTGGTATTTTGATTAGCACAATAGAGGCTTACTTTGATAATTTACTGTTGAATTCGTCTCTGTTTTTTATTTTATTGAATTCGGTTTTGTTTGTGATACAGATTATTTGGTGATATGGGCTTTGTTGCATTCGTTTTAATTTTGTTTTGTAGAGTTATAAGAGATTGTGTCTTGGTAACTACCATGGAGCTTTGAAAAAGATGATGGGGTTTTGTTGGTGTTGTTTTTTGTGTGTACAATTCTTGTTTTGAAATTCGTTATGATAATTTGGAATACTGTGTAGATGATCCAACGATGACACAACACTTACTTTCACTTGATGGAGCCAAGGAGAGGCTTCACTTGCTTAAAGAAAACCTACTGGAAGAAGGGAACTTATTTGTACTCGTGTTTGCTAATCGTCTTTTCTTGTCCTGGCAGTTGAGGTCGTCATGAACGCTAGGATTGCAGCTCGTTTGTTAGCTTCGGAGGGGACGACTGAGAAACTGGTCGCTGCTACTGTTGAGCCTTCAGCGACCCCTTCTCCGATTCGTGGTCGCGAGGTTCCTGATTCTATCCAAATAGATAGTGAAGGGACGTGTGCTGAGGAGGCTCCTGAGACGTACCTCAATCTTGATCAAGACTCTGCTGGGGATAATGTGCGATCTCCTAGCCCCAGTCCCAAGAAACGACCTCGATCAGGGGACCCTTCCCCGCAGCTTAAGAAGCGCAGCGGGAGCTCCAAGTCCTCAAAATCCGCTAAAATTGGGGAAGTGGAACTATCTCTTGGGCAAGGGAAGCTGGCTTTGGAGGCTGCCGATCTTAATTATGAACTGCTGCAGGAAGTGCAAGGCTGGTGGAGGGAGGCTCGCAAGGAGCTGAAATGCGACCATCATAAAACTGAGAAGCTCCAAGGAGAACGCTTCGTTCCCAAATGGAACATCTCAGCGGAGAGCACTGTTTTGCACGGGGAGGCGGGTCAGGCCTCTTGGGAAATTTATAGGAAAACTCAGCTTCCTCTCGATCAGGCATCAATAATAACGACCTCTCATACTCGCATTGAGGAGCATTTAGCCCATACTTTGATGCAGGTAACCCGTTAATAATTTTGGTTTTATTTCTAACCTTCTTTTGAACGCTTTTCGGTGCGATCTCTCAGGCATCGGCCCTTTCCCACAATATGGCTCTGAAATGTACCAGCCACAGGAGGAACCATTTGACTGTAGTTAAAAAGTTAAAGGATCTTCGCCAACAATTTGCTGAGAAAGAATCAGGGGAAAAGGCTCTGGTCGCTGAAAATGAGAGCTTAAAAGGGCAGCTCGCCGAGCTTTCTGCTGAATTGGAGAACGTTAAGGGCAAGGCTTTTTCTGATGGTCGAAGGGAAGGAGTCCTGGCCGGCAGAGAGGAAGGCATGAAAGAGGGCTACAAAGCAGGTCGATTGGATGGTATTGAGGAGGGCAGGTTCGATCGCATTCATATCGAGGAGCACAAAAAGGTGCTCGCTGAAGCTCGATTACAAGCTGCTCGTGATTTTTTGAGGTCTGCGGCTTTTCTAACTGCGGTGGAGATGAAGGCGGCACGCTTTTTTGGCGACGGGTTTAATACATGCAAGGCCCAAGCAAACACTCTGCATGCTTTTGCCGAAAACTTCGATCAAGGGCAGTTGAACCCTGGCTTGGATAAAGACCTTCAGCCGTACACAGACGCTCCAAAATTCCCTGAACCGGGCGAGTTTGATGTTTTGCTGGACGAAGTAGAGGCTATGAAGTACCTGTCATCGTGATTTCCCCTTCCCCTTTTTGTGAACATGCCTCTTCTTTTACGAACTTGTTAAGTATAAGGGTTAATTATCGGCCCTTATCAGATTGCATTTAATTACCTGCATTTCGCGATCTCTTAAGGATGAAATTTGGTAACCTTTTCCAGGTCCCAATGAATTAGCCTTTTTCTGATTGCATTCCACGATCTCTTAAGGATCGGGTTTGTTGACCTTTTTCAGGTTCCAATGAGTTAACGTCTTTATCAGATCGTCTCTGTTTTTGATTTTATGGAATTCGGTTTTGTTTGTGATACAGATTATTTGGTGATATGGGCTTTGTTGCATTCGTTTTCATGTTAATTTTGTTTTGTAGAGTTATAAGAGATTGTGTCTTGGTAACTGCCATGGAGCCTTGGAAAAGATGGGGTTTTGTTGGTGTTGTTTTTTGTGTGTACAATTCTTGTTTTGAAATTCGTTATGATAATTTGGAATACTGTGTAGATGATCCAAAGAAGACACAGCACTTACTTTCACTTGATGGAGCCAAGGAGAGGCTTCACTTGCTTAAAGCAAACCTACTGGAAGAAGGGTCCTTTGATTCTGTAGTTGAGGGATGTGTCGGCGTTTTTCACACTGCATCCCCTTTCTACCATGCTGTCACCAATCCACAGGTCCCTGCCCCCTTATCCTTTTTCTTTTGTAAATTGTTGCTGTCGCACTATCTCAGGAGACTGGAAACTTGTTGATGGAAAAAGGCAATCATGCCAGAGCTGGCATTTATTTGAGAGGCCTCAACTTTTACTATACTATTTTGCTGTCTGGCTTAGTTTAGTATTATGAATTATGCTATTAGACTGAAGGTAGTGTGGTCATTCTATTTCTCTATAGAACTCATTTATTAATCTGCTTATTCACCTCTTGTAGTCAGTTTAACTGAATATAAGACATTTCTTTAAGTTCTTGGTTCATCCAGCTAAGTTTATCACTTGTAGCAGCATTTTTTGCTGAAGTCAGTTTTCAATTTCCCCAGGCAGAATTGATTTCTCAATTAAAGGGGACTATCAATGTCCTTGCCTCATGGGCAAAAACGCCATCCATTAAAAGGGTAGTGCTGACATCTTCTTTAGCTGCTGTTGTACACAATGGTAAACGTCGGACACCTGAAGTGGTGGTGGATGAGAGTTGGTGGTCCAGTCCAGAGCTTTGCAAAGAAATGCAGGTCAGAGTTCTATTCCTCTTCTATTTTTGGGAAATGCTAATCCTATAACTAGGTGCAGAGGATGTTGTATGGTTACTTCTTTAGGTCAATTTCCACAAAATCTAGTAGTTTTCTCAGTTTAAACTATTAAATATGGTAAATATTCATTAATTTCAACATTGACAAGGAATATTAGAGCAGTAATCAAATTTGTTGCAACAAGGGTTTGTTGTCACTAATTTGGTGATTAACTACTGATTCCATGATTCTTGACATTCTTATTTTTCTTCTTTGTTCTCACATATTTCCCATGATAAATGTCACTTTGGTTCTGCTTGTTTATGTCGTACTGCTTTCACCAGCAATAGCATTTGCTTTCAAAGACATTGGCTGAGGATGCTGCCTGGGAGTTTGTGAAAGAGAAAGGAATAGACATGGTTACCATAAACCCTGGGATGGTAATTGGTCCATTGTTGCAGCCAACACTCAACACAAGTTGCGCTGCTATTCTGAACTTGATAAATGGTAAGTTCCAGCAGGTCCTTAGATTTTAGTCCCTCGTCATATCTATAATTGATTCACCTGCTAATATCTACATAATTTCTTTGCTTTGGTATACAAATTTTGGGAATTTTTCATCCATTTCCTGTAATGTGTTCCTTTCCTTTCGATCCCTGTTTGTTCTTCTCTTTTTGTTTTTTGTGGGAAAACAAAAATTGCTCAATAGACAAATTTAGAGATTTTAGTAAGTCAAAACTACTGGTAATATGCAGATAAGTAAATTAATGGTGATATGCAGATCAAATGAGAAATTCTACTTTATCTTTTCCTAGCCGAAAGCAATGGTGGATCAGATCAAATGCGTTTGCCTCTTTACATAATTTTTGGTTTTTGCATTGGGATATTAAGAACTTTACATTGGAATTCTCTACTCTTCGTCTCGGAACAAGCAGGTGGAGAAACACATCCAAATTCTACCTTTGGATGGATAAACGTCAAAGATGTGGCAAATGCACATATATTGGCATTTGAGAATCCTTCGGCCAAAGGAAGATACTGTTTGGTGGAGAAGGTTGCACACTTCTCAGAGGTCGTGAAAATCCTGCGTGAACTGTACCCTTCTCTCAAACTTCCTGAAAAGTAAGTCCTTGTTGTGATTGACTTTTAATATCATATATTATGTGAAACTTTGATCAATGAGTATCCCATTCCTTATATTTATTTTGAGTAGTATTTCTTCTTTTGATTAGCATTTTGGTACTCTCGTTCTTGCATCCTATAACTTCTTTATTAACAGACAGCTGTTGTTATGTTGCTTGAGTATGTGAAGCTATGTCACATCTGAGTGTGTACGAATCAAGTAAGCTGCTTCGTTATCAACCAAAAGCTTTGTGTGGGGAAATTAGTTAGAGTTGCAAAATTGATACCGACGATCTTTATTCTGGTTCCAACCATTAATTGCATAATTTTCATATATCTTCCCTTCTAATTTTCAAATGATGGCTCGGTATTGTACCTCCTTCCAGCATACTTGCATGACAAAACAATCGAGTCCTTTGTCGTAATAAATCTCACTCGCTCACAATATTGATTATTTATTTATTTTTTGGGGATTTCCTTGTACAGGTGTGGGGATGACAAGCCGTTTGTTCCCACCTACCAGGTGTCGAAAGAAAAAGCAAAAGCCCTAGGCGTTGTGTTCACTTCTCTTGAAGAAGGAATCAAGGAAACTGTTGAAAGCTTGAAAGAGAAGAACTTTTTTAAGCAACCATCAGCTATTTGAGGGCCTATCTCTCTTAAAGTCCGTATGTTGCACCATATAAACATCCTATGTTCGATCACTTGGAACCCTAAAAAGTTCCACACATTCTCTAGTGGAACATGAATAATAAACTTGTGTCCTGTCCTTCAATGGTAATTGATTGCAATATTTCTGTTTACACACACACACACACTGATAGAAAGTTGTACTTAATCTATTACATTGGTTCTGCACCTGGGAAGCCTATTCAATTATTTGTCATACTTCTGTACCAAATTATAATAGTACTGACAAATTATAACAGTGTAGTAAGGCAAATAATCTAAGTTGGGACAGGCTTGGCACAAATCAAAGTTCAGCAGCATTATAACAATTAAAAAAATCTTCTTGAAAGTACTAAATAAAAAGGAATTAACACGTAAACAGAAATTAGCACTTTGATACTTAAATGAGTAATTGAATTTGGAAAGAAAATTGATAAATTGTAATATAACGATGAATTAAAGAAAATGAGTAGGGAGCTCGATATTCTTGCTGTTTGCGAGAAAGAAAGAGTTTCGAGTGTAAGTGGCTAAAATTACTTACCATTTTGACTGCACTGTAACCTCTATATATAGGAGGTCTTAGAGTAGAATCTGAGAGTTGATTATTACAATTTGCAAGTCGTTGGAAAGCTGCAGATGTTAGCTAATTAACAAGAGTTTAGATTTCTTTGGACATAGATATGTCTGTTTGAGCGTGTCTTGCCCGATCAACTCGAAAATTTGTAAAGTTGTTCATTAGTTGCTTGATAGAGTTAATTTTGTGGGTATAAGGGGAGTTGACTGGAGATTTTTTAGTATCACATAGACTGAGACATGTGGAGTTTGTTTGACGTTGCCTCCCTACTACCTGCTAAGTCATCTTATTGAATCAGATTTATTTATGACCCGTGTTATGTCAGTAATACAAAAGTATGTGTTCGGTATCTTAATTATGTGCTAGAAGGATTAGCACTGCTAGACTGACTTATTAGGACTCACTCCTTTGGCTTTGAATTTAAAATTAAAAAAAAAAATACTTAGAAAATGTATCTATGTGAATATACAAACTTAAAAATATATTAAAATATATAATTAAATATAATTCAACCAAAATTCATTAAGATCCGTTCTGGATTTATTTCACCTGGAAAGATCAAACTTGTACATGCAACCTTGCCAAGAGCTGTTAAGCTTTGATTTGATTATTAATTTAATCAAGTTCATATGCATTTTAATTAAAACAAACATGATTCTAATTTAAGTAATTTGATATTTTTAAATATATTTTAATTATTTTTATACTAATCGAATCAAGTGTGAAAACTTATTAAACAAAAAAGGAATTGTTTAAGTTTTTGCTAAGTCTAGAAATCGAATCAAATGAATTTTATTGATCAGTTTTAATCGAGTATCAAATAATTAGATTTATTTTTAGGTCCTAATTTTTGTACTTTTCAACCACTGTGGAATACAATTCAACCATTTTTCAACCACTGTTGAATACAATTCAATCACTTTTCAACCTCCACTGATAAAAGTAAAACCTCACACGCATTGCGCAGAGTAGAAGGAGACGAGCGGTGAGAAGCAGCAGAATGAGCGTGGCGATGAAGACTTGTGAAGAAACAAGATTGCAGATTGAAGCAAGAACAAGTGCAGAAACGAGATAAAGAAGAAAGAGAAAAATCGCATTTATGCAATGCGTTCATACTTCTGTAATATGTATAAAAACGTTTTCTTCAAGTGTTGTTCTTTCTTATCACTAAAAGGCGCAGTCACGCCTTTGTAAATGGAGTACGTTTCTTGCAAACGGCTAGAAGAAGTCGTGGTAGTCAATTAGTTATAGCCTTGGCCCTCAATAAAATACACGACTTCTTCTTCTTCCGAGTAGAATGAAACAGAACAGCAATTTTCAATTATCAGCTTGAGCATACTTCTTGATTCTTGTTGTATACAACTCATCAATGAAATCTTTTCTACTTTCCACCATTGTTTCCGCTCAAATCTTTACAAGACTGTTCGCGTGACTGGAGCATCAGGGAACATTGCCTCCTGGATTGTCAAATTCTTGCTCCAGCGTGGTTATATCGTCAAGGCATCCGTTCGGGACCCCAGTCAGTAAAACCCTTCTCAACCCCTTCATTTCTGTTTTTATGTGTTTCTGGTATTTTGATTAGCACAATAGAGGCTTACTTTGATAATTTACTGTTGAATTCGTCTCTGTTTTTGATTTTATTGAATTCGGTTTTGTTTGTGATACAGATTATTTGGTGATATGGGCTTTGTTGCATTCGTTTTAATTTTGTTTTGTAGAGTTATAAGAGATTGTGTCTTGGTAACTGCCATGGAGCTTTGAAAAAGATGATGGGGTTTTGTTGGTGTTGTTTTTTGTGTGTACAATTCTTGTTTTCAAATTCGTTATGATAATTTGGAATACTGTGTAGATGATCCAACGATGACACAACACTTACTTTCACTTGATGGAGCCAAGGAGAGGCTTCACTTGCTTAAAGAAAACCTACTGGAAGAAGGGTACTTATTTGTACTCGTGTTTGCTAATCGTCTTTTCTTGTCCTGGCAGTTGAGGTCGTCATGAACGCTAGGATTGCAGCTCGTTTGTTAGCTTCGGAGGGGACGACTGAGAAACTGGTCGCTGCTACTGTTGAGCCTTCAGCGACCCCTTCTCTGATTCGTGGTCGCGAGGTTCCTGATAGTGAAGGGACGTGTGCTGAGGAGGCTCCTGAGACGTACCTCAATCTTGATCAAGACTCTGCTGGGGATAATGTGCGATCTCCTAGCCCCAGTCCCAAGAAACGACCTCGATCAGGGGACCCTTCCCCGCAGCTTAAGAAGCGCAGCGGGAGCTCCAAGTCCTCAAAATCCGCTAAAATTGGGGAAGTGGAACCATCTCTTGGGCAAGGGAAGCTGGCTTTGGAGGCTGCCGATCTTAATTATGAACTGCTGCAGGAAGTGCAAGGCTGGTGGAGGGAGGCTCGCAAGGAGCTGAAATGCGACCATCATAAAACTGAGAAGCTCCAAGGAGAACGCTTCGTTCCCAAATGGAACATCTCAGCGGAGAGCACTGTTTTGTACGGGGAGGCGGGTCAGGCCTCTTGGGAAATTTATAGCAACACTCAGCTTCCTCGCGATCAGGCATCAATACTGGCGGCCTCTCATACTTGCGTTGAGGAGCATTTAGCCCATACTTTGATGCAGGTAACCCGTTAATAATTTTGGTTTTATTTCTAACCTTCTTTTAAACGCTTTTCTGCGATCTCTCAGGCATCGGCCCTTTCCCACAATATGGCTCTGAAATGTACCAGCCATAGGAGGGACCATTTGACTGCAGTTAAAAAGTTAGAGGATCTTCGCCGACAATTTGCTGAGAAAGAATCAAGGAAAAAGGCTCTGGTCGCTGAAAATGAGAGCTTAAAAGGGCAGCTCGCCGAGCTTTCTGCTGAATTGGAGAACGTTAAGGGCAAGGCTTTTTCTGATGGTCGAAGGGAAGGAGTCATGGCCGGCAGAGAGGAAGGGATGGAAGAGGGCTACGAAACAGGTCGATTGGATGGTATTTGGGAAGGCAGGTTCGATCGCATTCATATCGAGGAGCACAAAAAGGTGCTCGCTGAAGCTCGATTCCAAGCTGCTCGTGATTTTTTGAGGTCTGCGGCTTTTCTAACTGCGGTGGAGATGAAGGCGGCACGCTTTTTTATCGACGGGTTTAATACATGCAAGGCCCAAGCAAACACTTTGCATGCTTTTGCCAAAAACTTCGATCAAGGGCAGTTGAACCCTGGCTTGGATAAAGACCTTCAGCCGTACACAGCCGTACACAGCCATACACAAACACTCTGCGAGTTTGATGTTTTGCTGGACGAAGTAGAGGCTATGAAGTACCTGTCATCGTGATTTCCCATTCCCCTTTTTGTGAACTTACCTCTTCTTTTGCGAACTTGTTAAGTATAGGGGTTAGCTTTTAGAGGTTTATACTCTTGGCATTTGTATTAGGTTGCAACTTGTCCAAAATTAGATTTTTGCAATGCATCGCCATATTTGACAGTTGTAACTACTGTGCCTTCTGGATATTGAGAATTTGTATAGCATCAAATTAGAAGCCCTTACATGGATACTCAAACGAACATTTCACCTTAAAACTGCTCGTGGGATTCTTAGATCATCCTCGGATTCCGTTGACCCAACTGCTTTTGACAGCGTAATTAGCGGCCCTTATCAGATTGCATTTAATTACCTGCATTTCGCGATCTCTTAACCATGCAATTTGGTAACCTTTTTCAGGTCCCAATGAATTAGCCTTTTTCAGATCGCATTCCGCGATCTCTTAAGGATCGGGTTTGTTGACCTTTTTCAGGTTCCAATGAGTTAGCGTCTTTATGAGATCGTCTCTGTTTTTGATTTTATGGAATTCGGTTTAGTTTGTGATACAGATTATTTGGTGATATGGGCTTTGTTGCATTCGTTTTAATTTTGTTTTGTAGAGTTATAAGAGATTGTGTCTTGGTAACTGCCATGGAGCTTTGAAAAAGATGATGGGGTTTTGTTGGTGTTGTTTTTTGTGTGTACAATTCTTGTTTTGAAATTCGTTATGATAATTTGGAATACTGTGTAGATGATCCAAAGAAGACACAGCACTTACTTTCACTGGATGGAGCCAAGTAGAGGCTTCACTTGCTTAAAGCAAACCTACTGGAAGAAGGGTCCTTTGATTCTGTAGTTGAGGGATGTGTTGGCGTTTTTCACACTGCATCCCCTTTCTACCATGCAGTCACTAACCCACAGGTCCCTACCCCCCTATCCTTTTTCTTTTGTAAATTGTTGCCGTCACACTATCTCAGGAGACTGGAAACTTGTTGATGGAAAAGGGCAATCATGCCAGAGCCGGCATTTATTTCAGTGGCCTCAACTTTTACTATACTATTTTGCTGTCTGGCTTAGTTTAGTATTATGAATTATGCTATTAGACTGAAGGTAGTGTGGTCATTCTATTTCTCTATAGAACTCATTTATTAAGCTGCTTATTAGATTGACACCTCTTGTAGTCAGTTTAACTGAATATAAGACATTTCTTTAAGTTCTTGGTTCATCCAGCTAAGTTTATCACTTGTAGCAGCATTTTTTGCTGAAGTCAATTTTCACTTTCCCCAGGCAGAATTGATTTCTCAATTAAAGGGGACTATCAATGTCCTTGCCTCATGTGCAAAAACGCCATCCATTAAAAGGGTAGTGCTGACATCTTCTTTAGCTGCTGTTGTACACAATGGTAAACGTCGGACACCTGAAGTGGTGGTGGATGAGAGTTGGTGGTCCAATCCAGAGCTTTGCAAAGAAATGCAGGTCAGAGTTCTATTCCTCTTCTATTTTTGGGAAATGCTAATCCTATAACTAGGTGCAGAGGATGTCGTATGGTTACTTCTTTAGGTCAATTTCCACAAAATCTAGTAGTTTTCTCAGTTTAAATTATTAAATATGGTAAATATTCATTTATTTCAACATTGACAAGAAATATTAGAGCAGTAATCAAATTTGTTGCAACAAGGGTTTGTTGTCACTAATTTGGTGATTGACTACTGATTCCATGATTCTTGACATTCTTATTTTTCTTCTTTGTTCTCACATATTTCCCATGATAAATGTCACTTTGGTTCTGCTTGTTTATGTCGTACTGCTTCCACCAGCAATGGCATTTGCTTTCAAAGACATTGGCTGAGGATATGCTGCCTGGGAGTTTGTAAAAGAGAAAGGAATAGACATGGTTACCATAAACCCTGGGATGGTAATTGGTCCATTGTTGCAGCCAACACTCAACACAAGTGCGCTGCTATTCTGAACTTGATAAATGGTAAGTTCCAGCAGGTCCTTAGATTTTAGTCCCTCATCATATCTATAATTGATTCACCTGCTAATATCTTTTAAACTACATAATTTCTTTGCTTTGGTATATAAATTTTGGGATTTTTTTCATCCATTTCCTGTAATGTGTTCCTTTCCTTTCGATCCCTGTTTGTTCTTCTTTTTGTTTTTTGTTGGAAAACAAAAATTGCTCAATAGAAAAATTTAGAGATTTTAGTAAGTCAAAACTACTGGTAATATGCAGATAAGTAAATTAATGGTGATATGCAGATCAAATGAGAAATTCTACTTTATCTTTTCCTAGCCGAAAGCAATGGTGGATCAGATCAAATGCTTTTGCCTCTTTACATAATTTTTGGTTTTTGCATTGGGATATTAAGAACTTTACATTGGAATTCTCTACTCTTCGTCTCGGAACAAGCAGGTGGAGAAACACATCCAAATTCTACCTTTGGATGGATAAACGTCAAAGATGTGGCAAATGCACATATATTGGCATTTGAGAATCCTTCGGCCAAAGGAAGATACTGTTTGGTGGAGAAGGTTGCACACTTCTCAGAGGTCGTGAAAATCCTGCGTGAACTGTACCCTTCTCTCAAACTTCCTGAAAAGTAAGTCCTTGTTGTGATTGACTTTTAATATCATATATTATGTGAAACTTTGATCAATGAGTATCCCATTCCTTATATTTATTTTGAGTAGTATTTCTTCTTTTGATTAGCATTTTGGTACTCTCGTTCTTGCATCCTATAACTTCTTTGATTAACAGATAGCTGTTGTTATGTTGCTTGAGTATGTGAAGCTATGTCACATCTGAGTGTGTACGAATCAAGTAAGCTGCTGTGCTATCAACCAAACGCTTTGTGTGGGGAAATTAGTTAGAGTTGCAAAATTGATACCTACGATCTTTATTCTGGTTGCATCCATTAATTGCATAATTTTCATATATCTTCCCTTCTAATTTTCAAATGATGGCTCGGAATTGTACCTCCTTCTAGCATACTTGCATGACAAAACAATCGAGTCCTTTGTCGTAATAAATCTCACTCGCTCACGATATTGATTATTTATTTATTTTTCGGGGATTTCCTTGTACAGGTGTGGGGATGACAAGCCGT
The DNA here is from genome assembly GCF_026168435.1 of Sesamum indicum. NCBI lineage: Eukaryota > Viridiplantae > Streptophyta > Magnoliopsida > Lamiales > Pedaliaceae > Sesamum > Sesamum indicum. The sequence continues at coordinate 6,605,453 of NC_142665.1, read as the reverse complement.
TTGTTCCCACCTACCAGGTGTCGAAAGAAAAGGCAAAAGCCCTAGGTGTTGTGTTCACTTCTCTTGAAGAAGGAATCAAGGAAACTGTTGAAAGCTTGAAAGAGAAGAACTTTTTTAGATAACCATCAGCTATTTGAGGGCCTATCTCTCTTACAGTCGGTATGTTGCACAATATAAACATCCTATGTTTGATCACTTGGAACCCTAAAAAGTTCCACACATTCTATAGTGGAACATGAATAATAAACTTGTGTCCTGTCCTTCAATGGTAATTGATAAGTAATATTTCTGTTCACACACACACACTGATAGAAAGTTGCACTTAATCTATTACATTGGTTCTGCACCTGGAAGCCTATTCAATAATCTATCACAATTGCCTTTTCTGGGCTACCACTGCAAAGAGAGAACAAGAATTCAGCAATCGATGCCTTTGGCTACCTTCCTCTTCCATCAACTATGACAATTGGAGTTACCTTTTCCCACTTTCTCAAATTAAAGGGAAAAACCATGTTGTCCTCTCAACGACAACGAATTTCCAATATCTCGCAATGGTGATCGTTCGCTCTTTGCGTCGCCTCTCTCACTATCATGTCGCTTGTCCCTTAACCGAAGAAGAAGCATTCTCTTCTCCTTTGCAAGCTGCTTAGCTAAAGAAATAGGCGCCAACTCTTTCATCGGTGTTGTGACCCTGTTTTCTTCCATATTCAGCTCATCCTTGGCATTCTCAAATTCATCACAACATTGGTTTTCCTTCAAGTGACATTTTAATACATGACTTTTCATTACAAGTTGTTTTCTTGGAGGATACGAAATCGTCTTTAACTCCCTGTTTGTCTCAAGTTCTACTTCTGCTTCAGATTTCTTAAGCTCCTCCTGAAGCAAAGATTGTTGAAATTTTTATTAAAGGATTTCTTGAAATTCAAAGATTTGAATGAGGGAGAGAGAGAAGTTTTGATTTACTGCAGTATATTTGGATTGTACATTCATTTCAAATTCAAATGGTTTTCTTTAATCAAATTAAATTTCCATGGTTACTGTTTCAAGTTTTAATTTTTGGATTGATTACCATTCTTCAATTTTCAGCCGTTAGTGGATGTAGTGCTTAAAGTTTCAATTTGGATATTGAAGGCCTTAATGGCCGGTATCAATTTCTGCATTAAATTGGGAAGAATTGCTCTCTATATAAAGCTGAAATTCTTACATTTGATTTCACAACATTCTCACTTCTCCCTAAACACTCTCTCGATTGGCCTTTTTCACTTAGCATTCGTATTTCTTTCAAATTTTTGTATTTGAGTCTCTTATTTTAATAAGTTTCTGAGTGTTTGATCGAGGTGTTCTTCGGTATAGTGCTAAAACCGAAAGAACTGTAACCGTCTTATCCTAGGAGAAATTACGTTGAACCCGATGCACTGCTGATACAGGGCATATATTTTCTTCAAGGCAAGCAGCAATTATGCGATTCAGTTAAAATTAACGACTTCAAAATTTGACTGAGAATTGTTACGATACAATGCTCGTTGTAAGTTTTCGATTTAAATTTCTTGTTATAAATAGCGTTTCTAATTGTGTTATGTTATTTGTTCCAACGTGGCTTTAGTTGCTTTTGATTTCTAAATTCGATTGTACTATTTCAAAACGTCGTTTCGATTACTTGAAATCAAATATTTTCCCAACAATCTTGAAGAAAATATACAGGTTTTGAAACGCTATTTTCAAATTCTTTATTTGAAACGTTACTTTTTAGTTTCCTAAAATACTAAAGATGGCCGAGCCGATTTCTGTTACAATTCCGATCACACACAAGGTCGACTTGACCGGTTTACCGGACAAGTTTTTGGGCCAATTTTTCAAACACTGGCAACAACGAATGAAAATTTAGTTGACGATGAAAGGATTTTTGTCAGTGATTCAGGTGATCACACCTGAACCTACTGATACCGATCCCAAAACTGCTGAGATAGCGCAGTGGACAAAATGGAATCAAATAGGCAGAGGAGCGATTTTGTCAGCCCTGTCAAATACGCTCTTCAATGTCTATTGTTCCGATTCTTACACTGCTAAGTCTATGTAGGATGAATTGGACCAAAAATATAATACTAAAGAGCAAGGGCTCGAAAAGTATTCTGTTTCCAAGTTCATGAGGTATCAAATGATTGAGGACCGGTCTGTAGCTGAACAGACTCATGAGATTATCAACCTTGAGCATGCTCTGGCTGATGCTGAGATGAAGCTTCCCGAGAAGTTTCTAGTCAAGCATGACACTCAAGCATTCTCTTCTCCTTTGCAAGCTGCTTAGCCAAAGAAATAGGCGCCAACTCTTTCGTCGGCGTTGTGACCCTATTTTCTTCCATATTCAGCTCATCCTTGGCATTCTCAAATTCATCACAACATTGGTTTTCCTTCAAGTGACATTTTAATACATGACTTTTCATTACAAGTTGTTTTCTTGGAGGATCCGAAATCGTCTTTAACTCCCTGTTTGTCTCAAGTTTTACTTCTGCTTCAGATTTCTTAAGCTCCTCCTGAAGCACAGATAGTTGGAGTTGCAGCTCATTGGCCTTGTTTTCATACCCATGAGCTTTCTCTTTCCATTCTTCCACCTAAAAGAACACATAAACTATGTAAAATAACAAAAATTCACCACAATGAACACAAACACAGCATGTTTAAGGGACTGAATCTCGCTATCTGAATTATGCGCTCGATGTTCCCAGAAATCACGGGACGCCTGCAGTTCTTCCATTTCTCCCCTCACCCTCCCCAGCATTTCTTGCATTTGTGACCATTGCTCAGTCTCCGCCCTCACTTGCTCCACAATTCTGCCAATGATGGCCTTACAACGTCCTGAGCATCTGTTATCCTCGTCCAACGTTGGTTCCTGCCGACGAAGAAACATCTCTTCAGCATGTAGATGTATAAGTCTTACAGATTTAACTCCTTTAGCATGAATCTTTTAGCCCAGTTCAATAATTGGATGCAGATGGTTACAAAAGTTCAGAAAGACGCCAAATCCAAGTCTGTGCAAGAATACATTTTTATATATTATTAAATCTAGAGTATGTGTTTGACTCAAGGTGTAGGAATATCTTGGACAACATATTTTGAATTCCGTCAGGCCTGTGCTCAGATACACATTCTGGAAGTCTTCTCAGCCAACTAGAAAACAAGAAACATAAGAAAAAATGTAAGGAAATCAGGTTGTAGAACTAATAAGAGTGGTCCAATCCTATGTTTTCGCATATTTAACTAGAGACAAAGGGTTTTGGGCAGTGTGAAGCAAACTAGCCAAATATACTTAATAAAGTTGCAATTCAGCAATTTTGTATTTTTGTCGGTAAAGGCTATTTAGACGATGGCTTGTTTAAAGTTCGAGTTGATAATAATAAAATTGATGTTTCTGATTCTATTATATTGAATGTTGAATCTTCTACTCTGTGGCATAGTAGGTTAGGTCATTTAAATTTCAATTCGATCAAACGAATGATAAATTTGAATTTAATTCCTAGTCAAAATATTGAACGAAATCACAAATGCCAAGTTTGTGTAGAAGCTAAACAAGTTAGGAAACCCTATCAGTCAATTGAAAGGGATTCAGAAATACTTGATTTAGTTCACACTGATATTTGTGAGTTCAATGGAGTTTTGACCAGGGACCACAAACGATATTTTATCACCTTTATAGATGATTGCAGTAGATATTGTTATGTGTTTCTCATGAAAAATAAGGATGAAGCGTTAGACAAATTTATTTTGTTTAAAAATAAAGCAAAAACCTAAACTGGTAAGAAACTTAAAAGACTAAGGTTCGATAGAGGAAGAGAGTATGAGTCGAGTAAGTTCAATGAATATTGTCAAACTTTTGGCATTAATCATGAAGAGACTCCTCCTTATTCCCCTTCGTCTAATGGAATGGTTGAACGAAAGAATAGAACATTTAAAGACATGATTAACTGTCTCCTACTAACTCTGGGTTACCAAAGTATTTGTGGGGAGAGGCTTTGAATACGGCTTGCCATATTCTGAATAGAGTCCCTCTGAAACACAATACGAGTACTCCTTTCAAGTTGTGGAAAGGTAGGAAACCAAGCCTCAAATACTTTCGAGTGTGGGGGTGCCTAGCAAAAGTGCTGATCCCGGAACACAAACGAAAGAAATTGGGTCCTAAGACTGTCGATGCTGTGTTCTTGGGCTATGTGGAGACAAGTTATGCCTTAAGATTTCTGATTATTAAATCAGAAATTCCAGGCATTGAGGTCAACACAATAGTCGAATTTCGTGATGCTGTGTTTCTAGAAGATGTATTTCCTTTAAAAATAGGAATACCTTCAAATGTTTCGCTTGATGATTCACTTGCCTCAACATCTATTCCTGAATATGTGGAAAAGATATCAAAAGTGGGGGTTAGTTCTAGTAGTTCTAATCAGACTCATGAGGAGTCAGATGAACCTAGACGAAGTAAGAGAGCTAGGATTGCCAAGGATTTTGGAAGTGACTTTGTCACTTACAACGTCGAGTATGATCCGATCACTTTCAAAGATGCTATGGCTTCTTCAGAAGACAAGCAGTGGAAAGATGCTGGCAAAAGTGAGATGGACTCCCATTGTTTCCAACGGAACATGGGTGCTAGTCGATCTCCCTCCGGGGTGTACTACTATTGGATCTAAGTGGATCTTTAAAAGGAAACTGAAACCTGATGGGATCATAGATAAGTTTAAAGCCAGATTGGTGGCTAAAGGGTTTAAACAAAAGGATGGAATAGACTATTTCAATAGTTATTCTCCGGTAGCTCGATTGACTACAATCCGAGTGCTTATAGCACTTGCTTCGGTGTATAATCTCTCAATTCATCAGATGGATGTGAAAACAGCCTTCTTGTATGGTGAACTCAAGGAAGAAATTTACATGGATCAGCCTGAGGGGTTTGTAGCTCATGGTAACGAGTATAAAGTTTGTAAACTTGTTAAGTCTCTATATGGACTTAAACAAGCACCCAAACAGTGGCATAAAAAGTTTGATAAAACTATTCTTGCATCCGGCTTCACTGTAAATGAGAATGATAAATGTATATACTGCAAGGTTGAAGGAGATAAAATGATAATTCTATACCTGTATGTGGATGATATTCTGTTAATAGGATCATGTCTAGATATTATTACCGAAACCAAGTCATTTTTGAAAAACAAGTTTGAAATGAAGGATATGGTGAGGTTAATGTGATTCTTGGCATCAAGTTGACTCGGTCAACTGATGGAATTGCCATTTCTCAATCTCATTATGTTAAGAAGATAATTGAGAAATTTGGTTATCAAAACAGTAGAATTGTTAAAACACCATATGATCCTTCTGTAGCTTTATTAAAAAATGAAAGTGGTGTTTCGGTTGCACAGCTAAGGTATTCCCAAATTATTGAGAGCTTACAGTATCTGGTAAATGGCACGAGACGATATATCATTTTCTGTCTCTAAGCTGGCTAGATACACTAGTTGTCCTGACAAAACCCATTGGGGTGCTTTGGATAGAGTACTAAGGTAGCTAAAGGGCACGGTGTCACTGGTCATACATTATGGCAGATTCCCTGTTGTTCTTGAGGGATATAGTGATGCTAGCTGGATAGCCAAAAACTCCGGGAGTAATGGGTGCTCAGGATATGTTTTTACCTTAGGTGGGGGCGCAATCTCCTGAAAGTCTGCAAAACAGACTTTGATAACCCGGTCTACGTTTGAAGTCGAGTTATGTGCGTTAGATACGACTGGTACCGAGGCAGAATGGCTATTTGGGTTGTTATCACAACTTCTTATTGTAAGTCAGCCTCTTCTATCGATTGTTGTACATTGTGACAGCCAAACCACAATAGCAAAGGTAAGGAGTTGTAAATACAATCAAAAGACCAAACGACACATCCAAGTTAGACTGAAGTCTATAAACGCATTAGTGTCAGACAGAGTAATAGGCATTGACTTTGTGGGAACAAAGGACAATGTGGCTGATCCTTTGACGAAAGGATTGAATCTGTCATAAGTTCATAAGTCCAGATTGGGGATGGGATTGAAAACCCATGAGTGATGTACCTACGACGGCAACCCAACCTTTTGAGTGGAGATCCCACAAAGAAGGTTCAATGTGGTATCAACAAGTCGTAAGGGTATGTCAGAGCACCAAATAGACTGATACTTTGTATATGGAGTCTGTCTCCTGAAATTCTGCAAGGTGCTACTACTGCAAGTATAGTAAGAGTTTATCTCTAAATGGGGTCAAGTCTTAAAAGACGAGATGCTAGCAGTGCATCCCTGGAGACGCCCAACTAAGTGAATATCGTTGATTGGCCGCAATTAAGGAATTGGGTTATTCCTGAAAGCATTCATGAATAGGATCAGGACACATGGCATAAGTGTCAACCCTAAAAATCAACACAAAGCTGGTGGCTTGTTGTTACTGACAGACGTTGTCACACTCACAGGCTTAAATTCAAGGCTTAGTTCCATTTAACCTGTTGATAACTGACGTTAGATAATTTAGACAGTGGTTCAAACCGAAAGGTACCATTGTTGAAAGCAAGTCATAGAAGTTTAAGTTCAAATCTATGAATTTGTGCGGGATTGTTGAAATTTTTATTAAAGGCTTTCTTGAAATTCAAAGATTAGAATGAGGGAGAGAAAGAAGTTTTGATTTACTGCAGCATATTTGGATTGTACATTCATTTCAAATTCAAATGGTTTTCTTTAATCAAATCAAATTCCCATGGTTACTATTTCAAGTTTTAATTTTTGGATTGATTACCATTCTTCAATTTTCAGCCGTTAGTGGATGTACTGCTGAAAGTTTCAATTTGGAAATTGAAGGCCTTAATGGCCGGTATCAATTTCTGCATTAAATTGGGAAGAATTGCTCTCTATATAAAGCTGAAATTCTTTCATTTGATTTCACAACATTCTCACTTCTCCCTAAACACTCTCTCGATTGGCCTATTTCACTTGGCATTCGTATTTCTTTCAAATTTTGGTATTTGAGTCTCTTGTTTCGATAAGCTTCTGAGTGTTTGATTGAGGTGTTCTTCGTTATAGTGTTAAAACCGAAAGAACTGTAAACTTCTTATCTTGGGAGAAATTACGTTGAACCCGGTGCACTGCTGATACGGGGCGTATATTTTCTTCAAAGCAAGCAGCAATTATGCGATTCGCTTAAAATTAACGACTTCAAAATTGGATTGAGAATTGTTACGATCGTTGTAAGTTTTCGATTTAAATTTCTTGTTATAAATAGCGTTCTAATTGTGTTATGTTATTTTTTCCAACGTGGCTTTAATTGCTTTTGATTTCTAAATTCGATTGTATTATTTCAAAACGTCGTTTCGATTACTTGAAACCAAATATTTTTCCAACACAGATAGTTGGAGTTGCAGCTCATTGGCCTTGTTTTCATACCCATGAGCTTTCTCTTTCCATTCTTCCGCCTAAAAGAAAACATAAACTATGTAAAATAACATAAATTCACCACAATGAACACAAACAAAACCAAGAACATGCCCAAAGGTCCATACAGCATGTTTAAGGGACTGAATCTCGCTATCTGAATTATGCGCTCGATGTTCCCAGAAATCACGGGACGCCTGCAGTTCTTCCATTTCTTCCCTCACCCTCCCCAGCATTTCTTGCATTTGTGACCATTGCTCAGTCTCCGCCCTCACTTGCTCCACAATTCTGCCAATGATGGCCTTACAACGTCCTGAGCATCTGTTATCCTCGTCCAACGTTGGTTCCTGCCGGCGAAGAAACATCTCTTCAGCATGTAAATGTATAAGTCTTACAGATTTAACTCCTTTAGCATGAATCTTTTAGCCCAGTTCAATAATTGGATGCAGATGGTTACAAAAGTTCAGAAAGATGCCAAATCTAAGTCTGCGCAAGAATACATTTTTATATATTATTTAATCTAGAAATATAATGTATATTTTTCTATTCATAATATATTTTAAAATATAAAGTATTATTTATTATATGCACGTGGGTACAGTATGCCGCAACGGCTAGTTAATTTAAAAAAAATCCACTACCAACAATAGAGTGTTTCCGTCCAATGCATGAGCTCTAGAAGTCTAGAATCAACAAAAATTGGGTAAATTGCAATCTACTTATCTGTATTCTGAAAAATAGCAAACAACCCCCTTATAAAAAATAAAATAGCAATTTATCCCCCAATTTTTTTTAAAATGTAGTAATTTATCTCCCTATATTTTAAAAAATTACCACCTCAAGTAGTGCGGTAAGCTGCTTCATTTTTTAAAATGCAGGGGATAAATTACTATTTATTTTTTATAGGAGGTAATTTACTCATTTTCAATATCATATACGGACAAATTACTATTCACCCAATAAAATTTAGTCAGACCTATATACAAGTTGGGTTGGGTCCCTAATAGACTTTGATCCATCCTTGATATATGCGCCTTACCCATCGTTGTATATTCTTGATTCACTTGGCTATTATCATTTCAAGTGGTTTCAGTTACTTTTGTATAACTTTCTGGAGTCTTGTTTTTTATTTGATCAAATTTGAATTAATTTATTTATTATATATGATGGCGTATTAAAAAATCTTCTTGAAAGTACTAAATAAAAAGGAATTAACACGCGAAAAGAAATTAGCACTTTGATACTTAAATGAGTAATTGAATTTGGAAAGAAAATTGATAAACCGTAATATAACGATGAATTAAAGAAAATGAGTAGGGAGCTCGATATTCTTGCTTAGGAGTGGCAGATGAGTCGAGCCGGCTCGACTCGAGCTGAGGTTGAGTTTTCACCAGCTCAATATTTTATTTTATTTTTGATATATATTTTTATTTTTGACTTTGTTATATATTTAATTTTATATTTAATATTTGATCAGTTTATAATCAAAATTGACCATATATTATAATTATTAATCAATACCATACATTTTATTTTGGATAATGATAAATTATGGTACTTATACATTTAATCTTTATACAAACAATAAATTTAATCAACAACTTAATAAATTATAATATTTAATTATTATTTAATATGATATATATAAACTTTATGTAATATTTTAATATATATTTGTATTACATTTATATATTTTTAAATTGACAAGTAATTCACTTATGATTTTTTATTATTTATAAATTTATGTCAAAATTTAGTAATTCCTATTAATTAATCTAAAAAAAAAAAATAATAATAATAATAATAATAATAACAATAATAATAATGATGATGATGATGATGATGATGATGATGGTTGAACAATTCTAATTATTATTTTATTATATATATAATGAGATTAAAAAATTTAATCACTAATTACAATATCTTAAAATTCGAGTACCCGATTCATACGAAATTTAAATATATACAAGACTGTGTCTATTACATCATATCTGACAGTATGATTTAAAATCAAATGGTTTGATTCAACGATATACCTTCGTAAATTATTAGTCTTATGTTTCGAGTACGATATCTCGACATCCATATATCCAATAAGTCTAAAACTTTACCAAATGTATTTTTTTGTAAGTTTTATCATATCTAATGGTCTGATCTAAAGTTTGATAGCCCGATTAACCTATATTGTTCAATAATATAATATAATAGTTATATCAATATTATACTAATATTTATAAATATATTAATGTTGCATATTGTGAACATATATTAAATTCAACTATATCTACGTAAAAACCTCGCACGCATTGCGCAGAGTAGAAAGAGACGAGCGGTAAGAAGCAGCAGAATGAGCGTGGCGATGAAGACTGTTTGCGTGACTGGAGCATCAGGGTACATTGGCTCCTGGATTGTCAAATTCTTGCTCCAGCGTGGTTATACCGTCAAGGCATCTGATTGGGACCCCAGTCAGTAAAACCCTTCTAAACCCCTTCATTTCTGTTTTTATGTGTTTCTGGTATTTTGATTAGCACAATAGAGGCTTACTTTGATAATTTACTGTTGAATTCGTCTCTGTTTTTGATTTTATGGAATTCGGTTTTGTTTGTGATACAGATTATTTGGTGATATGAGCTTTGTTGCATTCGTTTTCATGTTAATTTTGTTTTGTAGAGTTATAAGAGATTGTGTCTTGGTAACTGCCATGGAGCTTTGAAAAAGATGGGGTTTTGTTGGTGTTGTTTTTTGTGTGTACAATTCTTGTTTTGAAATTCGTTATGATAATTTGGAATACTGTGTAGATGATCCAAAGAAGACACAGCACTTACTTTCACTGGATGGAGCCAAGGAGAGGCTTCACTTGCTTAAAGCAAACCTACTGGAAGAAGGGTCCTTTGATTCTGTAGTTGAGGGATGCGTTGGCGTTTTTCACACTGCATCCCCTTTCTACCATGCAGTCACTAACCCACAGGTCCCTGCCCCCTTATCCTTTTTCTTTTGTAAATTGTTGCCGTCACACTATCTCAGGAGACTAGAAACTTGTTGATGGAAAAAGGCAATCATGCCAGAGCTGGCATTTATTTCAGAGGCCTCAACTTTTACTATACTATTTTGCTGTCTGGCTTAGTTTGGATTATGAATTATGCTATTAGACTGAAGGTAGTGTGGTCATTCTATTTCTCTATAGAACTCATTTATTAAGCTGCTTATTAGATTGACACCTTTTGTAGTCAGTTTAACTGAAAATAAGACATTTCTTTAAGTTCTTGGTTCATCCAGCTAAGTTTATCACTTGTAGCAGCATTTTTTGCTTAAGTCAGTTTTCACTTTCCCCAGGCAGAATTGATTTCTCAATTGAAGGGGACTATCAATGTCCTTGCCTCATGTGCAAAAACGCCATCCATTAAAAGGGTAGTGCTGACATCTTCTTTAGCTGCTGTTGTACACAATGGTAAACGTCGGACACCTGAAGTGGTGGTGGATGAGAGTTGGTGGTCCAATCCAGAGCTTTGCAAAGAAATGCAGGTCAGAGTTCTATTCCTCTTCTATTTTTGGGAAATGCTAATCCTATAACTAGATGCAGAGGATGTCGTATGGTTACTTCTTTAGGTCAATTTCCACAAAATCTAGTAGTTTTCTCAGTTTAAATTATTAAATATGGTAAATATTCATTTATTTCAACATTGACAAGAAATATTAGAGCAGTAATCAAATTTGTTGCAACAAGGGTTTGTTGTCACTAATTTGGTGATTGACTACTGATTCCATGATTCTTGACATTCTTATTTTTCTTCTTTGTTCTCACATATTTCCCATGATAAATGTCACTTTGGTTCTGCTTGTGTATGTCGTACTGCTTCCACCAGCAATGGCATTTGCTTTCAAAGACATTGGCTGAGGATGCTGCCTGGGAGTTTGTAAAAGAGAAAGGAATAGACATGGTTACCATAAACCCTGGGATGGTAATTGGTCCATTGTTGCAGCCAACACTCAACACAAGTTGCGCTGCTATTCTGAACTTGATAAATGGTAAGTTCCAGCAGGTCCTTAGATTTTAGTCCCTCATCATATCTATAATTGATTCACCTGCTAATATCTTTTAAACTACATAATTTCTTTGCTTTGGTATATAAATTTTGGGATTTTTTCATCCATTTCCTGTAATGTGTTCCTTTCCTTTCGATCCCTGTTTGTTTCTTCTTTTTGTTTTTGTTGGAAAACAAAAATTGCTCAATAGAAAAATTTAGATATTTTAGTAAGTCAAAACTACTGGTAATATGCAGATAAGTAAATTAATGGTGATATGCAGATCAAATGAGAAATTCTACTTTATCTTTTCCTAGCCGAAAGCAATGGTGGATCAGATCAAATGCTTTTGCCTCTTTACATAATTTTTGGTTTTTGCATTGGGATATTAAGAACTTTACATTGGAATTCTCTACTCTTCGTCTCGGAACAAGCAGGTGGAGAAACATATCCAAATTCTACCTTTGGATGGATAAACGTCAAAGATGTGGCAAATGCACATATATTGGCATTTGAGAATCCTTCGGCCAACGGAAGATACTGTTTGGTGGAGAAGGTTGCACACTTCTCAGAGGTCGTGAAAATCCTGCGTGAACTGTACCCTTCTCTCGAACTTCCTGAAAAGTAAGTCCTTGTTGTTATTGACTTTTAATTTCATATATTATGTGAAACTTTGATCAATGAGTATCCCATTCCTTATATTTATTTTGAGTAGTATTTCTTCTTTTGATTAGCATTTTGGTACTCTCGTTCTTGCATCCTATAACTTCTTTATTAACAGATAGCTGTTGTTATGTTGCTTGAGTATGTGAAGCTATGTCGCATCTGAGTGTGTACAAATCAAGTAAGCTGCTGCGTTATCAACCAAACGCTTTGTGTGGGGAAATTCGTTAGAGTTGCAAAATTGATACCGACGATCTTTATTCTGGTTCTAACCATTAATTGCATAATTTTCATACATCTTCCCTTCTAATTTTCAAATGATGGCTCGGTATTGTACCTCCTTCCAGCATACTTGCATGACAAAACAATCGAAGTCCTTTGTCGTAATAAATTTCACTCGCTCACGATATTGATTATTTATTTATTTTTCGGGGATTTCCTTGTACAGGTGTGCGGATGACAAGCCGTTTGTTCCCACCTACCAGGTGTCGAAAGAAAAAGCAAAAGCCCTAGGTGTTGTGTTCACTTCTCTTGAAGAAGGAATCAAGGAATCTGTTGAAAGCTTGAAAGATATGAACTTTTTTAAATAACCATCAGCTATTTGAGGGCCTATCTGTCTTACAGTCGGTATGTTGCACCATATAAACATCCTATGTTTGATCACTTGGAACCCTAAAAAGTTCCACACATACTCTAGTGGAACATGAATAATAAACTTGTGTCCTGTCCTTCAATGGTAATTGATAAGTAATATTTCTGTTCACACACACACACTGATAGAAAGTTGCACTTAATCTATTACATTGGTTCTGCACCTGGAAGCCTATTCAATAATTTGTCATACTTTTGTACCAAATTATAATAGTACTGACAAATTATAACAGTGTAATAAGGCAAATAATCTAAGTTAGGACAGGCTTAGCACAAATAGAGAGTGGGCTACTAACTACTAGAGGTTAGCCCCGCACTTATATTCGACAATTTTATTGAAATCAGCCCCCAAAACCAAAAGAAAGTAGGGTTAATCACCTAAGCCCTCATTATAGAGTATAACCCTTTTCCCAAGTACGTGTATACTTTCTTCACACTTCACTCGATTAATTTAAATGCAGGGTTGATTACACATAGAACTCCTTTGAAAATGCAAAATTATACTTTCTCCCAAAGAAGTTATAAAATTAACATTTACACCTGTTTTGTTAGGGTTTAGACAAAATGTTTGTAAAAAGTTACATAACTGTTTAGCTTTATCACTTATTTAACATTCTTATGTGATAATAATATGCTTAAAAGGAAAAAAAATACAAAGATGTTACATATATTACATTTATCCATTTATAAGTATAAAAATATATACTAGAGGCAAAATTGAAAATTTATGTAACGTATTTTTCGATCAAAACCTAACAAAATGAGGTCAAGTGTAAATGAAGAATTCTCTAAGATGTAAGTGTAATTTTAAAAGTTTTTTAAGAAAACGTGTAAAATTTCATATGTTGGAAGGGGTTTAAGTATAATTAATGCTTAAGCTTAAGATACGTTCATGGACTTGGTTTCTTCATCAATGATGTCGCTAATTTGAAGTTATGCGAATCTAAAAGGGCTTATTCATCATTCTGAGAGAGCTGAATAGCATTACACTTACAATTTGCCTTCTCTGGGCTACCACTGCAAATAGAGAACAAGAATTCAGCAATCTGGAAAGATGCCTTTGGCTACCTTCCTCTTCCATCACTATGACAATCGGAGTTGCCTTTTACCACTTTCTCAAATTAAAAGGAAAAACCATTTTGTCCTCTCAACGACAACGAATTTCCAATATCTCGCAATGGTGATCGTTTGCTCTTTTCGTTGCCTCTCTCACTATCGTGTCGCTTGTCCCTTAACCGAAGAAGAAGCATTCTCTTCTCCTTTGCAAGCTGCTTAGCCAAAGAAATAGGCGCCAACTCTTTCGTCGGCGTTGTGACCCTATTTTCTTCCATATTCAGCTCATCCTTGGCATTCTCAAATTCATCACAACATTGGTTTTCCTTCAAGTGACATTTTAATACATGACTTTTCATTACAAGTTGTTTTCTTGGAGGATCCGAAATTGTCTTTAACTCCCTGTTTGTCTCAAGTTTTACTTCTGCTTCAGATTTCTTAAGCTCCTCCTGAAGCACAGATAGTTGGAGTTGCAGCTCATTGGCCTTGTTTTCATACCCATGAGCTTTCTCTTTCCATTCTTCCACCTAAAAGAACACATAAACTATGTAAAATAACAGAAATTCACCACAATGAACACAAACAAAACCAAGAACATGCCCAAAGGTCCATACAGCATGTTTAAGGGACTGAATCTCGCTATCTGAATTATGCGCTCGATGTTCCCAGAAATCACGGGACGCCTGCAGTTCTTCCATTTCTCCCCTCACCCTCCCCAGCATTTCTTGCATTTGTGACCATTGCTCAGTCTCCGCCCTCACTTGCTCCACAATTCTGCCAATGATGGCCTTACAACGTCCTGAGCATCTGTTATCCTCGTCCAACGTTGGTTCCTGCCGGCGAAGAAACATCTCTTCAGCATGTAAATGTATAAGTCTTACAGATTTAACTCTTTTAGCATGAATCTTTTAGCCCAGTTCAATAATTGGATGCAGATGGTTACAAAAGTTCAGAAAGACGCCAAATCCAAGTCTGTGCAAGAATACATTTTCATATATTATTAAATCTAGAGTATGTGTTTGACTCAAGGTGTAGGAATATCTTGGACAACATATTTTGAATTCCGTCAGGCCTGTGCTCAGATACACATTCTGGAAGTCTTCTCAGCCAACAAGAAAACAAGAAACATAAGAAAAAATGTAAGGAAATCAGGTTGTAGAACTAATAAGAGTGGTCCAATCCTAAGTTTTCGCGTATTTAACTAGAGACAAAGGGTTTTGGGCAGTGTGAAGCAAACTAGCCAAACATACTTAAATACAATTAAAATACTAGATTAGCCCCAAGGCAAAAACATTATTGTACCAGAAAGCAAATAATTGAAGAAGTCATATGCTTAACAGTACAACACTCATTTGAAATGCCGATTTAAAATACAAACAAAGAAAGTGTCAAGGACGATACCTGATGCATTTGTCTGGTTGGAAAACTAGAGAAATTGGGACAATCAATTCCCTTGGAAGTAGAAGCCGAGCTGGCAATAGAGCAATTTGCTGTAGTAGAAAGCATGGAGCCATACTCTTCCTCCACTCTATCTAACATCCCTTTTGATAGTCCCTCCATTTTCTTCCTTAGCTCATCCACCTGCACGTCATTTTTCGTCCAAAATCCATTCATAGCCCACAAGAAAACAGTGTGGTATACCGACACAAGAACGTAAGAGATATGAAAATGCATTGTATCTTGGTTAGAAATGGGACGGCGAATCATTCTTGATAAGCTAAATAACACATTTGAATATGCATTAATGCCCGAATTAACATACACAAAGGATACTGATAAAATGAGAAGTAATAGCT
Organism: Sesamum indicum; assembly: GCF_026168435.1. Classification (NCBI taxonomy): domain Eukaryota; kingdom Viridiplantae; phylum Streptophyta; class Magnoliopsida; order Lamiales; family Pedaliaceae; genus Sesamum; species Sesamum indicum. The sequence continues at coordinate 6,589,849 of NC_142665.1, read as the reverse complement.
TTTCTTACTTCAGTGGATTTACTTTCGGCTTTGCCATTCGTAACACAGCTCTGTTTATCAACGTTGCAACTAGTGTTGATGGAAGAGCTTGATTGGGGCAGTATTTGCAGCTCTTTGAGAGAACTATCATCTGATGATTCTCCTAGCTTTTCTAGTCGACGCTGCAAAATCCATGCTTTCTTGTCAAAATTACTGCATTTTCTAACTTTATAATCTTTCATTCTTGAACTCTTGTGCAATTCCTCTAACTTCTCCGATAACTCTTCAATCTCTTTCTCCAACAGAACATTCACATTCTTCCCTTCAAAAATCTTCTTTCTTCCCTACAAATCAACAGGACATTTGAAACCAGAAAGACCTTATAGTAAGAAAGAAATGAAATTCAAATAGAACAAGAAAAGAGAAGAAGATAAAAATGTAGGACTTACAGAGACAAGTGTGTGAACAGCTGATCGGAGAGCTCTCTCCATCTTAACTCTATTCCTCTCCAACTTCTTCAAAGCAAACTCTCTTTCCATTCTCAAGATATTACACTCAGCCCTCAGCATCTCCGCCTGAAACATCCACTTCTCCTCCTCAAACCCGTTGCCCCCTCCTCCACCACCGCACTCCTCTTCCACTCTCCCTCGCCTCTCAACCCTCGAGTTAGAATTCAAGAAAAGCAGGCGGGCTTCATTCAACTCATTGTTTTCTCGATCAAAGTGGTTCTCAAGATTTTCCCTGGAAGAGAGGTTGCCATGGTTCATAAAGAGTAAAGGGTTGCTGCTGCGGCGGCGATGATGGGTGGTTGGGGTGGGCTGTTTCCGGCGGGTCCTGCGGCTGAGGGTGAAGTGGAGGATCTTGGGAGTGGGCGGAGGAGGATGCCATTTGGTTCTTCTTGATGTTGTTGAAGACATGCTCCCGGCTGTCTGTGGGCTTCTTGCTGTTGGTAAGAAACTGAGAGGTTCTAATAAATTTGAATTTAACGGTAGAGAGATACTTTGATTATTAAATGCAAATTGCATTAAACAATGAATAAACGATTCATTTCTCCCTTAATCATAACCAATAATTATATCTTTCTTTTTCCTATCAAATAATAATAAATTAAATTTTAGCCAAATTTGTTCTTTAATTTATAAAAATGAAATTAGTATAAATAAAAAGTAAAATCATTTTCATACATTAAAAAAAGAAATTTAAATAAAGGGTTATTTAAGTAATAGAAACTTATATATAAATTTTATTGATAATTGCACTATGCTCCCATAAAATTTGGTGTAATTACATGTAACTTTCTTGTGATTTAAAAATTTTCATCTAATACTCTTGAAATTTATTTTTGTTTAACAAGTAGGTCTAGTAGTTAGTTAAAATTCACCGGATGATATTAATAAACAAATCAGATAAAAATATATATATTTATCATTAATTGACTTATTGCTAATCTACTATAGGCCAAATAAATATTTTTATGATCAAATTAACCTTATATATTTTCACACGTATATCTTCACCGTTATAAGGTTAGTTTAGTCACAAGAGATTTATTTGACCTCCAATAAGTCAATAGTAAGTCAATCAAGGGTGAATATCAATTTCTGTTCAATTTGTTTTTTATTAATTTTAACAAATTCAATGGATTTTGACTAACGAATGAACTAATTTGTTATACAAAAACAAACCTTAGGAGTACTAAATGTAACTTTTCAAACCATAAAACTTTTATGTATAACTACATCAAATTTTAGAGAAGGAGAGTGTAATTATGCATAAATTTTATTATGTAAATGTGGTACACAATCATCCTATGTTTTCACAAAGTAATATGTAAGAATTTTGAGCAAAGGGTACTTTATTTTGTGTCCATCTGTTTTTTTTTTTCTTTTTCTTATTAATAATAGTAATGGAAGATGGAGATTAATTTTGAGGTGGCAAAAAGGGTGAAGGGAGAGAAATTGATGGTTCGTGTTCGTGAATGTAATTAATTCAGCACATAATGCAAGAAGAGTGTGAGCACTGAGGACTGAGGACTGAGGACTGAGGAGGAGCCAAATTCCAACAAAAAAGCCGACACACACACACACACACCATACCTATCAGCTCCTGTCTTTACTGTCCCAACCACATTTTCTATCACATTTTTAAATTAATTTATAATTGAACCCAAAAAATACAAACAATTTCTTTATAATATTATAAATAAATAAATTATTTTTTTTATAAAATTAATAATATATATTTCTATATTTTTAAAAATACAGTAATTTATCTTTTTATATTTTTCAAGATGAAGCAATTTATCTTCCTAGACAATGGGCTAAATTGCTGTTTTTTTTTTTTATAATTAAACGTGTAATTTGTTCATTTATAATATTATAAGAAAGTAAGTTATATTAAATTCATAATTAAATATTTATCTTGAAAATTCAAGAAATATGATTATATTAAAATTTTTAATATAAGGTATAGACAATATGTATTAATGTAATATTGTCATACAATATTAAAATGAGATATTGATGGTTTGACACTGCAGTTCATTTAAGTCGCTTTACATTCTATATTCTTTCTATTTATGGTTTAGTGATGTTTAATGTTGGGTACTGTCATATGTCGGGTTCGTTATTCTGTTCGTGTCTTAATTGTTTTTTTTTTATATTTATGGATGTCTTAAATTCGTCTGAAATATAATTTTATTTCTTAAGATTGAAAATCTATTTTCAAAATTGTTATTTCATCTGCAATATTGTAACTTAGCATGATCACTAATATACAATTAAATTTCGACTTTTTTTTGGCTCTCGTCAAGAATTTATGGGTTCAGGCTGGAAGCGAACGACGTACATGTTAAAATAATACGAGTCGTTTAATAATTATTATATAACATTAACCACCCATCAAATTTTAAAATATTAGCAGCCGTTCAGACAAAATACTGACTTATCGTAAAATGTAGAATAAAGATTTTGATAATCTTAAGAGAAAGCGTTTTATATAATGTCTGTAATTATATTAATTATGTATCGATATTGTTGTAATTAATCCTCATTTAAACATTGACAAATGGATGTCCTAACCAAGTTTAATTTAATGAAGTTGTACAATTTCCGATGTTGTATTGCTAATGACCGTTTGAAGGGCTAATTAATTAATTAATTAAAACACACTTGGAAAATTCAATTTTTATTAAAAAGGATAGTAGTTGGTTGCAAAATATGATGATGGTTGGTTGAGAAATCATGAAAAAACGCAGTCATATGTCTTATTATGCACCATACTACATACATATGCTCATACTGGAAACTGCCTTTGAATGGGCTAATCATTCTTGGGAAATGTGTTTCTTTTTTATTATTAAGAAATTCTTTCTAATAATATGCTATTGATTATAATATATATAATTTTTTTTACTATATTAAAAATTTAAATTAATGAATACGTGAAATTTTGTAAAATCTTCAAACAATTCAAAATTTAATAGTAGATAGTAAATAAGGATAAAATTATGGTAATCTTATTCTAATCACAAATCTTTTATAGCATTCAAATTGTGGTGATGAGGCTGTACTGTTGAGACGTTAAATATTTGATTGAGCTCACAACTGTTTTTGCACATCTTATATATTTCAAGAAGGTCAATTTAATTAAAACAAAGAAAAGAAAAGAGTGATCACCATACAAAAAATATTAAAGGAATTAATTTCAGAAAATAAAAAAGACAAAATACACAGAGCCACCAATACTTCATGGGCAGATAGAACTGGACACGTGTCACGGAACCATTGGGTCACATCTCAATTTTGGGATAAGAAAATGGATCAAATTTGTATGAATCAATCACTACTTTCTGTGTCTCTGTTTAACTAACTCAGACTCACCCAAACTGCCCCTTAACTCACACTCCAAACATTTCCACAACTATCAACCCACACCTGCCCAATGGCTTCCATAACCATGACAGCCTCGTTCTTGGGTGGCGCCGCAGCCAAGCATGTCCCCGCCGGCGCTCGCCGCGGAGCCGTGGTGGTGAGGGCCTCAAGCGAGCCCGAGAAGATGGCGGTGAAGGCCGACGAAAAGAGCAACAGCAGCAGGAGGGACTTGATGTTCGCCGCGGCGGCGGCGGCTGCGTGCTCCGTGGCGAAAGTTGCGATGGCCGACGAGCCCAAGCCCGGGACTTCCGAGGCGAAGAAGAAGTACGCGCCTATTTGCGTCACAATGCCGACGGCCCGCATCTGTCGCAATTGATATGCTGAGGAGGTGCTGCTTTTGTTGATGAATCAGTGTTGACAAATTTGATGTAAAAACCTTTCTCGTTCTTGTTTTGGTTTATGAATCATGAATGAAGGTGTTACTCTTGTTCACATTACTTTTACCACCATATCATTTCTTTTGTATTTTCGTGATTCAGTTAGACTTAAGTCATAATTTTTAATTATAAAAACAATTCAACTATATTAATAATCAATATTCAATATACTGAATTTATTTATAATTATTGTTGCAGTTTATCAAAAAATAATATTTAACAACATATTAGAGATAGTATGATTTTCTCAATCAATTTTGGAATATTGTTTTGAACTTAATAAACTCAATTTAAACATAATTTTGTAGTTGATAAGCTTTTAAGCACCGGTAAATTTTAATTCCATTAGTGAAAAATGATGAAATATACTTAAAAACATCGCTCATGTTGAATTCAATTGAAATTTGATTCAATTATAAATTGAATTAAGATTATACAAAATTTCGCATGTTGGTTAATAATTCAAAAAAATTTGAAGAATGCATTCATTTCAACTGAATGTCTACATCCTAAGATGTGTGACAATTCCAAAATATAAACACAGGAGGAACTTGTGATCGACCCACACATGAAAATCTATAATATTTTTGCATTGTCAAGTTTCTATAACTACACACAATCTTGAAATTCCTAATAAGAAGAAATAAAGTACAAGAAGAATGAAAAACAGAAGAATTGGACTGGCGGATGAAAGTGTAGCAGAATGATATGGTTCAAGGAGAAAAAGGAAGTTTCTCTAAATCAATAACATGCATTTTCTTAAAAGCCAGTGGTTATTTAATTTCAAGCACAATTGCTGCTCAAATGTGTCAGATCACAAGCTTGAAGAAACGTTCACCAGGGATTCTCTTTCATTATAAATTTCGGAACTAGCTCAACCAAGCCCATCTGTGAAGATGAAATGAATACTGAAAACCCTCTCACTTTAATCCAACAACTGAGAAATAGTTTCACATGACCTCAAGAAAACTGAACACAAAGATGAGGTTTACATACAATTGCTAGATACAAAACGACGCACCGTCCCCTACATGTATCCTGGCCGTTGCCAACCAGTAACAATGACATGGGAGATCATGTTTGTGGCAGCTCAGCAAGAGTAGATCGATACTTTTGTGGTCCTTAGCTCAATTTCACCATTTTCGGTGGGAGGCGACGTAGTCGCGGATTATTTCCATGGCCAATTGATGAGCACTCTTATCTTGGAGTCTTGCAAGAGTATCCATGGCTTCATAAGTCTCCTTGTCAGCAAAGAGTTTCAAGTTATAGCGTGATGCTCCTAATGGAATTCCTTCCCATTTATTCACCAGCTCCTGAAGTTTCTCGTGGCCCTGGGCAAGAGTCGTAGTTGGTTTTGAGTTTCATTGCAAAGCATACACAATTTGTACATAATGTAGACAATGGTTTAAAAAGATATGGGTTGTTATCCTTGTTCTAATAATTATGTACCATACGGTTTGTGAAGTCACCAAATGATTCTTTTGATAGCCGCTTCCGCTTCCAGTGATAAAACAAAGGTTCGAGAACTTTCTCAAGATCTTGAATCTTAACCTTATCCTTGAATGCTTTTGCTAGTAAAGTTTGGTTTGGTGTTCCTCCAAGCCAAATCTGCGACGACAATATACAAGCATTCAGTCACAATCAAGTTTTGTTTCTCTAAGCATTGTGAATGGCCAAGCTGATACTTGAGTTACCTGATAACTATTCGGACCATCGCCAACCAGGCCAAGCTCAGCCATGTACGGTCTAGCACAACCATTTGGGCAACCAGTTACCCTTATAACCACAGATTCATTATACTTGAGACCAACCTAAATTTGATAAAATTTCCTATCAGTAACAATCAGTATATCACATCCTATCCTGAACCTGAATCCAATATCTAATCACGCCAAATTATGACACTAAATGAAGAGAGAGATTGTACCTTCTCAAATACAGCACGAACTCGCTTAAGCAGGTCGGGTATTCCCCGTTCAGCTTCTGCGATTGCCAAAGGGCAAAGTGGCAAAGCTGGGCATGCCATGGCTGTTACATTGAGAGGGTCCACATACCTTGGTTGCTATTAAAACAAATAATGGTTAGACGTGGGTCAAATTAGCATTCCTCAAACCGGCAAACAGCAGGAAGTCGTAATGTAGAAAATTTGATGTTTTTCGCTTTCCTTTTTACAGAAAAACTGTGAATGAGCGGGGACTAGTTTAGGTTGAGTACAAACAAGGGGGGGTCTACTTTGTTCTCAAAGCAATAGATATGCAACCTTAAGCACGGAATTTCAGACTAAACAAGGACGACTAAACAAGGCTTCAGTCGTTGAGGGTTTATAGAATCATACACTAGAACAGCCTTAACCCGGCAAACAGAGTGGTGAGATTGCCTATTCTAATCTCAATACCTCCAGACAAAGCAGAAAACCTAGTAGAGTTTTCCTTTTATTGATTTTTTTTGGCCTCCACTAGAAGTTTAACTTAACCCAATCCCTGAAAAGTTCTAAGTAACACAGCAGATGCATTCTTAATTTCTTTCCAGATTAACCGTTAAAACTCTGATTTTACATTGCATGGATATGTCAGTCCAGCCTAATCGTATAATGATGAGACAGTGATCAAAAAATCTTGCTAACAAAGCCATATGTTTTTTAGTTACAAACTCACCAGCAGACCACCCTGAGCAAGAGCAGTAGTGATGGGGCGCTTCCATGCTTGTCGGATATCGCACAAGATGATATTCTGGTTTGGTGTAATGCGGACATTCAAGTTATACTTCTCAATTATCTCCCTCAGAGTCTTCTTCATTATCCCCTGGATGCGACCACTATCAACATGAAGACCACAAAATAATCCACCATCTCCCTACAAAAACAAGAATTCACACAATCAACTACAGAAGAGCCAGGAACAACCCTAAAATGTTAAAATGTAAATGAACTGTCCTAAAAAGTAGAGTTATTATACATTAGAACGACAGAATATAAAATATATCAAACATATCTTAAACAGTAGAACCAACCTGCTCGTGCCATCCCAAGTAGCTTTTAAACTCCCACTCAGGTAACTCATGGCAAGGTTCAAACTTTTTTCCATAATACTCTTCAACAACACTTCTGAACTTTTCAATTCCCCATGAGCTGATTAAATATTTCATTCTGCTATACTTGCGGTCATCTCTTCTCCCATTCTCTCTCTGTGTGACAACAATAGCCTTCACTGCATATAGTATATCCTCTTTTGGCACATAACCTAATGGCACTGCAAGGTGAGGGAAGGTGCTTTCCAACCTATGTGTTCTTCCCATACCACCACCAACCTGCAATGATATAACAGATGGCATGACATCATTGCGCCAAAAGGAAGACATGCTGAAAGTAATTTTCCGCAAAAAAGAAATGCATTTACATATATGTTAAAGCCCTGGGGCTCCCCATCAGCATCAGACACAGCAACTACACCAATATCGTTCGTAAATATATCCACAGAGTTGTCTGTTGGTACAGCAACCGCAATTTTGAACTTCCTTGGTAAGAACTGAGTTCCATAGATGGGCTCTGGTGAATCGGGGAAATTTGTACCATGTGAATTATCATTGCGAGCCTTCACTACTTCAGGAGGTTCTGCTGTCAAAACTTTTTCGCCATCCACCCACATATCGTAGTAAAAGCCTGACTGAGGAGTTAAGAGCGCAGCAATATTTTCTGCAGTTTTCTGGGCAAACAAATAATCTTTCCGATAGTATGGAGCTGCAGGAGCGAGAACGTTTCTGTTCAGATCACCACATGCACCCAGTGTAGAGCCCATGCTTTTAATGATAGCACTCATTACTGTCTTAAGGTCTTTCTTCAAAACACCATGGAGTTGAAAGGTTTGCCTAGTTGTCAAGCGAAGTGTCCCAATCCCAAACTGATCAGCCAGATCATCCATGACCAGGTAGAGTTTGTTTGAAACCTTTCCACAAGGGTTCTTAGTTCGAAGCATGAAAGAGTAGGACTTGGCACCACGTTCATCTCTGTTATACTGTTGATAACTGCCATGGAACTTGATCAATTGTGTAGCAGCCTCATTAATGTTAGGGGCATCAGTTAATAACTCCTCATTGAGAGGATATCTTATGAAGTTACTGTTCTCTTTGAAGATTTCGACCTTACTGCGTTTTTGCTCAATAGAAGTATCTGGCCTCACGGGCTGCAGATAAGAGCAATATCATTAAATGAATGCATTAACTGATTATAGGTCATTTTAACTTGGATCTGGACCAAATTTTGCCACGGAAAAGAAAAGGCAAAAAGAAACAGAAAAACAAGCAGATGAGGAAGACTAAATCGATATATTTGAAATACAATCTCCAATTTATAGTGGGGAAATAAGATCGTCGTTAACCGACAAACACAGAGGCCATAAATTGGCTCAAACACAATTCATTTGCTGGAAGGAATGCAGTTCACAGTAGATAGTTTGGTAATGAGGCAAGTGTTCAATCTAACAAGGAAATATATGAAACATCAGAAGAACATAACAAATTAATCGGTCAATTTATTAAAATGCACATATAAAAGGTGCTGATTACAAAGCAGCCAACTTTCCTGAAATATCAATAATGTGTTCAGAACAAGCTTTCTAAACCCAAACCAGTCATCAACCAGAAAATTAATAGGACCGACAGTCACTCTCACTCGTTCAACCATTGGCGAACTAGTGATGATATATTAGGTCATAATAATAATTAACATATTAATTAGTAAAAAATAAGATAATGCATAGTATGAATTTTAAGATTCATTTACGGAACTGTTCAGGATAGCTAATCATCAAACTTCAGAATACTTCAGTAAATATAATTCATTCATTTTGCAGATATAATTCATTTATCCTCGAAAGTTTCAAAGAATTCTCTAGTAACCATTGCATGTTAGCATGCGGAAGAAAGTATATTTTCAAGATCCTGAAGTCTCGTGAAACTATGTAGGTTGTAGAATGTCTTCTCGAACTAATTAGCTTATTAAACTCAAATTCCGATTGTAAGCCAACTGCTTAAAAACAACATCCACATTGGAAAATTGTTAATTACATCTTTTTGATTTGACTGGGATTGACTATTCTAGTTCTCGGGAACAGAAGTCACACAAAGTGATAGGAACGAAATTTACATATTGGTGCACTTGTTCCATCTTAATGCAACCGTATTTTAGTTCCATAACATAATGAGAAATGTTGGTAGTTGCAAAGATTTATTTCGTTTTAATTTTTTCCGGGTTTATTTTCAGGAAGCATACAGCAGATATGCAACAGAACAATATACAAAATCATCAGGAAAAAGAACAGAAGGAGCAGATATCAGAAATATGAAGAGAAAATTGAAGAACACTAACGGAATGAAAATGTGGAATGAAAAAGAAGGAGAAAGCGTACCGTGGAGACAGCTCGGATGAGAGAGGAGGCGGCGGGAGAAGATGAAGGGCAGAAAAGGTGAGGGCGTTTGGTGAGCAAAAGAGAATTAGAAGCAGTCCTCAAGCCAGAGAAGCTTCTGGCGAGGTGGAGCTTGGGGTCGTCGGCGATGATGGCAGCCCCGAAGGAGGTCGTCATGAGGGTGGGGGGAATTGGGGAAAAAAGAGAGTGTAGGCGGAGGAAGAAGGGAATTTGGGGAGGAGATAGGAGATGGAGATGTATAATGGGGAGGAGGAAAGAGGAAAGAAATGGAGGAAACTGATGTGTGGGTGGTGAAGACTGAAGAAGCGGAGGAGGGTGACTGATGATAGAATCATTCATCAGCATTAGCAACACTGCGCAGATAGTTAGTGGCTGCGCCGCTCACGTGCTTCCCACGAGCACTGCTATTTTTCTTTTTCTTTTTTTGGAATATTTACAATTAATGTAAAAAATACATTGATTCATTATAAATCAAATTATTTTTTTATAATTAAATTACTATAACAGTGGAAATATCCTAATCACATACATTAATATGTGGAAATATATGCACAATTGATTATAAAAATATTTATTTGATCTGTAATAAATTAATATTTAAAATTTTTAATTAATATTATTAAATTTTAATAAATAAAAATAAACCTCAAAACCACCTGATGTGATTTTAAATTGTACGATATTGTTTATTTAATTTAATATGTAAAATATATTTGAAATGAAGGCAAAATCATACAAAGTGAATTTTAATAACATGGCAAATATGTTAGCAGAAATAAGTGGTGTTAATAGGTTTTATAAAGATATTTCTGACACTGCCCAAGATGAAGTACTCTACTTCCCCATTGTAAAACTTTCTTTACAATGATATTTCAGTATTTTTGTTCAATATGAACAGAAATCATGTTTGGCTATTGACTCACACACTCATACTGACAACTCTGCAGCAGCAGTAGTTCATATTTTCAACTTATCAACGTATATCCAATAGAGGAATTTGAGGATTTCAACCATTTGCTTCAAAAATATCAAATTGAATAATAATAATAATAATTACTACGGAATAAAGAGTGCTATCTTTATATCATTCATGTCTTCACTTTTTTCAATTATTATTATTTATTTTCTCTTCTCAACTTCCTGTTTCTCTTCCTCAATTTGAACATTATTTTTCTTCTTTCCATCTTTTTCCAATAAATTGTCATAAATCTCTTCTATTTCTTTTACATTTTTATTTAGCTAATTCATATATATATATATATATATTCAAATAATACTTGAACTTTTTAAAACTTATAATTAATTGTGTAGCTACATTTCAGTACGAGTATAAAAGAAATTGAACAAGAATTGCATAACAAGAATAAGAAAGTTTGGGGGGGGGGGGGGGGGGGGGGAGAAATAGTATATAAAAATGTGCGCTCAGCGGAGAAAAAAGAGGAGGAATTAAATAAAGGCAGGGTGGTCATAAGTACAAGCATAGCATCTAGACTAAAAAATATTGTTGTAGTTTTTTTTCTCTACTTTTAAATTAACGTACAAAGAAACAAGACAAGAAAGAATAGCAGCAAAAGGGGAAGGCAAGTGTACGAGTGAGTGTCCCTTGGATGAGAGGAATAGTTGCACAACACACCCCTCTGTTTCATACAAACAACACATATATATGTATGTGGCTAACCATAAAATAACATACTTTATATATCGAAGATGATTGCCGCATGTGCATGACTGATATTGAGATGGAAACATAGACATCAGTGGTTGGGCCTCTGAGTTGATACTCTGTTCTTTTGGGCTTCATTCCCAGGCCACCACAGACTTTATAAGCTCTAAACACACTATGAATTGGTAACTAAACAAGTGTGGCATAGCTCAATACCAGTTTTCTTGAGATAACAATTCTTCACATTGAAGCCTCAATATGCATGAACAGACATACACATAATACATATTATCTTTTCTGGGCACCACATTTTTACCTCTTTCAAAATGTCTTGAACCATATTCAACTAAGATCATTTTTGAAAGAGATGCAAGCACCAGAAGATGTCACAGATTCATAGAACTGCAAAAAAAGATTCCACCTAATTTGCCTCACAGAAACTAGAGATAATGACAGGGCATCTGATGATGAAAGCAGAGGCAGGGGAACTGTGGAATTGAGAAAATATATGCATAAGGTTGCACAACGTTTCAATTATAATTTGTTCTAACAGCATGGAAAACCCCCACCTGACATAACCAGTCCCATTTACTTGACAAGTAATACAAGAGGGATCCAGTAATGCAGCTCAATCCATGTGAACTAGCATGTGCACACACAACTCACATCACTTCAATCTATCTATCAATGTAAATGGAATGAGTTCACAAGCAGCATTCGGACAAAGAACCCAAGTAGCTTTTAACAAAAGAAGAATTGAACTTAGCCGACATCAACAGAACCTTAGCTTCCTTCAATTCTAATCATTTCCAAATATGTAGCAGAATGATACTAACCTTCATGATAAGGAGACTACTAAGGAAAGCATGAGCCAACATATATCATGTTTAGTTTGAAACTGAGAAACTCATTCAAATTTAAACCCTTTAACCAGGAGAGAAAGAAGAAGAAAAATGTTTCAGCATATGAATATCAGTTTCATCACACAATTGATTACCGGATACTGAGGTAGAGGAGCAAATTGTTACTAGTATCTAGTGACTGATTTCAAACTAATAAATTGCAAATAACTAATGAAAACTCAGAATAACAGCAAAAGTCAATTAAACATGAAAGGTTCAATCTATGAGACATAAAGGGATCATCACATTGAACCGGAAATTAGGTGGTGAAACAAAGAGATAATTGAAATTAACAGAGTAGACTAGTTAAAGGTAAGAAACATACAATTCTTTTTCTATTATTTGTCCAACACGTACGCCAAATAGTTCTTGAGGCCAAAGTCCAAAAGCGCTAGATTGATCTAAGAAATACTTTATTACTTGATAATAACTCGTATAACTAAGAAACTACTTAATATAACAAGAGTGTCTGCTCCCTGGCAGACACTCTGAAAACAACTTCATCAACCTTAGTTCTACAAGGACATGGTCACAAGCATCCTAAATTTGAGTCCAGATTAGCAGAATACATGAATGCAATGAATCAGAACTCAGCTCCAGTCTAAGAATTTAAATTAAAAAAACAGGCAATAAAATCAGCAACAAGAAATGTTTAACAATAAGCACAAAAGTATCATGGTCATCAATTCACAATATGCAGTAGCAACAATAGTACAAAATAAATATATTAGTACAGAGCCGTATATAACTTAATTTGCCTTCATTAGGTTCATTGATGATTACTTGAAAAATAATCACTCAATCATCAAACCACCTCCTTGGCTGGCAATGCTGGCTTCTTGAGGTCATCATCAACCAGCTTAGGTTTCGTAGGGATCGCTACATAGCCCAGCTTCTTGGAAACAGTAACATCATCGTCATCGTCATCATCAGAAGAGGACGAAGAAACATCGTCAAAATCAACGCGATGGGTTGTAAACAGGGCCCACAGGAAGTATATGGCAGCAGCGGAGAGGGCCCCACAGCCGACCCCAAACAGAAGCGCTCCCACCACGCTCATGATGTCCCTGGTGCGATCTCGCATGGAGCTAGAAACAGAGGAGTAGAATTTGAGGGGGAAATCCGACGACGTCATCACCGATGATTGGGAATCCTCATCCAATTGGTCATTGGACTCGAAATTGAGGAAGGGGCGGTGGCTCGGAAACCTAGCGGTGGTGGTGAAGATGAAAGTGAGATAGCGGGGGTTTTCGCCACGGAGAAGAGAATTGGGGTTAGGGTTTGCATTGACGGAATTCAAAGGGTAATAAGTAGTTGTGGTGGTGGCGGAGAAATAGAAAATGGTTTTGCAGGGGCGAGCGGAGGCGGTGGCGGCCAGGAGGAAGACGACGAGGAGGGATCGGAGAGCTGAGGTCGCCATTTTTACGATTCTCTTAGACAGAGAGAGAGAGAGAGAGAATGGAAGAAGAGAGAGAAGTCAATTCGGTAAACAAACAACGAAGGGAGAGGAGGGGTGCTTTTCTTGCTGTTTTTGCGTATGTGGTGTCTCTTTTAGTATTTTAATAATTGATAAAATGTTAAAACAATATAAAGAAATATTGGTTCATTTTATGTTAAGATAAATTACAACATACTCCTTTTATATTTGTCATATTTATAAGGAACAATTACATTCTCTTCTTTTAAAATTTGGTGTAATTATATGTAAACTTCATCTGTTAAAAAAAATTATATTTAGTATCCCTGAAATTTGCTTCCGTCTAACAAATAGGTCCCTCCGTTAGTCAAATTCACTTGATTCTAAGATATTAACAAAAAAAGTTGAATAAAAAGTAATATTTATGCTTAAATGACTCATATCTTATTTATTGTAAGTGAAAAAAAAATTCAACTAAACTCCCCTTATAACGGTGAAAATATACCTCCTTACATGCAATAATATATGCAGATGTACATGATTAATTCGATCAAAGAAAATTTTATTTGACTTGCAATAAATCGTAATAAATCAATTTAAGATAAATATAAATTTTTATCCTATTTTTTTATTAATATCAACAAATTCGACAAATGTTGACTAATGAAGAGTCTCATTTATCAGACGGAAACAAACCTTAAGGGTACTATAGATGTGATTTTTCAAGCCATAGAAAGTCTACTTATAATTATAATAAACCTCAATGAAGGAAAGTGTAATTATCTCTAATTATAAATATTTTTTTGTTATTTAAAAAATTATCAATATATTCTGATTTTAAGAAGTGTCTAATAACTAACTCAATCTATTAGTCTCCGATAGATTTTCATTTAGTTTTTATAGTGAATGGACCAAAATACCCTCGTATATTATGAATTATAATTTTATCTATTTTTAAAATTTATAAAAAGAAAAGTTATGGACTAAGTTGTAGCTTTTTTATAATTCTATGGTTTTTATTTTAAAAAAAATGCAACAAGGACAAATTTGATAATTTTAGACTTGTGTTCAAAGATATATAATTTCATCTAACATCAAAAGGGTATTGATAATTTTTCATAAAATAAGGGGCATTCGTAATTATGTTAAATCAAAAGGGAGCTTGTTGTAACTTATCCTCTATTTTATTTAAATTAAAATGCAATTAATTTGATACAACAAAAAATACAAGTTATATTAAGTCAAAACACATTTCACTTGTACACAATAATTTGTTCAATTTTTTTACTAAAAAACAAACACGTTTTTATTTAGAAACCAACCATATGTTGCAAATATATATATAGTCATGTTAATTTCTCTAATAGCTCAATAAAACATATCTAATGCATACAAAATTCGAAATTACTGCAGCCCAAAAACGTTATTACATTTTTCATTGAATGCCCTTTTAATCACAATAATTGATTGATTATATTTCATCAATTACTAATGTGATTAATATATAATTATACATGCACCCATCAAATACTAATATCACTTACATAAATCATTCATTATTTTTTTAAAAAAATTACACACTCCTTGAAATTGTTAGCATCATTATACAAACTACCCCTATGTTTTACTGGTAGGGACAATTTCTATAATTATCAAGAGTAATTTATATAAATAAACCATAGATTATTCGAGTACGTACTCTGATATATATGTATGGGTATCTACTTATATAATATTTTTTATTTTTTGAAGTTCAAATTTACGTATTAATTAATTTTGAATTCTTAATATATTGAATAATTGTCTAATTTGCAGGTATTAAGTAATTAGAAGTTGGGAATTAATGACAAATAAAAAAACAAAGAAAATTGAGAAAATGGAAAATAACAAAATTGATCAAAACAAATTAGAACTTAATTACGAAAATAATTAATTACATAAAAAGAAAGGACGAAACCATAAAAATCAAAACACAATTACAAAAATCGAAAGGACAAAAGACACCGACGCATACGAAATTCAAAACCAGGCGCTAATTCTTTTATTTATTTATTTTATTTTAATGCATAAACATAAAACCTACTGCGTACAAAAAAATACTAATTAAGATCGTACGTAGCGAAACCCTAATTTGATCGTTGTTGCACAATTCTCCTTGTTTTCTTGTGCACCGTTTGATAATGATCATTAGGGACATTATTGAAGATCGCAGCATCATCAAAACGAGGTCCTTCACTCTTTATGATAGAATCAGTACTGGATCCAGCACCGTTTGATGATGGTGGAACATGATAAGGAGCTGAAACTTGCTGCTGAAAATTCACAGGATTACCCGTACCCCACAGTTCATGAGCATCTTGCTGCGGATGATCAGGAAACCACCAATCATGTTCTTCCTGCGAAGACCTTGTCCGAAACAGGTAATCCAGCACTCCGAATTCCGGACTACGGTATACACAACCCGTCTCAGGACCACAGTTTAAACCGAAATTTGCATCAAAATGGTCGTCGTCCATTTTTGATAGATATGCTTCAAACAAATCTTCTAGCGACCGATCAGGAGGGTCGTCACGGACCGCAGTGTCTCCCGCTGTAGGTGCTGCTGCATGTTTTCCATGGTTATCGACAAATTGAGCTTCTGATGTAGCTACATTGTCATGAATTGACAGCATTGCAAGATTCTTGCTGTTGTCGACTAATAACTGGTCATGTTGCTGTTTGTTGCATCGTCGGCGTGGAACTTTCTTCTTGTTCCGCCTTGCTAACTTAACTTGCTGTTTGTTGCGTCGTTGTGGATCTTTCTTCTTCTTCCGACTTGCTAATTTCTTGTGGATCCGACATAGAACCCAATCATCCAACTGCAAGAACCGTCACAACATAGTATAGCTACATACATGTAATTTTACAAAAGACAGATCGTACAACAAAATTTAAATGTACAATACCCTCATGTCATTTGCATCCCTTTTGTGTCTAGGAGGTTGATCAATGACCCTGTATTCATTCATAATCCAATTAGTCTTCTCTCCATTTGGAGGTTTTCCTTCATAAAATACCAAAACCCTCTTGGATCCCACAACGCTGCCATCACAAGTAATTACCGGTTTATCAGCTCCAGTGGCCTTCCAGTACCCGTTGCCCACTGCTCGATTAGGCCGGGTTCCGTTGCGATACTTCCTATCCCTCGGTGTGAAAAAATACCATCCTGCTTGTCCCAGTTGAGGATACAACGCTGTATCATGAAATCCAAAGAAGTGCGTGTGTGTAAATATATTCATAGAAAATAGTTCAGCTCCAATCAAATCTGAACTAATCATATAACAAATATAATACACCGTACTTTACAAACAGCAAAAACCCTACTTACACCAAAATCAATTATAAATTAAAAATGAAAAGTAAAAGAAAACAACCTGCCAGTTCCTTCGGATGATTCCGATAAAGATTGACTTCACATATTTCAGGAAGAGGGATCGAAAGGTTGAGGATTTTCCTCTTCAAATATTCCAGGATGAGCTCAGCATCCGACGGCACGAAGTGAAACCCTGGTGGATAATGTTCACGACCGTACGACTGGATCTTCTTCTCCGATGCAGAAATCTCCATCGGAATTTCCTCCAACGCCACGGCGGTGACCGCAGGAGGGTTTTGTTGATATGCTCCAAAAGGTGGGAAGATGGTCATGGATTGGCCGGTATTAAGAATTTTGCTCGCCAGCTTATACTTGGTTAGTTTGAAATGGTGATGTTAGCCAACTTTGCTGTTATATATATATATATAGTAATCCAAGGGTAAATATGTAATATCATATAGAAGTTGATTTGCCGTAGATTTCTTCTTCCATTCAGATAAGTGTTCGAGACTTGAATTTGAATTTTATTGGATGATCTGTTTAACCGAGTAATGATTCACCAAATATTTTAAATAGCTAGATTGTTGCAACTATAATTTAGATTCTTTATTTATTTTATATATAAATCATTTTCTAAAAAAAATTGTATTTCTGCTAATATTTGCTTAATTAATTCTATGAAAACCTATATATTAAAAATATTTATTCAAAAAAAATTCGTACGTTTTTTAGCAGATTTGATTTGTAAATTATTTTTAAATATTTTTAATGCATTTTTAAAACTATAATAACAATATAATCGTAATTTATTTTTTTTTATCATTAATTATCTGATAAAATTTTGATTTTAGATAGGAACCAAAAACCATAAAGATAAATATTGACTAAGGTTTGAATAACTTGAATCGGCACAATTGGATTCGGCCCCCCGCCAAATCCGTAACTACAAATACGGTGGTGGATCACAATCTAAAATAAAAACAATAAATAAATAAAAATGAATATATATATATATATATATATATTTAGAAAATAGAAAGAGAATGTCTTTACTATTTGTGTCATTAAATATGAAAATAATAAAAAAATTTATTGATTTTTTTTTAAATTAAGTTGTGTATAAATATATGCCAAAAGAAAATCAAATATTTTCCAATCCGAGTTTCATCAAATGTTACACCAACACCATCAAGAAAATAAATTTTTTTTAGTTAAATTATATTTATTCTAAAATTATATATTAATGTATTTAAAGGGAAAAAAGTATATAATATATGAGATCGTACGTGTAAATTATAATGTCACGTGCAACTCACGTAAATTATTAGTTAAACTCAAGCATATTCATAATAAATTAGATAGCATAAGGTTTTTGTTTTTTTAATTAAACTATAGTAATATCTAATTTTTAGATTTTTAATCAATTTGAAATTTTCGTGTCTTGTACATGTCAACACGTGTGTGTGTGATCAGGCTCGAGAAACTTTTGATTTTTGAATGAAAGTATTAAAAACTTAAGAAATTAACTAGTTGAAAATTAAAAGAAAAATACACGAAATAAAAATTTTGATTAATCACATTTATTAGTTATTAGCTCAATCTCTATCAAAGATTATTAAAGAAAATTAGACATTAACAAATTTATAAAGTATACCTTTGCAGTGATTCAAGCATTGTATAAAGGGTAAAATCTTTTTCTCGTGCCGTTAAAACAAGTCATTTTCGATTTTTGATATTGTAATTGTGGCGAGTATCATTTTTGGTACCATAAAATACAAAAATATGTCTTTTTGGTCCCAAGTTAACGGCAGGCCATGTGCCTTGTACGTGGCCGTTGACAACCGTTAACTCCTATTGGCTCACGTGACTTTAACTGATTTTGACTTCAAATAAGGGCACAAGGACCATAACTGGGAATAACAGCTAAACACATTACACATTCTGTTGAAGACAATGATATCCAACCACAATGGAGCTGTACATGATACACCAACAACCTCAGTAACATTTCCTGAGTTAAAACATTTTAATTGTCTAGCTACTTAGGAACAAATCAGCCAAAAATTATAGCCATTTTAAGGAAACATTGCGTGGAACGGGAGCTAACGGTGTGGACGGGGAAGGGAGAAAGAACAGAGAAAAATGTAAAGAAGGAAGCAGCGATTTCATAAACGTTGGACGGGGAAGAAGAGAGTTTGCGACTGTCCCCTTTTTGCAGCTTTCCCTCAGTTGAAATGTTGCTTCTAGCAGTTTTATTATCTACCTTCGTTAGCTAACTTTAACGACCCGTCCCTCATCAGCTTCAAGCTAAGACTGTTGAATCTCTCGCGAGAGTACTGTCTTGACGCCTTTCTCCAATCTGTGCCAGCTTTCATCATTGTAGCGAATTCTTCATAACTTATACGGCCGTCCTGAATATCAATAAATGCAGCAGATTAGAATCCCTTGAGTATTCAGATGGCTTTCATAAACAGCTTCAAGATATGTAGAGCAAAGCAAAGCAATGCACAAACATGGTCTCTGAAATAAACGAAGGTATAAGCATGTGGATATGACCGACCTTATCTGTATCAACATCGTGCATGATAGCAATGATGACTTCCTCATTGTTGGCATCTTCCTCATCACTCAAAGCAGCTCGGAGCTCTTCCATCTCTATATATCCACTCTCGTTGCGATCAAAGAAGGAGAAAGCTTTGTGTAGGTGCTCGTCATTGGCCATCTTCCTGAGATGCACAGAAACAGCAACGAACTCCCCATAATTCAGAGTTCCATCTCCATCGACATCAGCCTGAAAAATAAAACTGAATATCAGGAAAACCGTTCATCCCAAGTAAATAATTAGATTTGTTCCTCAGTATATTCGACAGGAATAATCATTTCAACTTCAAAGTCGTATACCAAACACTGTTATATAAAGGAAGAAGTATGGAGTCAACAGAACATGATCCTTACAGCTTCCATTAGAATCTGAATATCCGCATCAGGTATCTGATGGCCGAGCTTGTGTAGACCAATTCTAAATTCTTCGAGGTTAACTTTACCCTTCTTTCCAGAGTCCATCATATCAAATGCTTCCTTAATTCCAGCCACTTCCTCAACAGACAAATGATCAGCCACTACCTGCAGATGCAACAAATTCAATTACATCAAAACAGGCGTTAAGACGTTTTCTTCATTTTCATTTTTGGTTCATGTTTGAGGGTTTTCTTCTATTGTCGGGTACAGGAGGTGGTGGGGGCTCTATTAACTTAAAGCATGCATGAATTGAAGAGTACCCTTAGAGCCCTTTTCTTGAGCTTATTCATCACAGAGAACTGTTTGAGCCTTGCTTTCACGGTCTCACCCAGTGAGACGTTTGGTGCCTTCTTTGCATTTTGTAACCAAGGGTGTTCTGCATTCAAATAAGTATGATTTACTGAAGTGTACTTTAAGTTTCATCTCCATGTTCAAGATAAAAAGAAATAAGCAAGTGCGAGATATAATTAGATCTGATGTAGATTAGCATTACCAAGGACTTGGTGAGCTGTTAGACGCCGACTCGGGTCAGGATCAAGCATTTTCTTTACAAGATCTTTTGCATTATCGGAAACTCTAGGCCAAGGATCTCGCTTAAAATCAATTACAGATCGGATAATTGCTTGAGCCACTCCTTGCTCGGTTTCTGCACAAGCAGAATAAGCCTATGAGGCGCTACAAGTAAAAATAAAGCAAGAAGGCAGCAATGACTTTAAACATGGGAGCTTGGTCGTGAATTAGGAAAAGAAAAGATCATGCATTCAAGTGCCTGCAATTCATGTGGATTGTGGAGCTTGGCTGCTCCCCGCTGCTGAGGAACATATAGGTAATGATTTTTCACTCCCACTGGGAGATCTTTCACCAGTTCCTTCATTGTACTACCACAAACTGGTATCCATCATTTTCAAATACACCCCTTATTTGATGAGGTAGGATTTGCAAGAGAGATTAATCTGTTTTAAACCCTTTCTGTATGACCACCTAAGAGGAGATGAGAAAGGAACTCTGAATTTGAACTTGCATAACATGTATGAGATTGTCCATTTTATGCAACATTTCAAAACTCTGTCATAGGATATCAAAAGTGTCTAGGCCCACCTGTACAGGCTCTACTTCAACGAAAACTATTCTCAACTAAGCCCAAAGGACATTTTCCTCCTTAGCTATAGACACAGAGACAGGTGAGAGCAACAAACCTGCCCAAAAAGGAGGAACACCACAAAGCAGAATGTAAAGGATGACTCCGGCACTCCAAACATCAATTTCTGGTCCATAGTTTCGTTTTAGAACCTCCGGAGCCATGTAGTAAGGGCTTCCAACAATCTCATTGAAATGCTCACCTAAAGATTGCCAAAACAAAAAAAAGGATAAACTGAAATAGCTCGGATATACTAGGCAAAGCAGGAAACCTGAATGTAAAAAAGACATTAACATGAGGATATTCCATACCAGGTTTGAAGAAAACAGACAGTCCAAAGTCAATTGCTTTCAGGGGAGATGTTTCTTTCTTATTTGCGAAAAGAAAATTTTCTGGTTTAAGATCACGATGCATCACCCCATGCCGGTGGCACATCTGCACATAATGAAGGAGAAGGTCTTAGCAGGATGTATTAGCATGTTGGTGGAAAGGACAGAAATAGAAAGTAAAGAAGGCAACCCTTCACATACATCAACATCAGAGGTTGTCAAGAATATTGAACTTAATCATAGGTACCAGTTCTTGAAACCACTTAAAACTATTACGGTACGCAGAATCATGCACTTCAATGACAAGAAGCACAAGATTAAGCTACAAATCAAAGTAGAATGTTGCAACGTCTATCAAGGTCGCAACAGCATGCTTTCCAAAATAAGCAAGCTCAAGGAACATTCATTGTAAATCAAAGCATGAAAAATTACAGAAAAATAGGTTGGACTGTAACCTGTACAGAAACTTTTGGCAGTGAACTCTTGCTAATGAAAGGATAAAGTCCATAAACAGGTAGAAACAAGATTATAATCTGAGTTTGTTGACACTTGAGCAAGAAAATGGTCATATGATACAATCAATTCACTATGTTGGCAGAGAAAACCAAATTAAGTCTGCATAGAGCACATACAAACTCATCAAGGGGGCAATAAAATAACACATACTGAACTATAATCAATAGATGTAAACTTCCATATTTTGAACCCTGAGCAGAAGAAATGAATTTCACAAATAACATCAGAAAAGTAAAAACAAAGAATAAACTCTAGTCTTGGAAAGTCCGTAGAACAATCTTAACCTGAACAACTTCCATAATTGTCCTCATAACAACTGCTGCTGCTCGTTCAGTATAATGTCCCCTCGCAACAATTCGATCAAACAGTTCCCCACCTTCACACAGTTCCATGACAATATGTACTGCACTATCATCTTCAAAAGTGTCCTTCAAGCTCACAATATTCGGGTGCTTAGGCATATGCTTCATGATCTCAACTTCCCTCCTCACATCTTCAATATCCACTGCAGTCCTAAGCTTCTTCTTCGATATCGATTTGCAGGCGAATTTCTCTCCAGTCTCGACATCGGTGCACAAATAGGTAACCCCAAATTCACCTCTTCCGAGCTCTCGACCAAGATCATATCTCTCGTTAATGTTGTGGCCCGTTGGATCTTTCAATACCACAAGCTTGTCTGTACCCCCAGATCCCTGATTTGCACCGTATTCAATTGAATATGGATTTGGCTTATTCTTCTTTTTCTTCTTCTCAGTAGAAGAAGAAGAAGAGGGGGTCACACAGCAGTTTCCCATTACTCAGAGAAAGATTATATACTCCTGAGACGTTGTCATGGTACAACAACAAATCACATCAGAAAACAGCTGGTGAAAAATTGATTCTTGCAGCCTAAAAACCAACGAAAGAATTCACATCCTAATACATTGTCGTCAGATTCGGAGAAGATCCCACAAATGAAGTTCTATAATTTCCCAAAAAACAAAATCCATCCTTGTACACTAAAACTCTTTTTTTTTTGCCCCAGAAATATCTATGTAACAGAGATCTCCAAGAACTACGGAAGAATTCCTCCAAACTTTTTTTGCAATTTAAAAAAACTAAAAGGAGAAACAAAGAAACGGACCCATTAACATAAAAAGAAAATAGAGAGTTGATTATTCAAACAAAAGGGTATCCAGAATCCATAGAGCTTTAAAAAAATAATAAAAATGCAGGATAACACGAAGAAGAAAAAATAAAAAATAAAAAAACCCACCTTGAGTATATATTTTCTTCTTCTGATTTCTGGATAGGATGACAGAATATGTGGTCAAAAGCAAGGCTGTTCAAGCATGAAAAAGAATATGAATACGGGATGTGAAAAGGAAAAAGAAACATGAAGGTGTGAATCCGCCATGGGAAGAGGGAGAGAGAGAGAGGGAGAGAGAGTCAAAAAGCTCTTTTGCAGAGACTTTTCTCTCTCCTGCAGCTCCCCGTCATCCTCCCCTCTCTCTCTTTCTACTTTTCTTTATCTTTTCTTGAATTAGTTTGTGTTTGGTTCTCTATCTCTCTCTCTACGATGTCTATCATCCCCATTTGAAGATGTATCGGACATCTACTCCTTCATGGGATTACACATAAATAACTCTTTCCCCTTTGTCCCTTTCGTCCTACCCTTTGTTTCCTGTGCTTCTCTTTTTTTCATTTTTTTAACTAATATATATATATATATAAAGTTTATACTTTTTCTATAACCTTTTTCAAATAATTCATACATTAACAAATAGACCGTTGCAGCTGCGATATGGGATGGGAAAAGGGGAATTTTATATACATCATATCAGAAATTATCAAACTGAGTGAACTGTATTATATTATTAGTATATTTTAATTTTTCTATTATTGCATGGAACTCTAATAATTTTTACATTTTTATAGTGATTATGGTCTTTATAAATTTTATCAGTGACAAAAATTGTGTAGAAATCATCGTAATTAATCACAAAAATTATGCATGAAATTGTTAATGCATACCATCTGACCTATTATCAATCAGTTCATTTTTTATAAATCATACTATAAAAAATAAAAAATATCATGTCCAGGTACATATTATCAGTAATAATTTTAATATTGCCACTAATTATATGGATACAATATATTTTTTTAATAATAAAATCAGACCGTAATAATTGAATTTCATATTTTTTTTCAATTTCAATACATAAAAAGGTTTTCAAGAAAGGACATCCTATAGCGAATGATACATATGGCCAATGAATAAGACTTAGTTTAGCTGGCGAAGCTGAAGTTCCACGACTTTAGAGGTCATGGGTTTGAACCCCGCTATATTTATAGGATGTTGTTGGAATCCAAATGATTGTAATCGAGTTATTTCAATTAATAATAATTTATCGCTTCAAATAAAAAAAAGGGCATCCTATGGAAGTTTTCAAATTGATGGACGACAAGAAACTAAAACATCAGAGTGTCCAATAAATTAAGTTAAAAGGTAAATTACATGGGCACCTCTTTTGTCCAAATACACAAATATTTTCAGCCATTTGCAAAATTATAAATACACTCCTGACTAGTGCTATTGTAATGTACCTTATGGACGATTTTTGTAAATTTTTGCTACTGAATTAAGAGTGTAATTGAAATTACAACTATAATTTCAAAAAATATATTTATGATTTTACAAAAAATAAATGGTGTTTGTATATTTCAACCCAATTATAGAGTAAATCAATGTAATTTATCTGAATTAAATTATGGTAATGGGTTTTTCCAGAATTAGGAATCTTTCCTGATCATTCATTAATGCACTTTCATGCTACATTTGCACCTAAATTTAAATCTTACATTAGTTCCTTTTCTCTTTGGATTTATTTCTTTTTAATTATTTTGAGAATATTAAATTTTAGACATAAAATAGGAACATCAAACATTAATGTGATGAGATTACCAAAGTTGTTAGGAACAAATATTATTTGAACTTGACAGTCATGTCTTTTATAAGTATGGATAACGAATAGATAGTGACATATGGTCCATATAACATTATTAGCATGAGATACACTTGTTTCTTGATGTGTCCTTTCCTAAGAGATACTCAACCAATGGATCTAAGTGGTCAAAATTCATTAGTTTTATTAAAAAGATATTATACTTGAAAAATATTATAAAATAATTTCAAAATAAATAAATGCCTATATCAAAGTAGGTAGGGGCACAATTTGGATTTTTCAAATCGGGTACTCGATTTTATTAGAAAATATGTTTTGTTACCTTATACAACCCGATAAATCGATACCCGAACCTAAATGTTGTTTCTTTATTTTTTATAATTTAAATACAAAAAAAAGGTAGGAGCAATAGAAAATATTTAAAAACATGTTTTTCGCATTTTTGGAAGAAATGTAAGTGGTGAAAGATGGATCCATCACATAAACCAAAAAGTCAAAACCATTAGGATAGGCTTAATTAATTTGATTAAAGAGGTTGAGAAGATATGCAGACGACGGCAGGAATTTTGCTCCGAGCTGCCGGCGCGGGTGGGGTGGGGTGGGGTGGGGGGCGGCCGTAGCAATTCTTGTCCTAGATTAGGCTATCAAATTGACAATCCCATACTCCTATTTATGTAGACTCATCAGTTTGTGGTTCATAAATTGGACACCCAATGTATCATCAGTCTTCACTAGAATGAAAAAAGACACCACGGGTTATTGCGTCAATTAATGGCCATTTAATTTAATAAATTGATATGTGCATAGAAAAAAATTAATATTTTTTCTGTATGAAACGTTGATGGGTGACGTTTTATTGAAATTATTTTAGTGAAAAATCGAAACTGAATAAGTTGGATGTTGGAGAACTTTTGGTGCTACATAGGTTAGCAATCTGACTAAATTCCATTCCAACAAGAAGAAAGAGGGTTTGTATGATGATAGAGGTATTAGTATCCATATCATTAGATCAGTATTGGCCAGTGATTACGTTTTTTGTGTGGTGGGGTTGATGTTCTTCTGATTGTTGCTGGTCATTAACTTCCAACCAATCTAGTTTGTGGGACTAGGTTGTTTCATCATTCGGTTAAAGTTTGAGATAACACTTTGTCTTGCAAAGGTACACATACAGGTACTGTTTCGGACACCTTCATTCTTTGTTCTAGTCAAGAGAATAACCAGCCTCAGAGACACAAGAACTAGAAAGAAACAAGAAACACGTAACCAAGAATGGGATAAAGACAATTCTCACTGAAAATATTTCAAAACGGTAATGAGATACTGATGTTCATGATTGTACAAACAATATTGTAATGTAAGTCAAGAAATTGCTTGCGTACTAAGAACACAAATTTCTCATGGCTCGCTTCTTGACGATGGTTGTAGCGGTGCTCCTTCTAGAGCCTTTTCAACCATACTTGCAGATGGAACGACCTCTGGTCCGTCTATTGATGGCTTTATAACTGCAAGAAATATAACGTTATAGAAAATGGTAAAAAGCAGTAGGCCAGTAGCTATATAAGCCAAAAAGGATCCTGAGAACTCTGAAGTTTCTTCTTTTTCCACGGAGCTTGACTGATTAAGGTCCACAGCTGCGAAAAATTTAGAAAATGCATCAGATCACAACATATCACAGCCGTTTGGCAATGATCTCAAATGTCATAAAAGCTTGTAATTGTTGTCACTCATCTACTTGCAGCTCAGCAAAATCATAGTGATAGATTGGAGAAACTATGGTCGTTGAATAAGGTTACTACAGCAGAACCATAGCATTGTACTATCATGTATTGAAGTTCTTCACTGATCAATTTCTTTCACAAAAGACAAAGGTTTCAGCAAATTTTAGTCATAAGGGCACATAATTTTGCTCGCATAGATTGCTTGAAGAATCTCACATGCTTATGTAGCTTGAACCCAACCGAATCAGTTGTTGATTCCAGAGTCTAAAAAGATGGAAAAAGTTAATGTATACGTCTCATTCTGCCATTACAGAGCACTAATTTGGATAAAGAAAACCGATCAAGAACCAAAATGATGTAGAAATTCACTCAAGTAAGGAGTTTGTGAATTGAAAATCAGCTGATGACTTTCCTTAGCAGTTTACAGAGACAAAATAGAAGGCCATCTGCTTCTGCAGTTCCAGTTGAATTAGTTTAAAGAAGCCATTTCTACAATGTAAAGCCATAGAGCCCAACATAGACTCGAATAGGCAATACAGTGGTATGCACGACAGCTTAACTCCACACAATATAACATACAAGGCCGAGAAAATTTAGCAACGAACTATCCGTATAACATTTCCAGACAACCGAAACTTCATCGTGATCGATGGTCAATCAAACACAAATTGAGGAACAGCTAATCTCTCTTTGGCCTAATGGCGAATGTACTCAAGTTTCCTTCTGCATCATAACTCCACTCTCTAACTTCATTTAGTTCAAGTTAGTAACACTCTTTCCAAATCCAATCATACTGCAGTAAACCAACAAATGAAAAAGCCACAAACAATTTACTTTCAGACATCAGTAGGCATAGAGCCACACCCCCACCTAAAATCATGCACAATCTTATCAAGAACTTAAACGTTTTGCTATCCATGTGTATACAAGTTACAATTTCACCATCATTAAAGCGGGTTTCTCGTGACCTAAAATTGTTGTTGTGTGTATGAATTACACACACTAGTGGTAGTGGTAGTGGTAGCGGGAGAGATCATCAAATTCACCTCTAATTTTTGGTGGGCTGACTTGCTTCTTGGAGAGAGACTGAAGCTGCTCATCAAGTTTTCTCAAAGCTTCACGGGCCTTATCCGGGTCAACCTCAAAACCCGAATCATTCTCCACAGCATTCAGTGAGCCGTTTCTTCTGATTTTCTTAAGTCCCGCCAATTCATCATCTCTGAAAACCGTGAACCCAGATGAAAAGATTGAACTTTTGTGCTTGTTGATGGTGGAAGAGGAAGAGGGATGCAGAGGAAGAGAAGTGTAGTGGTGGAGATGAAGCATTTGAGAAGAGCTCCGGAGTGATGCTGATAAGCTGTGTGCAGCAAATAGTAACTTGAGAAAAAACAAATACTGGATTTCTCTTATTTCCTTTTCACCTAATTGTGGCCTTAAATCCTAGGAAGAAAAGAAATCAAACACAAGAATATGGTTAAGATAGAGGGAGTTCTTTCAAAGTAAACAAAAAAACAAGCTGATACTGATATCCAATTTTCGTAAGATCCAACATTATTACATTTATGATTAGACTTCAAATTTTTGTCCTATTTTAAAATACTATCAAATTAAAGATTATCTTTTAAAATGGCAAACAAACAAGACTTCAGTACCATTTGAATTCAGAAACTCTATAAAGATATTTCAGAGTACAAACCATTAAGCTGTCTTCTAAAGAATAAGATTTTGGGCCGATGGGCTGGTTTCATATCATCTGAGCCGAAAAGTTGACAAAGCCCATTATCATCAGAGACCATTTTCGTAATATTATTGGATTTTTATTAGCAATTTTAATTAGGAAAAAAGTAAATGATGAAAAAAGAAACTGTGTAAGAAAAAGAAAAACCGAAAGGGAGCGAGACTCACATAGAAATGAAGAAAACAGGCGGCGGCGGTGGAGGCGGAAGCGGAACCGGCGGAACATCCGGCGACAAAAAGAGGGGTCGACGTTCGTACGTAGACACTGCCACCGACGCCCCTCCTAGGGTTAGTTAGTTTGGACTAGTTGAATTACGGGGACGTGAGTTGTCATATATGCATTTGCGAGTATGATTATATCTCTTTGGCGTATGTGATTGTGCCTTTCAAATTTCGGGGTTTGGATGATGCCCTTACATTCACCGGAAAGATCAGTCACCGTTATTAAAACCTAAAAATAGTTTCTTGCTTCCGACTCTTGGAATTTCATTGTTTTTGTAGATGAGGTGGGCGGGTTTTGTCCGGAATATGAAGTTTAGAAACAAAGTTGGTTCTTTTTTTAGTCAAAATCTTATGACTGATTTTGTTTGCTTAATTTTGTAAAGAGCAGATTTTCATAACTTCTGGAAGCATAAGTGGGACTATTGGGTGTGATCAACACGCTTGTTTACAAATATTTTTTTCAAATATTGTTATACGACGTGAAGTTTACTATTTTACGGAGCAAATGAGAAGTTATATACCATGCTTTAAATTTACATAATGCAACCATGTAGCTTGCATATAATTTGGATAAGAGCGCAGAGAGATATTCTTTCTCCCAGTTCTCTAGGGGGGTGTCTTTGTATCTTCTCTCCGTGACTCACTTCTTACGTATGAATTGGCTCTTTAGTTTAATTTTTGCAGTGTAAATAACACTAGGTACTTTGGAATTTAAGTTCTATAAATTATGCTGGCACTTTACTAGTCAGGTAATCGGATAAATAGTACCCACACTTTCTTTTCGAGCCACTTTTGCAAGTCTCGTTTTGCATCATATGTCGCTTGATCATAACTGGGGTTGCACACCTTATTGATTCGTGCCATGCTAGTAGCTCCCTGGTAGGCTAGTACTGGTCGTGTCAACAATACTGCAAGCTCCACTCACATGAATAGTTCAAACTTTGCTTACAATCATAGAAATTTCTAATTATTGTTTTGTTCTGATGGTTATAAGAAAAGAAATTGGTTAATTATCCTGTAATTTTATTTTCCAGTCTCCTCTTTAATTTCACTTTCAGAAGCAAGCTGCGAAAAAGGACATCTTTCAGATATTTGCTGAGAAAGTGAGAGATCATAAGGATCTCGAGTCTAGGTGGGCCATCTTACAGGAGACAAGAGTTGAATATTTTAGAGGAAAAGATTTCGTTAAATTTTTGAGTAACCATCCAGAACTCAAAGATGTACTTGAATCAGATAAGAATCTAGAGACTGAAGATATCGCTAACATTCTGCTGAGGAAAAATCTTACAGTGAGATGTGACCGTGTTGTCAAAACCATTCGGCCTGGGAAGAGAAAGTTGTCCACTTGGCCAGCACATTTGGAGATATTTTCTGTAAGTGTCATCTTAAAACTCTCTTTTTATGTGGAACTGTTACTGTGGATTTAAGCTTATCAGTTGTCAATGAGGACCTTATTGATATTCCATAGGTTTACAGTACTTATTTGAAGTCTTGACCCTTTTTGCTATTGCAGATGTGAGTTTAGAACATATTGAAGGATCTGGCATTATCTTTACTATTTAGATTGAATTAATTTGACCTAATCACAGATCAGGGTATTGTTTCACTGTTGTGGTCATTTTCGCGTTCAGTAGTGCTTAAAACTGTTAACAGTTGTGGTAACTTGTGTCATAGCATTACCTTATAGGAATATAATATAATAGCAGCTTTGTTTATACTGGAACTGGATGGATATTTTTACTCTCTGTCTCATCTTTTCTGTTGCAGGATCAAGTGTTTTCAGATAATGATGCATTTTTTGCATGGACCTTTGTCAAGAGACAGCCTTTGTGGCAAACACTTCTGTCATTCTCCTGGCCTGTTGTGGCGCTAGCAATCTGTTTGTTCCCTGTGTATCCTCACCAGGTCAAGCTGCTTATACTCTACTTCTGTGCGGGTGTGCTGCTTCTTATATTTTGCCTGCTTTTATGTAAGTTCTTTGGTGCTGGTAACACTCAGTTTATTTTTTGACTTTATTTCTTGCATTTTCTCTTTCTGCGTTGCCTGTGTGTGACCTGAGATGTCAGGAAAATTCATTATCATGGATTGCCCTTTCTTTCATGTGATAATGTTCCTATTATTATTGATGTTTAAGTTAGAAAGTAATCAATTTGTTGTTTCGAGTATGTTGACACAGCATGATTTTTTGTTTACATAATTGAGAGCAACTGCTGTTTCTTTGAGTTTATGAGGGTTGATTATTTCATGCAGTGAGGGCCTTTGTATTTGGAGCTCTTTGGATCGTTCTTGGAAAGCGAATATGGTTTTTCCCAAACATTCTCGCAGAGGAAGCAACACTAAAGGAATTATTCCAGTTTCTGCCTAAGAAAGATGAGGGTGAGCGTCCGAAGTGGACAGCTAGGCTATTTTTTGCATTAGTGTCTGTGCTGGTAATTCTGCTACTGAGACACCATGCGCCTGATGAAGCTGCTAGGGCGAGGTATGTTAATTAGCTAGCTTTTGCATCAAACATCATGAAAAAGTAAAAAGAAATTTAATAACAATTACGTGAAAATTCAATTTCCATGCCTCTGCAAGATAGCTAGATATTTCGAAAAGATTCTTACAGAAGTACATTAGAATTATGATTTCTTTTTCCTGCATACTGTTGTGGGTTTTAGTTTTTATTGTGTTTACTTTGGGTATTTAAGCAACGCCCTCTTTTCTGAAAGGTTGTCCAAATGCATTAAGAGAAACAGAAGAATAATTCAGAAAACTTGATGTATGATTGGATCTGCTCTAGGAATATACCATCTGGCTTGCATGTGGTCTGTGGTAGGCATTGGAGCATATTAGTCTGGCTTTTGTTACCCGTGAAGTACCAATTTCACACACACAGGGCTCGTGGCATATCATGCCTGTTCCTTTACCACCTGAACTGAAGAACAACCATCATTCACAGAACTTGTCATTACCTATATGGTTGTGGATCTCAAGAAGTTGCTTATACATGCATTATGTTTACTGGGTATGTATTTTGCAGGTACCAAAAGAAGGTCTCCAACATAATTGACGATGTACTTGAATGGTCTCCAAGGCTTGCCCTGTCTGCTATGATGGAGAAGCAAACTGTACTGAACACAACTGCTTCTGGAGAAAATGTAACTGATGCTAGCAACATTAGCACCCAAAATATAACCCAAGCCAATGATGGAGAGGGAGTTATCCTGCCTGACCAATATGAAGAAGAACTCGAACCTGTAGAACACCCAGATCGCTGACATTGAAGTTGTTGTTTTAGCATGTAAGCTGAACAGGAATGAAATCTAAAACACAAGAAATTAACACTTCATTCTTTCCTTCCGTGTTTTCAGATTCCGCGTCACTCCGAATAATGCTTTAAGAATTAATAAGCTGGCGCGACAATATAAAATTACTGTCATATAGTATTGTTCTGTTTAGTTTTGTTATGACTTATGAGCAACAAAGGAAGAAAGGTTAATATTTATTCATCTTAACCCAATATGTTGTAGCATTTCAGTTTTTGAGATACAGGGTGAGTGATGGCCTTAATTTCAGAGGCACTACAGACTAGGCAAGGCCGCAAGACATTGGCAATGTGCCTTGGCCTCAGAAACAACCTGCATCAAATGGCTAGATATTGTATGACCAGAGGGTGAAACTCCAAGCACCACAAACAAAATCATCATCAACACCTCACCATAATATTCTTGGCATAGTGCAATCAAGATAAGACATGGCAGCTTTAGCTTTAAAAATGCAGCAAGTAGAAACATGCTACTCCTAGTTGGGACTTTACAAGGGTACTAGATTAAAGTGCGCTTTTCCTACTCAAACTTCAGTGTTTCTCACTTCAGTCTTTCTCAAACTCACATTTTGTACAAAAGGAAGAACAGTTGTACTCGAAAGAAGATCAAATTAATCCCATCATCCTTCCTCAACGAGCTAATAGAAAAAAACAGCCAAGAATGAATTGCCGCCCCGCCTGGAAGAGCCAAGATTTAAACTACCAGCAAATAGTATTTTTCTCTCATCAGAGTCAACCTTCTCCTCACAGGCTGTGATCATGTTCACTGCATAGCAAGTGCATGGTTGGAAGGAATATTTCCCCATTGTTGACTTGACGCAGGTCCTTCCCCCATCTCACCAGAATGGGACTGATACACGGGCTCCTGCAAGTTGGTTTGCTTCCTAAAATTGCTGGCAGCTGAATCATACAGGTTCTGAGGCTCAGGCGCTTTTGCTCCACTAGATTTGGAGAGCAAGGGTTCAGACCCCGTTGAATTAATGGATTGTGATGAGACATCTGAACCCGAACCGGTTCCCTTAGAAGTGTCTGCATCAGACTTCTTTGCAAAACGTCCGCCAGAACCCCTTGCCCTCCTCATGGCATGTTGGTGTCGAGACTCGTGAAGATACGGCTGTAAGTCAATAAGGAAAGAAAATATTACCAAGCAAGAGGACCAAAAAAAGGGTACTAGAAAACTCAGTGTTAGGAAATTCCCAACACCCTGTTTCATCATCAGGATGCCACAAGGGTAGTCACAACCAGAACAAATTTGAAGCAACAGAAGAGACTACCTTTCGAGCTTTTATTAACTTCTTCTCAAGTTCTGCTTTTGCACGTATCTGCCGCCTCCGCAGGATACCGTGGTATTGCTTGGCATTCACGTAAACAGGCTCTTGTGCCATCTCCAGGGGTAGTGGCATCCTCATTTGATTCATATCATATAAATGAGGAACCTTCATTTTAAAATAAAATTGAAAGAGGAAACACTATTCAGAGGATAAAATGACATTCAATCAAATGAAATAATTCTCATAGTAATGTCAATAGAAAAGAAGATGCAATTCAATATCCTCCCAAATATGGATTTGCATTTAAATAATAAAGTAGTAAATTTTCATTTGTCAGTGCGACGAAAACCAAAAGTCACTTGAGGATACAAAGCTAGAGTGCAGGAACTCTTTATCATCTAAATTTGAAATCACTTTCACAAATCAATGTCAAGCTAGGGAGCTTCATATACTGTTTAACCCAGCAACAAGTTGGATCAAAACTTTTCAGATGTCTATGAAAGGATAGGAAGAAGTATTTTCAGTTGGTAGATTTTCTGAAGGACATTCAAGGTCCCTTTAGCAGAAAATTATATATCTCTTGTTACAGTTCATAACAAACTCACCTTCCTTTCATCACATGTGACTTAACAATGACTGAATGAAACAAGATTCTCAGTTAAACAATTTCCTACTCATTTACATACCATAGGTTGGCCATAAGCTGCCACCACTCCTCCAAAATATGGATCATAAGGATTTGCAGCACAGGCCTGAAAATGATTCACCAGGCAAAAATGAATAACATTTCTTGGTACTGGCAAATTCAATATGAACTATGAATATTCTAAGAGTAGCAATAGCTTAGATATCAAATATTCAGAATGCAATATTCTTACAATTGAATGGCCGACAAGCTCAAGTTGCGGGGGCTGCGAAAGGCTTCCATCAGGTCTTGGATGCAAGGTAGGTACACCTTTCTCGAGATTTGTGTTCTCTGGCCTATGATTTCTATCTGGCATTGACATTAACACCCTTGCTATTAATATTTAGATGAAAGAAGAGGAAAGATATACAATACTTCAAAATTAAGACCCGACGAAAATGAACAATTTTCATCTTAAAAGCACCTCAACAGTCTCTTTTAAGATCCTCCAGTGTGATAACATACTTAAAAGTTATAACCACTCCTTCCCAATATGTGGCAGATTTCCACCACAAGAGTAAACTAAATATAAAGATAGAAGCTGAATGAAGTATGCCATGGGATAGGGTAGGGCACATCTGACATGCATGTTGTCAATCATCAACAATTTATATCAGAAACCAGTTCCACTTCAGAGAATTAAAATGGTTCATTTGTGAAGAAATGACTAGCATACTGAAGCAATACCTGACTGGAGAGGCATTGTACTTGGTGATTGTTTGACAGTTCCACTTCAGAGAATTAAAATGGTTCATTTGTGAAGAAATGACTAGCATACTGAAGCAATACCTGACTGGAGAGGCATTGTACTTGGTGATTGTTTGACAGTTTCATCATCGTCCTCATTTATTCCACCCTCAGACTGTGACTGGCCATCCGCAGATTGTTCCAGGGATGAGGAATCTGATGCATTTCCCCGCATCATTGCAGGGGAAAAGGAATTGAAACCAGTACTATTCCACCAGGGTTCAGAACATAATGTGGAATTATGTCCATTATAAAGATTGGTTTCTCCTTGATTTACGGTTTTTGACTTAGGTTGCATGCTCTCGTAGTTTCTCCAAAGAACTTGACCAATCTTTATAGAATCCAAACACATCAACAAACTAGTAAGTGTAAACACAAAAGAATTCAATAAATTAGCTTAAAGTTTGCAAAGAACAAGCAGGTAAAACATAAACAGAAACATCAAAAGCCTTAAACGTTGAAAACCAAATAAGTTATAAAGGAATCCTTCGACACCCTACAACTCAATAAAGCCAATTCGAAAGTCTTTGTCCAAGGCATCAAATCTACAACTACATACATATACCAGTCTCCAAAGCCTAGCAATAACTTGAATTAAGAATCTTAATAATCGACAAAACATGATTATTTCCGTTATGAAATCATGTCATGTGTTGACAAGTATTACTAAATAACGGAAATAACTCGAGCAAAAGAAAAACTCTGTAAGTCTTCTTTTAAACGCATTGAATCTATTTCTCAACCTTCTGCGTCCTCTTTTCTTTTTCCTTTTCCAGTTATTCTCTTATCAAAATCCAAACATTTCTTTCATTTCCTGCACCAATAATTTCGCAAATTAAAGATCCTTTAAAAAAAAAACTTTTTTTGCCGGGGAAATTGCGTCAACCCATTTGAATACTAGAAATACTATTTACACCACCATCAAACTTAAGCCAGAAGAAATCAACCTGCCAAATCCAAAGACCAAAAAAAAAATAAAGAATTTCACTCACTGACAAAAACAAACACCACAAATCAATAAAATCCATACCAGAATCCCGGAACTAAACAAGAACAAAACCACAGATCAGAAACCTCATTACAGGCAGGAATATTCACATGCAGAAAGGAATACATGTATCTAATGTACAGTACATGCAGAGCCAGGACTCAGCAATAAGAAATACCATAGAATTATGAAAAGCTTTGAAGAAACAAAATTTACCAATTAAGATGATGGTTCCTGACGTTTAAAACAAAACCCTAGAATTTAGGGGGGGGGGGGGGTTATAATTTTCGAAGAGAGGATTTATAGAGTCAATCAATGTGTGTTGATGTAGAGTGAGATAGACTGCAAAACTAGAAGAGTTAAAGTGCAACTGCAGATTATAGATAGGAGAGAGAGAGAGAGAGAGAGAGAGAGAGAGAGAGAGGTGTTAATTTGGGGTTGTTTTCAGCTGAACTGCTTCTGTCACCTACGGAAGCACCCAGAATGCGTGCACCCTGTGTGAGGCCCACGTGAAAGGGCAATCTGGACAAACAGCAAATAATATATATTTTAGGGTAAATATCACTACATTATTTAAAATTTAACATAATTACGAATATTTTTTCATTATTTAAAAAAATACAAAATCCTTCCTTCAAATAAAAATAATTATATAGCCGCTGACAATAAAGTAGACTTTACTGAGTTGTTAAAAATAATAAAAAAGATTTGAGGAGGGACAAAATAAATATTTTATAGAGCATATTAGACCATAAAAATATTTTAAAAAATTATAAAGTATATACAATATGAAATTATAAAATGTAATTAAAAATTATATTGTGATTAGTTTACTACAAAATTGAATGAAAATCTAATGAAATCGATGATGTTAAAATTATAGGGTATTTTTAAAATTTTCTCAATAATAAAAATATATTTGTAATTATGTCAAATCTCAGGAGAGATGGTTATAACTCATCCTATATTTTAAATTTTCTCTGAGTTTCCATTGCTTTAACCAAATTATATTAAAGAACTGCATCAAATAATTATCATAATTGAATACTACCGTATATTTGATACCGATGTGATGTACTCACAGTTGTAGTTATTATCTTTTTTGAAGATATAAAAATACATTCTAAAAATAAACAAGAAATATTTCTTTGTTTTTCTTATTAATTAACTAACAACACATTCCTTATTTATTTGTATGCAAAATAGATTAGAAAAAATACAATAAAGAAAAACAGTAATAGAATACGCAATATGTTAATAATGTAAGAAGTATAGCAAAATTAAAGCATAAATTGTTAATAATATAAAATGTGAAAGTGTATGACGAATATATGTTATTATGATAGATAATACCTATTATGCAATAAAACAACATCACATACATATAACATATATTATGGAACCTTAATTTCACTAACTGAACTACATTTCATTGACTAAAAAAGAATTGTTATATTAGTCATTTATGTATTTTCTTTTAAGGTTCGTTTGGTCCAAAAGAAAGAAAAATAGAAGCGGACTGGGAAGAGGAAGTGAAAAGGAGGGGGGAAGGAGAATAATAATATTCTTTTTTTTTCAAATTGTTTCGTACGATAGGAAAGGGAGTAAATCTCAAATATTTTTCCTATTTTGTACGAAAAAAACAGATTGAGAAGAAAAAGACTTTTTTTTGTAATTTTACTGAATAACCCTTCATTTTATTTTGTGTAGAAAATAAATAAATTAATAGTGTACTAATATAATTTTAGTATATCAAAATTTTAAGAATCTTACTAATAAAAATATTTATCAAAGATGAGTACTGCTTATTTATTCTAAATTGTTTAGTATAGATAAAATAAAAATTACCAACAAGATTGTTTACCTGGTTGTTGATTTCGATACAGTAGTTTTTCAATAATTTTATTATCTTTTATCTGACAATTACGTACAGTATTATCAGTAAGAATGAGAAAATAATTGGGGTAATATAGTGAATAAAAATAAAAATCGTACCTTTTTTTCTAAATTCTTTTGCCATTATACCTTCACTTTTCCATTCAATTTTAAATGAAAAATAAAATTGGACTCCAAATAAAATTCATATACATCGAATTTTATTTCATCTCAATCTTTTTTTTAATCAAACATTAAATTATGTCTTGTATGAATAATTTTTTCTTGTACATTTCTTATATCCCATTTTTCACCCGGGAAGAAAAAAGAGTTGTGCGGGTGAGCTTATCAGGATCTGAGAAGGATAAAAAAATAAAAATATAAAATAGGGGGGGAAGCCCCCCACATGCCACGCACTGGGGATGGCGACGCGTGTATTGGTGGTGGTCCCCACAGAGTACCCTCAGTGGCCTCCCAATCAAGGCAGAGTCCGCGCCACGTTGCGCTTTATATTCAAACGTCTTTTCTCTTAAATAAGTACATAACAACAATACAATTTGAAATTTCAACACCAATAAAACAACACACAATATTTATTGTTCATACTAAACTGTGTGCTGTGCTCCACTGGGGCTAGATCAATGCGCCAACTTCATTTAGTAGGGTTTGGGCCGGATTATCTACCGCTTATTCTTTCTCGTGTACATAATAAATATTTTTTTTATATCTTATAAATAAAAATAAAATATATAAATTAATATAATATATTTGAAAGTAAAAAAGTTAGTTTAAAAATATTTTGATGCATAAAAAATAAATATAATATTGTCACAAATTATCTTTTACGAGTAAAAAGTATCCTTTTTTATATTAATATAGATATCTATACTACTTATTTGAGACACTGACCCTGCAATAACTATTTTGGATATTAAAATATTTATTGACAAAAGTATTATTAAATATTAATGCTAGCAAAAAGTTGTTGAACAAGTCTGACTCGAGGTCTTTTAACTTGGGTTCTTACAAGCTTTGGAAAGATTACGTTGGCACTCGAACGCCTAAGTCAGTAAACAAATCGTGGAAACAATAAGTTCAAATATAAAAAATAGAAATACTAACAAAATAAAAACCACTGTAATTGCATGCTAGAATTTTCTAGTGTGCAAGTGTCAAACGTAGCGTTACCCTTCACAAGGAATAATAGGCCTATTTATACCCGGTCCCTCCATCCCATGGACTTGGGGGAGAAGATTCACCTATGAAACCTCGCCTTTAACTGAATTTCGACTTTCTTGGGGAGTGATCTTCTGTAAATAGGTGTCCCGTTACGGAAAATATTGATCCTGCCTTGCGAGTTGGGTGGTTACGTAGATTCCTCCATTCTGAGGTCCTAGGTCTCAAGGTGATTTAGCGGGAGCCTACTCCTCTTTCGAGTTGGCTGGTAGGGATGTTGGCCACGTGTCTCCCCTACTCCCGCGAAGACAGCTTGGGATCCACATTTACGGGTTGGTGGAGTGCTTAGGCTTAGATTTGAACCCTCATGGGACCTTGTTCTGGGATGGAGCTTCTACTTGTCATTTGACTGTAGTTTTCGCCTTCTTGAACTTTATGATGGGTCATTTGGGCTTATCGATTTTTAGGGGATGAAATCTATTTATTTATTCATAGCTTGTATTCATGTATATTTGATATCAATCGATTTTACCAATTTTAACTCATTACTTATTGTTGTGAATTGTGGCCCAAATATCCTATTAAAAGGCCCAGAACCCGACCCACTGGACGGCCCACCCACCCACCTTGACCCGACTCGGTTCGGATTCATACTAAATCAGAATCCTAAATCTATTTCTCACGTCTCTCTTCTCTCTTATCTCTGCACAAAACTCCATCTCTCTCTAGTTCTCCTGTTACTTAAATCTCTGAGATTTGAGTACTGGTAAATATGGAGACTTACCATCCTTTCCTCTATAAAAGGGCTTGATCCCTTTCGGCTGAAAAATAGAATACACATTCTTGCTCTTCCTTAGCAAAACAACTTTGTGCGAAACCTTCTTTTTGGTTTTAGTGACAATGATTTAGTGTGTTCTTAGTGATCGGAACCTTGGTGGTGTTCTTTTTTAGGTGGAGCAACCGTGGGTCGTGGTGATCGTAAAAATCGGTGCTTAGTGACCGAGTCCTACTGGATCTGGCAGATTTGAGCCTATCTTCAATATATATTGAGTTTGTTTAATTTCTGATTTTTTCATTATATTTATTCTTTGTGATATTTGTAATAAGTAATTGTATCGA
Organism: Sesamum indicum; assembly: GCF_026168435.1. Classification (NCBI taxonomy): domain Eukaryota; kingdom Viridiplantae; phylum Streptophyta; class Magnoliopsida; order Lamiales; family Pedaliaceae; genus Sesamum; species Sesamum indicum. The sequence goes on along the minus strand of NC_142665.1, from coordinate 6,550,013 downwards.
AGGAATTTTGTACTCTGCACAGTTGTAATAGTCGAATAGGGTTATCTGAAATACGAGGTTACAACTCAATACTTATGTTATTTTAATTTTTTCATATTTAATTATAATATTATAAAATTTTATTTTATGCATATAGATTGAGTGTACTTCAATCCTCAGTTATAAGTAAAGTTGTTAAAAAGAGTCATGACTAGTCAACGAGGTCTTGTTCAAGCAATAAACTTGAAATCTCGCAAGTATAAATTTGAATTTCATTAATGTGAGTATATATTTACGTGTATAGCAGGTTATGATTTCTTTCTTTATTTTAAATGTATTAATCGATTTGAAATTATCAATATATATGATTAGTTCTTAATTTTGAATATGTCAATAACATAGTGAGTGGTATCTAATAAAAAAAAGAGAGAGAGAGAATCGTAAATTCTCAGACAATTATATTAATATCAAGGCCAAACGACTTTTGAAATGCCCATGAATAGGATTCTATTTTATAGAGTACATAACTAATCAATCAACTGCTATTGATAGGGGTACAATAACTAACTTGTCAAGATTCAGTTAAATAAAATGTGAAAACATGTCAGGATTGGTGCGTCATTGTGTTGATGATCTAACTCCATCATATTAGAGTTTACTCAGACAATGAAACATTGATAAATAACACATTATAGTACAGGATGATGATACACAAATATCACATAATTAGACCTCTGTATGAAGAAACCTGACTTTCCCCACTTCAAGTCTTACGCTAAATCGACTTGAAAGGGAGTTAAGGATCATCACGTTTCTTACAGTTGACGATAGGAATGATACAATTGAGGATTGAGCTTGGTTTTTCAGGCATGGGAAACTATTAAAGCAGCTTAGTGCGACCGTATTAGCCCTCATTCCCAAGATGCAACTCCCAGTAAAACAGTAGCAGATTTTCGACCTATTGCTTGCTGCATTGTGATCTACAAGACTATTACTAAAATCCTAGTCCAGTGCATGAAAGGAATTCTGGAACTTGGATCCTTCACAAAATGCTTTTGTTCCTGGCAGAAGAATTAGTGACAACATTCTTCTCGCCCAGGAGATTTTCTCTGGATATAATAAGGGTAGATGTGCAGTTAAAGTGGATCTTCGGAAGGTTTTTGACACAGTTGAATGGGACAATGTTGAAGCAGCACTAAAACTATTCAAATTCCCACCATTGTATATTCATTGGATAATGGAGTGCATCACTTGTGCAAGCTACTCAATCTCAATACACGGTGAGCTACATGGCTACTTTCGAGGCACTCGTGGCTTAAGACAGGGAGATCCCCTATCTCCTTATACTTTTGTTCTTGTATGGAAGTTGTTCATCTATCCGTTAAAGCCAAGATCCAGTCTAGTTCAAATTTTTCCTACCACTGACGTTGTAAGGAGATCTCCTTGACTATCCTTTGCTTCACTGACGACCTTTTGATGTTTAGCAAAGCATCCATGGAATCACTGATGGTTTTTCAAACATGCTCTTGATGGATTTGCTGCATTATCTGGACAGAAAAGCCAGATCCTTCTTTCTAAGTCTGCAGTACCTCACCAGCAGGAGCTCCTGGGAGTGATGGGGTTTCCTTTAGGCTCCTTTCCTGTAAAGTATCTGGGAGTACCACTTACCTCCTCAAGACTCACGAATAGCAACTATCAACCACTCATCAAAAAGATTGAAGATAGAATAGGCTCATACGGGAGCAGGGGACTATCCTTCGCAGCTAAAGCTCAGCTAATTAAATCTGTCCTTACAGCCATGTATTACTATTGGGGGCAAGCTTTTTATCTTGCCAAAGGGCATTACTCGACATATTGAAAGTCTTCTCAGGACATTCTTATAGAAGGGACTCAGCGATAGGGGTTGTGCAAAGGTCGGCTGGGCACAAGTCTGCCGCGCCAAGGACCAAGGAGGATTGGGAATTCACAGTGTGGAATCTGTTAATCTTTCACTCATGCTGCGTTATTTGTGGAACATCATCACCCCTAATAACGAGTCTCTACGGGTGAAATGGGTACAAACTGCGGTGGAAAACTATTTGGACAGTATCGCTTTCTTCAGGCTCTTGGTACTGAAGGAAATTGCTTAAATTACTAAATGTTGTACAAACAATGATTGAGTATAGAATTGGAGATGGTTGTCAGACTCACCTTTGGGCGATCCATGGCACCCAACAGGAGTTTTGTTGAATAGATGGCCAACCCTCCCCTTGATCACAGGTTTCGACCCGTGTGCGAAGGTGAATGTTGTACTTGAGAATGGAGAATGGCATTGGCCACCAGCTCGCAGTTCTGACCTAGTTGAGTCAAATATATGGGGGTGCGGATTCGGTACGTTGGAAAGGGAAACACACTGTTTTCAATACTTGTGAGGCATACGCTCTTTTTCACCCTCCAAGCGCCAAAGTCCCATGGTTCTCTTTATTTCAAGGACCTTTCAAGATTGCGAGGAATGGTTTTATTCTGTGGCTAGCCATTCTGGAACGTGCGGATATACCGTGGCTGCAACTTTTATCACGGAATTGTGTCCTTTGCTCTAGCAACTCCATGGAAAATCATGACCATCTTTTATTTTCTTGTGCTTACGCCCAGCAATGCTTACAACTACTTAAAGTGGAAATCAACTTTTATTGGATAGGTAGGACTTGGCAGATTGGAATACATGAATGCTAGCCGACGGTGGCCAGTTAAACATCTCCTCAATGCGGCAGCAAGAGCAGTTCTTGCTTCCTTTGTTTATCATCTTTGGATGGAACGAAATAGGCCGCGTTTCCAGCAAGAATCCATGCAGCCTGAACGATTAGTACGCCAGCTTTTGGGGCAGCTTAGATGTATAATTCTCAGTGAACGATTACCGCTGAATTTACAAAAAATTGCTTTGTTTAGAATTTGGAAAATTCCATGGAACTGAATACAAGGCTGAGGCCTATCTGCTGCTCTAGTGAGCTTGTTTGTATCCTGTATACCTCTTTTACTTATTTATGAAATTCACCTTCTCCCAAAAATAATAATAATAATAAATGCACTCCTTATAACTAGTGATATTATTATTGCAATTGAGAACACCGCTCAAATCACTATTATATATCATCCGCACCATCCGTGGAACGAGATCATATGTCCATTTAGAAGTAATAATGTGCGAGCGTCCCGCATCAATTGCAGACGAGAAGTTTAATCGATTTATAAATCCCAATATCACCCTTCATAGAAAAATGTCTTTTTAAATAAATAATAAATTTTTTATAAATTCAAAATTTAAAAGCGTCTCTTTTTTGTTAAGTCGTCACGTTTATGCTTTAAGTTAATGGGCGGGCCTCTATTTTCAAATTCAAGAGGCCCACCTAACCCAAAAAAACAGAAAATAAAAAATAGAATTATCAATTTAATATATATCTTTTTATGATAAAGTAAAATATTGGGATCCTACCACATGAATTACTCAAACAGTTAAAAGAAACCAAATTAGGAATTAATTACTACCTTTTTATTTTTTAAAGTATGCTATTCATAATCTAGTAACTTCAGATTTAAAAAATAATTCAATATATTAATAATTAAATAATTAAATATGTTTAAAATAAGATCACGTAACGAAATTCTTTTTTATAAAAGTATACATACATTCATATTCATAAAATTTAAGTTAGAATTTTATAATTATGAAGCTTCAATCTTATCGATCATGCAAAAACTCGTCCACGAATTGAGTACTACTTTATTATAGTATATGTTGTACAAATTAAGACTAATGTCTTAACATTTTCATTTATTCTTGGCTCCAACTTTTAAGCTATTCCATTGTCATCATTCTTTGTTTTTGAGTTGACTGTGATTAGGAATTAAGGTATTTGAATTTTCAAATTATGTTCGATTCAGTCAATATAATAATATGTCTATCATATATGTGAATAGATTATAACTGCATTATAAATTTTAATCAATATATCAATTATTAATATTAAATATATATATATAACTCGTTCATATATACATATACATTTATTATTAATAATAATAAATTATAATAATTTATTTTGATACACTAAACAATACTTTAATTTAATTAAGGATAAATTAAAACTACTTTTTCTGAGATTTAGCATAGTTATGGACATTTCCTCGTTGTTTGCAAAATTACAGATACTCCCTCAAATGAAAAATAATGTAGCCCTTAAACGATGAAGTGAACATTACTACTTTACTCTGACTGAATTTTTTTAAAAAAATAAAAAATTATTTGAAACATTGTTAAAGAAAGTTGAGGGTGTGTCAAATAAATAACTTATACAGAATATTAGTCCAAAAAAATATTTTTAAAAAGTATAAAATTATAATTTATAATTCAAAAAGGAATTTTAGTTAGTTCGCCATAAAAATTAAAGAAAAACCTTCTAGAGTCTAATGGAATGGGCTCATTGTCAAACGAATGTTACAATCAGGGGATATTTATAATTTCTCAAATAACGAGAAAATATTTACAATTATACGAAACCTCAAAGAAGGTAATTATAATTTACCCTTCAACTAATATATCCATAAATTACATAAAGTAATCAAAATAGAGCTCGAACTTATGACCTCGACCTTATTTATAAAAATTTAATTTTAACATTAATTATTAGATTAGGACATCATTGATGTAAGTAATCAATATATGAGGCCTTGTCTTCGCCAATTAAATTATCTGATAGTGACTTATTTATTAAGTTATGTAACTGTTTTAAAACCTATTTTGGGCAGTGAAGCCCAATCCAATTACAGGTCAATTGATGGACTCGGTTTGATCATTGCTGTCTCGCCAATATATTAGAAATTAAGCTCAGTTTTTTTTTTTTTTGGTATTTGGGAAAAATGGTTAATATTTATAATTTTATTAATAAATTACAAAAGCTTGTATGGAGTTGATTATATATAAATTTTAATTTAGATGAATTTAATTTGACAGTTTAAAAGTAGAAGTTGCAAGAAAAAAAATATTTTTTAATAAATTGATAAAAATTTATTTTAAACAACTACAAACACCTTATACGTATTTTATTGATATCCTCGATCTATCCTCGTATAGGACTTCAAATTAAGTAGAGATTTTTCGCGTATTAATTATAGAAATAGTTTCAATTGGGCATTTAATCGAAATAAATTCAAGAAAAAATAATTTAAAAACAATACTTTATTTAATAAGACTATGTATAGAATTTGGAATCCAATATACCATAACTAGAAAAAATGGGTGAAATAAAAAGTTGTGCTTAATTCAATAAAAAAATTGGAATGATAGAGTTTCCAAAATTGAGAAACTAATGGGTCCATCGCACGTACTAACGTTAATGGTCCACCACAATGTGGAAAAGGATAGAAGTGAAGTTGTTCATTAACATACTTTGTCTGCAATTATTATTCATACATATAATACTAAAATGCTTTAATCATTGCGACACTCTCTTTACATATCCTGTCTCCAATTATGCCCTTAATTTCCCTGTAAATTTGCTTTTATAGATGACATTTCAAAAGCTTAAACTTTACCCATTTCCCTATTTCTTTTTTCTTTTTTATTTTTTCATCTCATGATGCATTTTAGCCTAATTATTGAAAATTTTGTTTTATGCGTTTGTGTTGCATAATTCTCACTGTTTGATGACAATGATCATTAATTCGAGACAGAATGCAATTATGCAACCTCAATAATTCAATTTATAGGTCTCTGTGTTTGTTATTGCTATCTATTGTCCTGTTTCTATTTCTTATTTTCTTATTGTCAAACACTTCAAATTAAAAAATTGATTGAATTTGCAAATTTTAACGAAGAAACTGAATGAAAATTGATATTTACCCTCGACTGACTTATTATTGACTTATTGCAGATTAAATTGATAATTTATTTTCGAATTAAACTACCCTTATAACGGCGAAGATACACCTCCCCACATGCATTAACGAGTGAAAACGTATGAGAATAACTTGATCATAAAAAAATTTATTTGACCTGTAATATGTCAGTAATAAGTCAATCAAGGGTAAATATCAATTTTATTCAGTTTCTTTGTTAATATCGTTGCAATCATACGCGAGTGGCATCCAGGTTGAATTTGAAGAACTCACCTTCATCATCAGCAAGCCAGAACTACAGTTGCAGAGTGCTTGCTCAAAAACGACGAAGAAACGTGTTTTACCTCTTTACGATTTTGATTCTTTACTTCTGCGTTTTTATTAGTTGATTGACTAAACATGACGTGGCCCCTAGTTGGAGGTGATGTGTATAAGTTGTTAGTTTGTTCAGGATTAGTTTTTCTGTTTTTCAGTCGTCTTCCTATTCTTCTCTGTATTTAAGCCAAACTCCTCTGTAATTTTTGTGTGTGAAGATTGAATGAAAGCAGTTTCTATTCTTGCTGCAAACATGAATATTATTCTGCATTTGTATTTGTTTCTTATCAAATATTATCAAATTTAGTGAAATTTGGCTAACGAAGGAACTTATTTATTAGACGGAAAGCAAACCTCATGGGTACTAGATGAAATTTTTCAAATATCAAGATGTCTAATATGTAATTGCACCAAGTTCAGGGAATGGGAGTGTAATTATCCCTAAGAAAATTGAGCTACTAATTAGCAAGGAAAGTTCTTGTTAAATTCATTGCTAATCTACATTACTTACTATCAGAAACTTACTTGATAACTTAGCAACGAAAAATTTCGACAGTTCGTTGCTAAATTCATTAGCCAGTAAATTTCTTGTACTAAATAATGTAAATTAACAATGATTTTAACAAGAATTTTCATTGCTAATTAGCTCGACGCTGATTTTAGCATCAATATTTTTTTAATAGTAATTGAGTCTTTTACTTGTAGTGCCCGATCCAAATTACATCCAAGCTAGGCGTAAAATTATACTTTTATAATACTTATATAAGTTTTCTAGTATAAATAATTAATGGGTGAACTTCTATTGTAATTAATTTGAAACAATCCTCATAAAAATCAATTACAAAAAAACGTGAACGTAAGATAATTGTCGGAAAACCAACTCATAACATCTACTCTCATTCATTATCTATCCACATTGCAAATTTGGGTTTTCTTTTTATTGTGTCAGTACTGTATGATAATATTTGAAAAGAATGATTTTAATGGGTTTAATTTATGAACATTATTGCAAACCTAATTAATTAATAAGATAAATAAATATAAATGATTCTTGACTTTATTTCTAAGTAATGAATTAATGTTCCTATAGAGAATTGAGTGGGAAATATTTAATTAAGTTTGGTGATGATGATGCACTTAATTAGACCACTACTAACTACCATTTGCATTAAAATAGTTACACACAACCTTAATCTCTTTCACCTTTCTGTTCATGTAAACTTTATTAATTTAAGTTGTAATAACTTTAGACTCCCACCACCAAAATTAAATTATTCACAAATTATTTCCATTTAACTCGTAAGTCTGTAACTACTGTTAGGAAAAATTGAGGGGTACGGAGGAGTTGTGTATTAGTTATAAAGTCGAGAAAAAAAGTTAGTAGGCTCTTTATTTTAAAGACAATTATTGTTCGTGTGTTGTGTTAATGAAAACGGCAATTTGTCTCTCAAGATGTAATAACTTACCATATCAAATTGGTTGCAAGTACACATTTTGAGAAACGATGAACCAAATAATATTTTGGAACTTTCTTTGTAAAAGACAAAATGCTTTCCTGGCTAACATTTTGGAATGTTGTAAAATGCTTTTCAAATTGATTAAATGAATGAGAAGTTGTTTATAGAAATTGAAAAATTATTATTGAATGGGCACGTATAATAAAATAAGATGCTTTTAAAAGGTTTTATTTTTTTATTCGAGTGGGCGCATCATTTCGAGCAAATGGAAGCATCGTTTCACCTAATGGATATATCATTTCAACCAAAATACACACCTATTCGGTTGATTAGACACGATTGAGTGATGATTAATTGGACGCTATCAACCATCATCCACATATTACAAGCTTGTTATGCATCGCACAACGTAACCAATAACTTGTCACGATTTAGTCTGATCGACAAAAATTTACTAATTAAACTTATTCTTTAATTTATCTCATTCACTATTTTCCAACAACTACTACACAAATGAAAGACTTTGTTATCATACCCCATCAAGATTTCAATAAGAAATGAAATTTCATTCTTACAAGATGACTGATTCACATATTATTAATTAATCCAAAAAAAGAAAAAAAGATTCACATAATATTATTGCAGATAAGTTTAAGCTCGTGAGCAATACACGACTGCTAAAGTGTTGGAGTGTTTTGACCAAATCATTGGCGAAGACGAAAATGAAAAAATAATGATTGTTCATTGCATCAAACCCATGTACGAATAGGAATTAAACTCAAGAAATGATGATGAAGATGTTCGTTTCATGCAAGTAAAACCAAAAGAACAAATTACTGAACTCCCAAACTTACATCACTCGAGTGTTCATATGCCTTAATTAGGACAGAAATATCATCAAGTCGACGGGGAATATCGGCCAATCAAAAAGTGGGAAAGAATGTTGGAAGCATGATGAGAAATATCGTCAGATTCCTCTATCTCTGATGCAAAACAATGATCACAGCCCGCACGGGACTTTTCATTGGATTCCCTCACTCATGTTGGATGAGCCTTCAGACATGTAGACACCCACAAGCTGACACAATACAAAGTGGGAAAAACCCAAAACCTGACACTAATTTTCACCTTTCATCTGCATTAAAAACACCAAAACCTTAACAGGCTTTTGGTTTCCTTAGTGTTTCAAAAACAAAATATTTCACCTCCCATGTCCACCAGTTCTTCCGATGTTTACAGTTCCGCCCCACAAACTTGTCTTGAGTGTGACAAATTCAGAACAACAATGAAGAATATGGGAAGATTTGGTTTCGGTTACGTGAATTTGTATTCATATGAGCTTTCTTGAATCTTTAGATTAATACATAAATATGATATTATGAGTACAATAACACTTGATAGCAAGTACAAATTTACATGGACGGCATCACCGAGCCCAATGAATATATACACTGCAGAAAGAAAATAATTTATGCCCTTGTTCTAGTTCTAAAAGTAGTATGTGGCAAGGCCCTTTTGTGGAAACCTTTTCTTTTCTTTTTTCAGAGTATGGAGTAAAGCTTTAGTGTTTGGTGCAGAGTATGTGATGAGGGGCCCCTTCACTACTTGCAGTTACAATCACCGAATTAGCAGCCTTCGGACTGCCAAAATCGAACAATTCTCGCTGCATTATGTTCATTATAGGCCCCAGTCGTCGAACGGGCTTAGATGGACAACAAGCAACATATTTGTACATCCAAGAACTTCGCATTGGCACGTGCTAAAGTTTATGTTAACATATGCAACTCTTACATACAACGACTTATTCATGAATATTGAGTGGAAACAGAAATACGTTTGTCTGAGTTACGAACTCAGATGAGATGAATCGTGATCCAAAGGTTTACTTGTATGCATGACAAAACTTCGTGTCAAAGTACCTCCACCGTTATCGTACAATATAACGGACTAAATTATCAAAAAAAAAAAAAGTGAAGCTTTGATGGCAGAGAATAGAAATGCACTCTTTCAAACAGCATAAAGTCATTGAGGAATAAAACAGAGAGAAAGCACAAGCCCTGCTACACTTTAGCCTATCAGTAGTATATATCTCCTACACAACCAGAAAACCAGCTCGATCAGCACGATCGGAAAAGGTCTAAAAGCTTCTCCAAATTCCTATCATCACTCAGAAAACTTAGTTCTCACACTCTATTCAAACCAGCAAACAGGATGGCACAAACACTACAAGCTAAAGTGCTGAAGAAATCAAGTCAATCCACCATAGCTGCGATCAAAACTACTAGCTACTTTAGTACATACATATCGATTTTCTTGTTTCTATAGAAGCATATCATTAGTCAAACCGGAATACTGCAAAGAGCAAAGTTAAAGAACAGCTCTATATCTGGAGGAGCAAAAAATGAAATTGAAGTTCTCCTGGAAGAACAGCTAGTTACCATCCGCCTCTTCTTTGGAGCTGGCGGGCAGGTTTTAATCTCCGGTATACGAAACCTCTGAGCCTTGGGGGTGGAACAACCGCTGCTAGAACACATTTCTACATCCTCCAAATCCGTGGAACCACTGCAGGAGGGCTTGACAGGGGAATGGGCAGGGGAAAATGATGAACTTTCTTGATTCCTGTAATTTTGAAGCTGATTCTTGAAAAGGGTCCTCCTTCTTGATGATGATTTTCTTGTGCTTCTTGGCCGTCTTCTACAAGATGGACCCATCATTTGAGGTAAGTGATGATGATGATGATACCAGAATAATGCTGGTTATTTTTGTCAAAAGGTGGAAGGCAGTTTAAGGCGACGTGATCTGAGGTTTTAACGGAAAATCTTTACCAACAGATGAAGCTAAAAACCGAAAGGGCTACGAAAAGTGTGAAACAGAAGTTGCCATTTCTGGGATTACTTTATCAAGCGCACCAGATTTTTGACTGAAAAAAGTAGTAAAAGTTCGAGGTGACAAAGATGACTGGCTGCTAACAAACCCTAAAGATCAACTCCCAGTCGAATTCTTGACGCCTGAATCAAAGGAAAGGACAGTGAAAAACTTGATCAAATCAAAAACTCTAAACAACAAACAGTTCACTATATGATAACGGGCAAAACTGAAGAATGGCAAAACAAGAATGGATTTTTGATCGTTTATGGTAAGCCCGCCATCTGTAGCCACAAAGCAAGATTGTTCTGAACAAGAAAGGGGAGTTGTTTGAGGAATGAAGTTAAAAGAGAAGGGTTTCAGAGGTTTCTGGTAATGGAAGACATTGATTGAACAAGGAGGGAGAGATGGAGAGGGAGGGAGGGTGTTTTTGCCCGTTGAGGTCTTTATATGGAGAGGGAATGATAGGGGCAGTCTGCCCGCTGCCCAATAATGATTAAGGAAGGATGCTTTGGATTATGTATGTTATTAATTGGGCAATAAGATGGGAAATATTCAAACTGGGGAAATGTTTAAATTAATTTAGAGGTCAGTCGTCGGCCATAATTCAAAATATTGGTCCACGTCCCCACTTTCACTTTTACAATTCAAAATTTTGAAGCTCCCACTTTCTTTTCTTCTCTAAATTAAATGCAATTTGGGGATTTCTACTTCTTATTTTTAGGTTTTTCTTTTTCAAATTCTTGATTGGTAAGTTTGGGAGTTTAAATTTCGTCCACGTGTATTTATGTTTATTTATAATAATTTTTTATTTCACTACATCATTTGAATGTATGTAATGAGACAAATTACGCAAACATTATCTCTAAAAGAAAAAGATAAATTACACTGAATTAATTTTAAATTTGAATGTTGAATAATGTAATTGGATGTGTTCATTTTTTCAAAATTGTTCATTTCTAATAAAAAATATATAGGGCAAATCTAATTTAAAAATAGGAGCAATGATTTGATTGAATATTTTGAGCTTGGGGATCTGCTGCCGCCGCCGTCATTTCTCGGGAAATATTTTAGTAGTGCTATGTTTACACTGTCATTGAAACTGCTCTAAATTCTCAAGCAAAATTTTGTTGAAATGATAAAATTACGTAATTTGAAAATTGTTGCTGCCAGTTTCATTATATCAATGTATATTTACTTTAGTAATATGTTTTTCTAATGTATTATTTTATTCAAAGTTATCAATGTATTTGATGTGTTTCTTGATATATGATGCATACATCGAATGGTATAATAAATTGTGTTAATAGAAAATTAAAAAAGAAAAAAAGGCAGCGGTGTGAAATTAATTTTGTGGGAAATATAGTTTGGGATGGATAAATAATATTTGTAAGGGAGCAAATTCTTCTCGTTTGCTGTGGGACTTTCAATTGCATATTATATTATATGTGCAAGGGAGTAGTCATCCTGGTTTACTCCTTTCCGTTCAAATTTCACATGCATGTCATATTTATTCCAATAAACTAGCAGGGCTCTACACCAAACCCTGGATCTAGACACAGACTGCTTTTCAAGAACCACATACAAATTAAAAGGGGAAACAGAAAGAAAAATGCAGCAAGAACTTACTAAGAAAAAGAGTTTACATATCAAAGAACCCTTGAGCATGTCTTGTGTAAAACATCTCAGAGTTAACCTTTTTCCATCAACTCTCAACAAAACAGTAGTTTCATGTTAAGACTAGAACAGTTTCTAACAAAGGGCAACCAAGAAACAGCGGTGTAAATGAATACCGTTTGCCTGTCAAGTGTGAATATTCGAAGTACTATCGCTAATTTCTCAACTATCAATGTTTTCCGGTTACATGACTGAAAAAGAGTTCTGCTGACAACCTAAAGCTGAAGAAGCACTGGTTTCCTAAATCCTGCGTTGCTACCAATGTTTAAGTTCTAACAAGAAGATCAGGGCAGATAACATCACCGTCCCCTTGAGGCTGCTTCATTCAACTCTTCTGGTGATGATGCGAACAGCTCTATGTAACGACTCCCAAGTGTCATTCTATCCTTGGCAAGTGCTTCTTTTGCATCTTCTGCACTAGCAAACTCCACAAAAGCTTCTCCTGTGGGACGTCCCTCAAAATTATAGGTGATGTGGATCGATTCTTCTGATAGAGTAAAGTTCTTAAAGAAATCGATTATATCATCCTTGCCAGCTGAGAATGGCAATCCCCTCATCCGCAATACAGTTGTAGGTTCAGTTGCATCCTTCCCCTCAAATGATTTTGGCATTAACCTGATTAAGAAAGATCATTAACGCCCATTTTAGAGTTCTATGACATTTAACAGGAGTGGCAAAAGTAGATACCTCTAAATGAAACTGCAGAAAAGTTGATATAACAACTTCAACAATAAATCAGCCACAACACACCAAATTCTTTTCTGCACATAATACATGAATGATTTGGAGAATGCCAAAAGGGATATTTCTAAGAGCCTCTTGCACATGTACACGTATGCAGGATTAGATTTGTACTCAGAGTTCACTGGCATTGAGAAGGTACTAATTAACTCGGACCAAAATAGTAACCTTCGACAATAGAATTGGATAAATTATAGGGTAAATTACAAGGACCTCCCTTGAGTTTTGGCATAAGTATGAATATTCCTCGTTTGGAAAATTACCAATATCCAACCTTGATTTTAACGGCCGTCTAACAATTAGCCCATTTCGTCAGTCTCTGTTAGATTTCCATCCATTTGTTGTGGAGAACTCACTAAAATGCCCTTATGCACTAAAAATTATAATTTTATTTATTTTTTATTTTTTTATCAACTAAGTGGATAATTTGTTATAATTTTGCAAATTTTTTCATCCACTCCGACAGATTTTTTTTTTAAGAAAAAAGAAAAAAACACAACAAGGGCATCGTTGACAATTTTATTCTCCATCCAATGATTACATAATTTTATCAAACATCAGGAGAGTATTTGTAATTTTCAAACAACGAGGTGATATTCGTAATTATATCAAACCTCAGAGGAGGTCGTTGTAATTTCTCTAAATTATATACGCAAGATGGAACAATTTTAATTTTGACAAGTGTAAAATACACTTTGCCCCTCAAAACTATCCTTGATGTAACAATTACCCCTCTAAATTAACAAATACAACACTTATCCCTTGATTGGACAAAAACGTCTCTCATGCCTTGAACAATTATATTATTCTCAATCTATTATAAAGAAAATATATTCAAAAAACCGATATGTGATTACTCATTTTTATCTAAAAGAATAAATAGTCGGTAACTTAATTTTATACCAAATTAATAAAATCTTTTCATGATTCTCAGCCATTATATTTTACTTTATTATAATTAAAAGATACATTTTCCATTCAAATATGTTCCTCACATACAAATATTCAGAGCCTCCCACCCCACTTCAAAAATTAAAGAAATTTACATCGAGATGCACCCAACAAGAAATAATAGTAGATTCTACCAGCAATATCCTTATAGCAAACATAATTGCATATATATATATATATATATATTTCAAGAGCTTCAGGACCACAGTCCTTAGCTACTGCTGATTACAGTTATTTGAACATAAGAAATGACCGCATATGTACAGTTACAAAATCTGATGCAAATTTCACAAGTGGGTGGGCGTGCGTGAGGGGGAAGGGGGGATGCAAGACATAGAAGGGCAAGAACAGAATATATATATATGGTATACCCTAACAGTATAAGACAAACTTTATGTGAGTTCATGTACTAGAAAGATACACAAGAGACAACAATGACCGAATGCCATCCAGAGCTACAATATAGAATAATAGAATGCAAGGGTAGGAGATAGTTACCGCCCCCTTGAAGCTGCTTCTTCCAACTCCTCACGTGATGCAGGGAAAAGTTCTATATAACGGTATCCCAGGGTCATCCTGTCCTTAGACATTGCATCTCTTGAATCTTCAGGAGTTGCAAACTCTACAAATGCTTCCCCAGCTGGTCTTCCCTCAGAATTAGCTATTAAATGAACTTTGTCTTCGGAAAGTGCAAAATCCTTGAAGAAGTTTATAATTTCCTCCTTGCTAGCAGAAAATGGCAACCCCCTCAACCGCAACACCCCTTTAAATTCTGACAAGTCCCTCTCAGCAGAAGATCTTGCCCTTGAGGCAGCACGACGAGGCGACCCAGCAGGAGCCTCCAAAATTTCATTTGCTATGGCCTTATAGTATTCATCTTTTCTGCTTCGGAAAACCTCAACATATCTCCTACCAATGTTTTGCCTGTTCCTCTGTAGGGCAAAATCAATCTGAAGAGGATATCCCAAAACACAATAAGCTTCTCCTGTAGGCTTGCCACCCTTATGCACAAACAGGATATCAACAACATCCAGACCATGAAAGAAGTCAACAATTTCAGCCTCTGCACAATCAAATGGGAGGCCTCGAAGTCGGACAACAGGAAAAGGCGGGGGAATATAAGAATATGCAGGTGGTGGAGGAGGTGGAGCATCATACATATAACTTGGGCCAGGAGTACCATAATATGATGACCCCTGGTCCAAGCGCTGCCTTTTGAAACCCATTTCCCTTGCATCATCACTGTCCCTGTATTTACTTCACAGCCAAAAAATAAAAAGGCATTCACCAGGTCAGCAACTAAATTCATTGACCCTCAACACATTTGTGAAAGGAACAGTAGTTCTTACAAGAAAAGGTATTTTAACTCATTTTATAAGTACTTAGTTCAGAATCCTACCCAGTAATCACAGCTTGAGAATACATTTCTTATAGGGATAGTTATTTATTCAAACAATGTCCAAACAACCGGAGACTGTTCAGTAATAGCAAGCTAGCAAAAGAATAATGCATCTTCCTGAAATAAAGAAACTGTAAGGGGGCATTGGTGGTATGTTCCTGAAAACTGGCATTTGAATTTCTGAAGAAACCTTATTCCAAAATTAAATGCAAACTACATCCAACTCCAATTCCTTAAGCAATTCCTGCTGCCAAGAGCAACTCGAGGGAATATAAGGAATTAATAAAATTAATTTTTGATTCAAAATAACTAAACTAAAGAAAAATCAAATCTGCAGCTGCTACATTCATACCCACACCAGTCTCGCCAATAACAAGAAAAATTAAGGAATAAAAGAAATGCGAAAACAGATTAATCCCATTTCAACAAATCAATTAAAGGGAGTGTGACTGATTTAAAAAAGAAAGTGATCCCAAAAAAATCTTCTGCAGGATAAGGATACAAATGGTAGAAGAATTTCGAACAAAATAACCTGAACCTGAGAATAAAATTAAACCGGGAATCCGAACATGAATTGCGGAAGCAAAAACGTTTGTAGAAATAGAGAGTTTTTCCAGCTTCTTACCCTCTGTAGAACATTGTCACCACTTGCTGAAGAAAAATCTTTCAAGGGATTTTTGCTAACAAAATCGGGTGATATCAGGCAAAAATATCCTCGTCTGTGACTGAGTGTGTGAACGAGTGAAGTCGGAGAGGGAAGAGCTGAAATCCCCTTTTCAGGAGAAACGGCGTCGTCCTCACGTGCTTGCTTATTGAACTTCTTTCTTCTCTCGTTCTGTTTCCTTCTCTGATCCTTTTTCTTTTTTGGACCTTTTCTTTCAGAGAAAGTGATCACTGTATACTTAAATTAATTAGCTACATACGTGAAAAATTCAGGTCCCCCCCAACCCCCCCCACCCCACACCAAAAAAAAAAAAAAAAAAGACAAAAAAAGCAAGAAATTATGCCAAGAAAGTTTGTAGCATATTTGGTTTTATAGGTTAAAAAATTATAACATTTGTTATTGGAAATGCTATCATTCTTTTAGGATAAACTGCATAACACCTCCTCTGATTTTGTGAGATAACGTGAAATTTTATGTGTTAATTTAATAAATAAAAAACACTATATATTTTATAAAATATAGCAGAAAAAATCTTCTTTGTTAAAAACAAATGAAGAGTCGCTCAAACTCGTCTTTTGTGCGATTGGGCTTCATTTTTTGCTTTTTTTATGGTTACTTTAAGTATGTAAATGTCTATTTTGCCCATTTCTTTCATATCTAAATTCATTTTAAATTGATTTAATTATATATACATTATTATATATTTAATTAATTTAAATTATTTATTGAGCTCAAATGTATTACCATAAATTATATTTATTATGAAATATATTAATTTAAATATGAAAACAACTAAATAGTATATAAAATTTTTAAAAATTAAAACTGTTAATTTAAAAAATACAATACAAATTTAATATTCTAAAATTATCTTTAAATTAAGAATTCATATGAAATATAATTTAAATAAAAAAAACACCTAAACAGTATATAAAATTTTTAAAAATTAAAATTTTAAATTTAACATAATACATATACTAAAATTATTCTAAATTAAAAATTCATATGAAATATAAAAATTACTTACAATAATTATATATTATTAATTAAATTAAATTATTATTAGTTGAAATATATTTCAATAAGTTTTATTCTTTATAAAATATACTAATCAAGCACCAAAACACCAATAAATTATATTAATTATTTTAAATTATATTATTTCAAATATTTTTAGTTTTAAAATTTTCTTCTTCTTCTTCGTCGCGGCCCAGGTGATGGGGCGACGTCGTCCAAGATTTGGCCGCCGCCCCCTTTTGGCGTTCACTAGGTTGCTCCCTTTTTGCAGGGTGACCTGATAGTCGCCCTCTGTGTTGTCGCCCAAACTATTCTGGGCAGCAGCAGCAGCGGCGATAGCCCCGTGCCCACATAAGCGGCAATCGTCGCAGCCCATTATATATATGTATATATAATTATATATATAAATAAATAAATATATTTTTGAAATATTTAAAATTTGGACCGTACATTTTTCATAATTAAGATTAATGATTGATATAAGGAGGGTATAACAGACAATATAGGATAAAATTTAACACCATTAAACTTACTTAATGGAATGGGAGAGTATGCAATATTTTGAAAAATACAAAGGGTTTTTGCTTATTTTTTTAACACATGGGGCTTTTAGCTAAACTTTATAAATACATGAGGAATTTTATGCAATTTATCCACTCTTTTATTTCTGTGGGACTAAACGTGCTACAATATTTATCTTATAGAGCCAAAAATGCTACAACTTTTTATTTTATGAGACAAAATGTACTAAGTTCATAAAAAAATCTATCCCACCCCACCCCCCATCAGATTCTTCAAACCGTGAAATTTTCACAAAAATGCATCAGAAAAGAGAGTTCATCTTACAAGAGTCCGTTGCTTGGTAATCTGCTGAGAAGTGGGAAAATCTTGCCGGGTAATTTCTGAAAGTGTTACATTAACGACCTTTGAATTGAGAATCAAATGTATAGAACTGTCTTTTTGCATTTTTATGATGTGTTGAGTGTAATATTAGGGGTTTACGAAAACTTATGCCACTCCTGCCTATTTATAACTACAAATTTGAAAGGTGTATTTATAATTTTGCAAGTAATTGAGGGTGTGCACATTTAAATATAACCTCAAGTGTTAAATTTTACCTTCTTTGGAAAGACAAAATTATCATTACAGTTCATCATGGAATCAAATCGTTTCTCTTAATTAGTAGCACATTAATCTTCAGTGATTATATATAAAAAAATGAAATCGGTGTATCATTGAACCATTCCGTCCTGTGCGCTTGCTCGCTTGATTTGCAGAATCCTCTGCCAACTTATACGAAGACCACAAAATTCCATAACATCCCCCAAATAGCAGCCGTAGTATTGTCTCTATGGGAAACTTGAATTCCTCGGTGTAAGGTACAAACAGCATAACATCGAACACGGATGCATTATTCTAGCAGTGAAAGAGCTTATATGATAAACGAACCAGTTTAACATACACACCAGCATAAATAGAGGTCATCACGTGATTGTGCAGATGTCTGCCATAGTTTTAAAGATTGAATCAGAGTTTCAACTCCTCATACCTTGCATATCCAGCAGAATAGTTAACTTGAAGGGCAAGTAGCTAAGAAAGTTTTGATGCATGGTGCTAAACACTGCAGCCTCATGACGCAAAGCTTCTCACAAGACATCAAAACAAATTCTATAATTCTGTTTAACTAATATGCAGATGGATAGAAATCGTAAAATAGAAAAACATGTTGGGGTCTCAAAGCCTCAGTGGTGCATATTATAACATAGGCTCCTGCACATGGCTAACCCTACACTGTATGACTAATCAAACCTCGAACAGTCCACTGCATAATCGAACATGTTGCGCCTCCCTCCTGCCTTCACTCTGAGCCATGCATAACCGATGCCAAAGTTCAAAGATAACTTTCTCCAATTACACTGGGAGCAAAAAACAAGTCTACTTTGATAACTAATGATAACAACAAAAATCATCTTATCACTTTCTCTTATAGTTTCTTGTCAACGTATCCTAATGAAAGTGAAGAGGGGAATTGTAGCGTCGTAGACAAAGAACCCTTACTTTGTAATGGGAGGGCCTTTGTGTCTCCAACATACCATGGATTTGCTAAACCAGATAATGCCAAGTTTGAGACAGAAGACTTGTTGGTGGTAACAGCTCGAGGAATGTAGCAGCCCATGGGAAATGGGTTCATCACTTTGGAATAGTCACATTCAGGATTTTCACATCTTGGTACGGCTTGTCTGCCTTGTCCGTCTTTACTTTCTCTATAGCCTGTTAAGGTGAACACTAGTGAGGTTCCAGAACAAAATGTGTTCTATACAAGTGGACCGCTAGGTATGAAAGTTGCTCACATCTCATGCAAAAATACTAACGCTCCACAAAAATGTTCGCTATGTTTGTTTTCATTTTCAAATTATCTCTGAGACGAGTCAAAACATACTCAATGTTTGTCATCATTTAAAAACACCTTATTTAGGTGTTTTAAACTGTTTTAGCATAAATACATACGTATATATATACACATACATTTATATAAATATATATAAAAAAGACATGATTTGACTATGAATTGACAATGAATAGTAATTTTTGTCTCCCAAAATACAACATTAAACATACAATACTTATTTTAAATTATCTTAAAAAACAAATCCAAACATACATACTATCTCTAACACACACTTATTTATCTTTGTTTTTCTCTCTCTATCTCCATAAAACACAACAAAACACTTAAAAAATAAATCCAAACATTACGGTTAATTCTTGCAGGAATACAAGATTACAGATTCCAACTCAAAAAAAAGACAATATGAGGGGTTATGCTAAAAGACGGTAGGAAATTATCCCATGTAAAAAAGTTCATCTATTTGAGTATGTTTGTTATCCCATGTAACACCCTGCACAAGAGTACATGATAACAGAAAAATGTTTAAAGATGAACATATTTAACTGCAGATGTACCTGTACTACATCCATTCCTTTTACAACTCTGCCAAAAACTGTATGTTTGTTGTCCAACCATGGAGTGGCAACAGTTGTAATGAAAAATTGCGAGCCATTGGTATTTGGCCCAGCATTAGCCATTGAGACTGTGAAGGGCCTGTCATGCCGCAAACTGCAGGAATAGCAGAATCATATTATGAAAACACTGGACCTTAGAAAGGTCAATGCAAAGAGGCAATACAGCAAGTTGTACAGGGAAAAATTTCTTATTCAGTACTAGCTCTTCAATCCTATTTGCAAATATTGTAATTAAGCTTAATTATAAGTTAAGCCACTGTCCCAATTCTACGACCTAGACAAAAGTGCTAACCCTATCATATATTCTCAACCACCACTCTTGAGGCTTCTACAGATTAACAGAACTCACTGCAAAGCCATAAAGTAGTGGAAGGCATGGAAAGATATTACAATGATGAGCTTGTTAGTTACGCTAAAAAACAATGGGGCAACATTGCTATAGATCCAACTTTTAGGCACCTCTCGAGGACCTCAGGAAACAATGTGTTTGGAGATGGAAAATATAGACGTATTGTGTGTATCATAAGCACATTAGACCACTACCACCAAAGCTGAATTACACAAGCCAGGCCATAAAATATATCTGTCAGTTCCAGCTATTTTAAGGAGATCAAAACCTCTGAGACACAGACGCAAGACAGACATAATAAGCTTATACAAAGCAATATCTTATTAGTGCAACCTCAGCATACTAAGGACTTGTACAGAAACCATATGTACCTCTTATGGAACTCATCTTCAAATTCCCTTCCCCAAATAGATTGTCCACCAGTGCCATCTCCAAGAGGGTCTCCTGTCTGGATCATAAAACCTTTGATGACCCGATGGAAGATCAGATTGTCATAATAACCATTCCTGCAATGTGTTGTGAAGTTCTCAACTGTTCTTGGACATTCTTCAGGATACAGCCGCATGTGAATATCACCCATGGTAGTGTGTAAGATCTGAAAAATGAGAAATAGATGCATCACTGCTAGCAAATACATATTTTAGGAAAATGCATTAAGAATACCACCCCAGTCATCGAACAAAAGCATTTAACTGTAACATAAGACTTTGCTGGTTAATTTGCATTTGCAGTAAAAATAATATAGGCACAAGGGGAAAAAAAGGAATACCACTCACCACATTATCTGGGAGAGATGTCGTTACAGCTTTTCCAATATCCGATACAGCCAAGAGCTCATCAGCAGGTGGTTTTTCATTAAACACATCTCTGCCCTTAGTTGCATCTTCAGGTTCCTCAGGTTCTCTCCGACTAAAAAACAGTAGCCATTTGCTTTAGGTTTTTGAAGCCAAAAAAATTTATCTTATTTTAAAATGACCAAAATGAATGCTCAAGCTTAATATAATAGAATCAGGCCTTTTTCGCTCCTTGGTGAAGCCAAAAGGAAATCTTATTCAAAAGACGATAATGAATAGTCAAGCGTACTATCATGGGTTCAGGCTTTCTTCACCAAGCTATTTGACTTTGTGGTGTTCTTCTAATGTAGATTACCAAGGATGACTTATTTATAAACTGTTTGCAACTTTTCTTGTATAGAGAAGCAAATATGTTCTAGCATAATATGCTGGTCTATGCAATGATGCAACATGAGAGCTGGGTGGTTGTCACCCCAAGACTGCTTTATGAATTCTGGAATGCAAAACTATTAGCATGATAAAACTACCAAATTCAATTGCTAGGATAGGAATAGATGCAGCCCATGAATTAATACCTGAATAAGTAAATTCTATGCTTCTTGAAAGCACAACACAAGAGCGTAGGATCTATCAGAGGCTCTTTGCTTTCATTGACATTTGCCGCTGCAGCAGGAATTTTTCGTACTTTTTTACTGCTTCGATCACCTTGATACAAGGCAATTCTTAAGAATCTATCATTGTTTTCCACCTTTCCTAGGATCCGGGCGACTTTATTGGTATGTAGATTTACAACCTAAATACACAACAGCAGAGAGATATATGAATATATATGTAAATGAAAGACTTTATACTGTAGATTGTTGATGAAAAGAATACAAAGTTACAAGATCTCATCATACTAAACAAGCATAAAAGATTAACAACACTTTTCACACCAAGGAGACATTTTATATCTTACTTTAATTCCAAGAAGGGTGGGATATATAAGGAAGTTGGAGCTTTCATCAAAGACAGCATTAGGTTGGGGCGCATTTTCTGTTTTCTCAATTTCTTTTTCTACAGCCATTCGTCGTCCAAAATCAATAGCTTCAAGCCTGTATAGAGGAACATCACTCCTCTGAAGATCTTGGGCAACCTAAAGTAGGAGATGGATAATTAGCATGTGCTATACCTCAAAGAACATACTTAAAGTAGCAGGATTAAGGATATAACTATAACCTCGAGAGATTCATCATAAACACGCCTCAATTTTCCGGTTCTGAACCAAAATACACGTATTCTTCGATCAGGAGATGTGATAGAAAATTGCTTCCCGTCTGGACTCACCTAAAAAATAGTTGCAATAGGAGCGGCTTGCAAGTCAAAATAAAGACAACTTAAGATTGAAAAATAAACTTTAGCAACTGAAAGTCTATTCTTGATACCATCACATAACTGAGATATTCCAATGGCAGAATTACCCACCCGCCTCCCCCAAAAAAAAGATAACTATATTACCTCAATGGCAGAAACCATAGTCTTGCACTTTACAATTGTGAAAAGGTCTGTATCACTTTTAAGTCTAAAAGTAACCCTGCGTGCAAAATATATGAAGAAATTAATACAGAGACAGATAAGCAGGCAGCGAGAACGATATAACAATTTAAGGATAAGCAATCCAGAGACTCTGATAAATTCCAACAGTTCAATTATCTACAATATAAAAGACAAATTACACAGTAACTAACAAATAAAGGGCTAATTTGGGCAGTGGTTCTAGTACATGACACTAACAGGAGATATCAGGACTTAACAGACTCTGGTAAACTATATAACATCATTTCAACATAGTTCAAAAGATAAAATACAGAAGAAATTATGATAAGAATGACTAATATGTGCATGTTCATATCCATCTTATCCAAACATAGAGCTAGTCACTAGGAGAGAACTGACATAAGTTTCAAAAAAAAAAAGGACTTACCCAGTACCGGGGAACTGAAGTGAAGCAGGATCCCAGTACTCAATGATTCCCTTGTCGTCTGCAGAAATCACAGTATCGTATTCATGGTTGTACTTCATACATTTTATTGGACCCAGGTGTATCTGCATAAAAAATATTGGACATAATTTTCTATCTTAAAACCAATCATTAGAAAGCAACCATACAGTTCCGCTTCACATTGTAATTAGTACAGGAAGATACCTGTCTAGATATTATGGATTCATTTGAACCAGATCGAGCATCATATACATGAACAAAGGAAGAGTTGCGATCACTAACAGCTAGTTTCGCCTTTACATCCCCTTGTTTGTATACCCATTCAACACAACCAGGCACAAAAGGAAGGCGTATCATAGCCATCATATCATAGTTAAATACATCATATATTTTCACTGAGCGGTCATTCGAAATTGTACAACAAAGCGCCCCATCTATACTAACCTGCAAGATAAAGACAATAGGGTAATGATTATTGGGTCAAAAATAAATGAGAGCAAATATCCAATATGAGACAAATGAAAAAAATCATCATATTAAGTGCAGACAAATTTAGGTGGTCAAATCCAAAAAAGGGTGAAGGAGTGAGGATTAAAGAGCAGTCCAACTATAGCTCAGGAGATGTTTTCAAATGCCACTCATACAAAGAGCTCATAAAAAATATTTCAATAAGAATACCAGAGTTAAAAGCTTGAAAAACATCAAGATCCAATAGTAACATCTTAGCAAAGCATGCAAAGAGTGGAACTCACTGCTAGGCCTTCAATTGGACCTAGATGGGACCTGAAATGTTTTGCAAACTCTATGCCAACTGCCTTCTTCTTCCAAAACTTTAAATGACCTGTAAAAGGACCATTAAATGAAAGCTTTATATGGTGGTGAGACCATAACTTCACCAACTACTTATTCACTGTAAAATAATCACCAACAAAAGTTAAAACAGTTTACAATATAACCTATAATATGAACCAAGCTCCCAGAATAGACAACGTAGCAGTATCATTTCGACAAAATTATTCACACACTAAATATGTAAGTGCTTGAGAAAAACAGCTCAATTGTACTTAAATTAGAGCAATTGTAGCAGCCAATTAGACCAACATCAAAACTATTCCTTATTTCCCCTAGGAGTAACTCCAGGAGGCAGAGCCAACATCAAAAGCTTTAAGACGTAAGAAACACATACACTTTAGGGAAGCCAAGAATGTTAAAATCCATTGATGGTGTAGTTCAGTACTAATGGCCTATTTGACAAGGCACCCTAATGCGTGTTTTGTCTAAAAGCAGACTTCTACATCGTGTATGGTAGCAAAACCGTGACAGGGCTTGGGTCATGTTAATGCCTTATCAATTTGTCATAGAATGATAGAAACTACCAAGGAGTATGGCACTCTACCCCAGACACAAAGCTTTGTACATTTTCATTTTCACTTTTCACTTTCCACTTTCCACATTTTCTATGGACATGTAAATATGTAGAGATAGATATATGGTTATATAAACACACATATATAAAGATATAACATATATATATATATCAATTATTAACTTGATAAAATACCATTAGATATATTTAATAATACATTGATGTGTCACATTACCAATATAAACATATTTTCTTTTCCACACACAAAACAATAGAAAACGAAGACGTAACATGCCACTTGGAGACTGGAATATGGTAATGACAATGACATTAAATGCTAGCAATGGTTCTCCATCACTATTAAAGATGCTCTCTCTTAAAATTTTTTCATAGCATATATTCCTTAATCAACTACTCAGCTTTTGGTTAGAGCCAATCATTTCTAAAAGTTTATCATCCTTAGTAATGAGTCTACTGTCTCACAAACTCAAGATGTGCAATCTGATAAAAGGATTTTGCTTGCATATTGCTTTTTGAATCTATACTTTTGACAAGGTTGCAAAAACTAGAACTCTACTACACAATTATACAGATTACTCAAATTCTAAAACTCTGTAGCTAAAAAACAATTCCTACAAATGTCTCGCCAACTGGTACTAAGTAAATTTTAGGCCATTATTGCACAAAATAGTTGGCAAAAGTCTCAGTTCTGCATGAAAGTGTGAACAAGGTAGAGTGGGCAGGGCAGTGTTTCCTTTATACATAACCGGACTTGATATATCATCCAGGGTAATAATGACAGTTAGTTAATGTGTGAGAACATGTGAGTAACCTGATTTGCTCTGCAGAACCTCTGCCAAATTCAAGGTAACGAAGGCTTAAATTCATATGTATGCCCCTAAATATGCCAAAAGCTCCATAGATTGAATAAGTTTGGAGAGTTATTGTAAAACTGCTTTCCCAGGTATAATGAGGTTTGTCCAGGATCTCACACTACTTTTCTGAAGTTCTATAATTTTTCAGTCTAGCTTTATTATATGAAGGCATATATTCTTTTATACTAGCTTTATCAAATGATGGCACTTCATGAGTGTGAAGCCATAAATTTCCTATTTTCATCCTTACTATAAGAAAGATGATCAGAAAGAATTTTTTTTTCCGTTTAGTTGCTTTCCAATCAATCTCTTCTCATTTTTTCAAGAAGTAAACAAGAATTTCTATACATTTACATCCTGACAGTTGTCTGTCATTGCCTAGAACTTGAAAGACAATTGCATAAGAGGCTCGTAGTGATACATCCTAAAGAGTAAGGTCACAGCAAATTTACGACCAGGAGAAATGTTAAAAGCTAAGACAAACTTAAGATAGCAACAGCTACCAAATGCAAATTACTAATTTAAGCAACTTTAATTTGTGCCAAAAAAAAAAAAAGGGAAAAGGAGGCTTGCTCATACCATCCGCACTCCCAGATATGAAAAAATCAGCAGTCGACACTGCTACATGCGTAACCACATCGCGGTGCATGTAACTCTTCTCGTACCTGCATTGAAATCGAATATCACAATCAAATTTACGGCAGCACAAATTTCTGTTCACTTCACTTCAATTTTCCAAATCCCCAAAACCCTAAACCCCAAAAGGCACAAACGGAATGTGCAAAAGAAGCACGTACATGTTAGCGGAGGGGAGGGAATCGAGGTACGCCTGTTCGAACTGCAGAGGACGTTTAGGCCGACGGCGAGGAGCCGGGCCGGGCCCAACCATCGGCTCTTCGTCCTCGACGGCGACTGGGTTTCCGTTGTCTATCTGAGCTGCTTCCATATTCTTCTTCGACGGAGTTACTCTCGCTTTTCCCCTTCTTTGTTCATAAGTTTTTGGGCTGATTTAGGAACCCACAAATCTTTTTGAACTCAAACTTCAATTATGCGTTTGTTGCTGCTTTCAACACTTCTATCATATTAGAGTAATTTTCTTTAACGGCTCACATATAACTTGAAATATATAATGCATGACATTTTAAAAAATTACTTCATTGTGTATGGGACATGAACATCATTTGGACATGTGGCGGACGTGGCATTTTCGGACTAATGTGTTCGATATATTTTTAACATTTTTGTTTTTTATGATTTTAAAAATTTTGAGCTTTTTCAAAAGAAAAAAATGGACTCACAAAAAAGAAAAAAGATTAATTCACTTGTTTTATACTAAAACTTTTGAAATGAAATTATTAAAAATCTAAGAGACGGCCGGTGATTAGAAATTTTTTATTGTATACTTATTAAAATAAATTAATTATGTATATTTTTTAGACCATGTATTTTGGTTAAAAATATAGATGTAAGACATGCTTATTTTATATCTTATCTTGATATTTTTTATATTTCTTATTTTAATTTTATGAAAATTGAGAATATATATTGGAAAATTATATTATATATAGTTATGTCAATGTCATGTTATGTCCTAATTTTTTGAATTTTTTTGTGTTGTCGTGTCCGTGTCGTGTCATTCCGTATCACCGTGTCCGTGTCGTGTCATTCCGTATCACCGTGTCCGTGTCTACGCATCATAGCTTCAAATAGTAGTGCTTTTGGATTGTTTAATATCAATTTATTTATAATTTCCCCTTTTAAAAAAAGCAATTTTTAATTTCCATTAATAAAAAATCCAAAATAAGTTTTTTTAAAAAAAAATAGTTATCGTTGCACTCGATTTCTGCAAGCAAATAAAAAATCTTGCTGTGAGATGATAAGAAAAAAAACACTTGTAAAATTGATAAATTATAATAAATATAGAGAAGTAAGTGGGAAAAAAATGTGTAGTAGTGTTAAGAGAAAAAAAATATAACTGTGAGATTATTAAGAAAGTAGCTAAGTCATCGCTAGACGGAAGGCAATGTTGAAGCCCAATCTTTTCCTGTATGCTCCTAACCAGCTTTTTTCGCAATCGAACCAACATCGTCTTCGTCAACTTTGTCTGGCTCAAGATCAGACTTTGCATGGCATTTTCTCATGATATGAACTTAAATCTGATAAATCAAGCCATAACGGTTTTCTAGAGTGTTAGATTGCGTCTTCATGTACGTCTTGGTGATTCCTCTTCCTAAACGTTAGATTTTTGGGGCCCTTAAAGATTCTCCAGGAAAGGACTCCGTAACATCTATCTCAAAAAATTCAAGGATAGGCTTCCATTCTAGAAACGGTAGCTTCCGGCCTCCTTTGGTGAGAAGTTCCCTTCCCTTTTCTAAAATGACTGATTGGTCTGCTCAGCAAAGGTACAAAGTAGACTACAGTTTGGTTGACCCTATTCTTCCCATTCAGGTTGGGTTGACCTGAGTCTTTAAAAAATATACAAGTATTGAAAGAGTGAAATCTGGGGACAACGGTAAGCATGAGGAATGGGACCTCTAAACCGCCCTACTAAATAAGTTCGCAAGCAAATGACATGCCGAACACCTACCTTTCCAGAAAGGCAAGGACTCTTTAATGGAATTGACGATGCGTTCCATCCGGTAGCCGACGAGGCCCTTTTCCCTAAATATCTTGGAAAGCGCAGAAGACATGTTTGAAACTCATTCGGATTTATCTAAACTAAAAAAGCTCAAGATCCACAGACTTTCCTCACCCCCTTCTCATTCAAAGTTGGGCCATACACTCCTACCACATTCAGGGGTAAACATATTAGTAAAAGGCTTGATCTTTGGGTTCTGTCACTTGAAGAATGAAAAAAAAAAAGGCTCGGTCGTAGTCGTCAGAATGAACTTGATAACAATGACCAGTCATTAGTTAAGTTGGCTTGGCTTATGCTTCCTTCCCTCAGGACAAAGACCCCCTCCTTGACAATAGGGGTAGTGCCACGTCACTTCGGCTTAGAGTTGGCTTCAACTGCTAAGCTGCTTAGGCTTGGTGTACCAGAAAAATGCATATTCTAAATAGTGAAAGTGGTATCTTTCTTTCAAATTGTTTTATTTAGGATGGAGTCCTTGCTTAGCTAAGCTAACGACTGCCCCACTGTCTCCGACATGGACCCTGTGAAATTGAATTCTCCATGAAGACGCGGAGTACCAACGATAGACGGTAAGACCCCATGTACCTTAACTATAGCTTCGTAATGACAACCTTGATCGAATGTGTATGATAGGTGGGAGGTGGTGACACACAATGACCAGTACCTAAAATACCACTCTGTCTTCTAAGGAATGCCTAACCACCACACCTATCATCAAGGGGAGGCGGGACACTACGAGGTGGGTAGTTTATCTGTTGCCTATATAATCGAAGATTGTAATTGACCTGAGAAAGTGCAGTGACAGCAAGTGCTAGCCCAACCTATTCCTGTCTCCTTTCTGGAGAAAACCCTTCTCTTTCTTTGGGAATAAATTGGATATTTCTGGAACTACTAAATCATTTGGTTGTTCGACTTGCCTTCCTCAGGATTAGCTTTCTTGGATGAATGTCGGGGAGTGTGAATGGGGACAGGTCTCCTCATTCTTTGAACTGCCATCCTTTCTCGATCGAATAGCTGAGATTATTCAACAATTAGACATTAGCCCCTCTTATTTTTCAACACTCTTCTATATAGTTGCAAGGAAAGCCTAAACAAAGCATCACTCGTAGTAGAGCATTCACTCTCTCCTGAGCTTGGAATAGAGAGGTTAAGTTAGGTGTCAAGTCGAGCTCAATAACATAGAGCCCATGCTTTAGCATGTGGGTGACCAATACAGATCATCTTTTCCTATGAAAGCATGAGAGGGAAAGGATACTTAGATGCCATTCGATAACCCTTATTGTCCAGAGCAAGGGCACCCAGTCTCAGAAGTTAAGAGTTTCTATCGAAGCCTAAAATGAGTAATCCAGAAGCTCTATCCGTCCATCTATGGAAGATTTCCTCAAATACCTAATCTGCTAGCACTGTGAATTACCTTATACCTATGCAGCAGGTACCGCAGAACCAAGCTCGCTCTCACTACTTATGGATAGACTTGGGTGGAATAATAAGCGAGCCCTACTAGTACAATAGTACATGAAACTAAAGGAACCACTCGGAGTGATCAACACCTCAGGGGTTTAGGGTTCCAAACCTACTGCAACTAGCTCTCTTCTATTTTAAATAAAAAGTAAAGGCCCACTAAAGAGAAGCAAGTGCTATCGCTATTCCTTTCCTCGACCAATAAAGCTTCATTCCGAATCACAAGAGCAATCTCTTTTTTTATGATTTTTTTTTGTTTTCCTAATGGTAATGTAATGCAAGAGGTAGGAATCTGCAGCTATCAAATTAGAAGCTAATGATGCTAGAATGGAAGAAGAAAATCCCTTAGGATGGAAGAATGACTCTAATGCTCTAGAGTCTGATCAATAGTAGAATATACGAAGATGGCAAATATTGAAATTATTAATTTGATCAATTTTTTTAAAGGAAAAAAATAAAATAAAAGTTAAATTTGGTACACCAAAAGGTTTTCTTTTATAATAACTAGCCACTACGGCACGCATTCCCTTCATGCCTATATTCGATAATCTTTTATGTTTTAAAATATATTATATATAAACCAATACATAATATTTCTAAAAAAAAAATAGGAAAGAAAGCAACAAAGAGAAAAAAAAAAAAATCAACTAAGGGTAGACATAATAAGAAAATTGGTATTGCTGTGATCATAAGTGAGATAAAAAAGTCTTTTCTTTTTAATATAATATAAATATATATAAGAACTAACCTAAACTTTGTATTACTTGTATATATATTTAGATATTGAAACATATCCAATATATGTGCAAATGAAAGGGGATGAATATAGTATTTTTAAATTTTAGATTAATAAAATCTTGATGAAATAACTACTTGATGTGTGTTATGATTAAAAATACATGTAATTATAGTCTAAAATATGTCTATAAATATCTCAAAAAGCCAATTATTGGCATGTAATTACTAAAAATACTGAGTTGAAATAAATTTTAATTTATTTATTCAGTATAGAGCTCATATAATTAACATCAATCAGGTAAATTATAACGAACTCTCCTAAATTTGTCATAATTATAAATATTTCTCGTTGTTTAAAAAATTACAAATACCTTTAATATCAATTGCAATCTAATAAATACCTTATCATGACATCCCTAGGTCGTACTTGTTAGACGATTATTAATTTTGAAAATTTATTTTTAAAAAAAATAAATAATGAGAAAATATTTATAATTATGGCAAAGCTCGAACCTATTTTAATTTGTCGCAGTTAACGGATAAAACTGCTCGAGTCTTCGGAATTGCCCAACTTGGGCTGAGTGAGATGCCAGGCTTAAATATTGGGTAAATATATTAATGGGCTGAAAATACTTCAGGACCAAAGTTGGGTTTAGGCCCATTCACCTACAAGAGAGATTGCTAATATTCTTTATATGTTAATTGTTCAAATATTTAATTTTTTTTCAAAATTATTTATTTAATTGCTTGAATAATAATAATGGGCTGATTTACAATCTCCACGACAAGGAAGGAACAGATAGATTAGGAC
Organism: Sesamum indicum; assembly: GCF_026168435.1. Classification (NCBI taxonomy): domain Eukaryota; kingdom Viridiplantae; phylum Streptophyta; class Magnoliopsida; order Lamiales; family Pedaliaceae; genus Sesamum; species Sesamum indicum. The sequence continues at coordinate 6,519,043 of NC_142665.1, read as the reverse complement.
CGTTAAATTAATGATGATGATGATGATGATGATGGGGTGATTGCCGAGAAATGCGACATATATGGTGGCCAGGACTCCAACGCGAGAATAATATCGCCATCCATTTCTTTGGCAGTAAATGTTCTCCCATCTCTCTTTTTCACGATGTATATATTGAAAATGATATATTACCACATTGTTATTTCAATCATATACTCTATTTTTTTTTATTATTTAAAAAATAAAATTCTATCATAAAGCATTGTCAAAAAATTAAATGATATAAAATTTGTAATGCTAGTCGTCTCCTCTTTACTTCTCGTTAGAGAGTCGTACCACAAAAATAAAAAATAAAAGACTTGAGAATTAAATAAAAGTATTTTTATATAATACAATTTTATATGAAAGGTAGAAAAATACAAGTCTTATATAAATTTTAAGAGTTTTATGCATTTTACCCCTGTAATTGTATGTGAACAAATTATCCTCTATTTTTTAAAATAAATACGATTTAGCCCTTGACACGATTTCATGTAATACAAAATTTTTTAATTATAAACTTACACTTATAACTGATAGATCAATGATCTGAATTTTATTTAATTAAAATAAACAGTGTAGATTTTATTTAATAGAGTTGTAGGATGAATTAGCTAATTAACAAGCATCTAATTAAACCCCCACATTATTCCGGGAAATAAACAAATCACGTGGTGGGAAAATCTTCTTTACGCTAGAGGACGCACCTTTGGCGACAGAATTTATGCACAAAAAGTTAACCTCAAATCTCATTTGTCAATTATGTCTTAATTTAATGATTAAAACTGAGATCTCATTCATCAAATATGTAAATATCTATCTCACTTTATATAAATTTATTATTATTTATTTATTTTTATTATTTATATTGATTAAATTCATACGTGTTATTTAATTTATTGAAATATCGATCTAATTATATAATTTTTTTAAAAAAATCCCTCTGGTTCAATTTCGGTCACAAAATCAAGCTAAGTACTCATAAATGAGTTTAATTATTAACTCTGACATAGCTTGTAGTTGTGGTCATCCATTTTCCCATCTGTTATGCGGGTCCAAGCGTTCAATGATGAAAAATTAGGCTAAAATGCATAAAAATTCCTGTATTTTACACAGTCAGCTAAAAAATTTTCTTTGTTTTAAAAATTGATTTAAAACAATTCTTGTGTTTTCTTAAACTTAACTCAATCATTCATCTCCATTAAATTTAATTAATAACGTTAAATTTTTAACAAAATAACAGCCTTACTTCATATATATTATTTTTTATTTTAATAAACGTTGGATCTATATTGATTATATCACAACCATTAAATCTAATAAATTAATCTTAATCGTTGAATTTTAAATTTATAAAAAAAATTAAGAATTCAAATTTTATTCATAAAATATATATTATAAAAAATTATTATTAAAAAAACAAAATTAACACCCAGTCCCCAATCACCGCCACCCCCCTCCCCAATCACCGAACCCCCACCCACTACCCCCTTCCCCCGCCTCCGCTCTTCCCTGCAGATGGCGGCGACATCACGTTGCCCAGATCAAGAAAGGGGGCGGCAACGATTCGTCGCCCATGGTCGCTGTCGCCGTCGCCCCCAAATTTGGGTGACGCAATGATTAAAAAAAGGGCGACAACCAATTTTTTTTTTCTTTTTTAAATTTTTTAATTAATTGTAATTATATTAATTAAATATATTTTAGTTAATTAAAATTAATTTTATTTAATCATAATAATTAAATATAAATATTAGTTAATTAAAAATAATTTTAAGTAATTATAATAATTATTATACTTAAATATATATTGTAATAAATTAAAAATAATTTTAGATTTAACAATTATAGTTTTAAAATTCAATTTTAAAACTACAAATTATTTGAATTTAAATATAATTTAATTTAATATTTCAATTTAAATTATAAAATTCAAAAAAACGATATACTTTTTTATATTTTTAAGTAAATATATTTAAAAATTATTTTATTTTTTAGATAGATAAAAAACAAAAAAAATTACTCAAAATAAGTAAAAAATGTACATGTAAAATATATAAATATCATAAGGGCCTTTTAGTAAAAAACACCCAAAAAATGGGTCAAAACAGTTAAAAAAATCCACAAACGCACAAGGAGCGCATGTAATGCACCTTCCGTTAATTACTAACTGAAGGCATTTTTGTTGAGTTTCACAAAATATAGAGGGGTTTTTAACTTATTTAAAAAATACAAGGAGGTTTTTAGTTATTTCAACAAAACGTATGAGATAAAATACATTTTAGCCGAAAAATTTGCGTTTGCCTGCTTCATATTAGGTGAAAGTGAAACGAAAGTGACAGTAATACCCGACTTATAATACAATGACTAATACAATTGTATAAGTCATGATGAGTTTAAGTATAATTAACCATTAAATTATATATTTTTTTTAAATATGTTTTAAAATTATACTTACATTTCTCTGGAAATTTCTTGATTTATACTTGACCCCATTTCGTTATGGTTTCGAAGAGAAATGTTGACGTAAGTAAAAAAAAAACACATAAATTTTCAATTTTGCTCCTCATTTAACATTCTCATGTATATTTTTGTACTTATAAAAGGGTAAATATAGTATAAACATTCCTGAAATGAGGTTAACATCATTATATTTTTTTTCTTCATAAATACAAAATTATTACATGAAAACATTAAACAAGGGGTAAATTAGAAATTTACGCAATTTTGTTTTGCTAACATTAGTATTTTTCGTCTAAATTCTAATAAAAGAGGGATAGGTATAAACAGTGAATTTTCAGAGGGAATGTAAATGTAATTTCAAAACTTCTCTGAAGAAAGTATAATTTCGTATTTTTAGAGGATGTCTAGTGTAATTAGTCCTAAAAAAATTGATGTCAATTTGATATAAAAAATACTAAAATGTCCTTAAATATTGTGAAGATATTCAAATATATATGATAAGTGATCCAGGTTTAAGGTTTCGAGTTTAGGATACGCATTAAGTATCTCTTTACTCAAATCTCAAGTTCAGAAGCACTCGAGTTCACATGCACTTTGTTGCTCTTTTCTACTTGAGTAAGAGAGATTGTATAAAGATAGAGTAATTAAGGTAGCAAAAATTGTATCTGGTTGACATTCTCAATCGAGTCATATGATTCATCATGAATTGTTAATCCAATTTTTATCAAACGATTGAGAAAATTGATTGGTATAGATTTGATCAAATGAAGGATACGTTCATTCTCCAATCATTTTGTCTATCAACATGATATTCAAAAAAATTTTAGTTATTTTAAAAGGTCCAAGTTCCCTTTCAATAATTGTCCACATATTAATTTTTTCACTTAGATTGACCTGACTCGAGCTATTGATGCCTTAATAGCACTTCTTTGGTGTCACAGTTTCTTTTGATATGTCATTTTTTTAAATTATTATAATAATATTTTTTTAACTTGCAATTCTCTCTCTCTTCACCCAATCCTCTCTTCATAACTGTCTATAATTTTTTTTTATTTATTTAACTAACATAAAAATATTTAAAAAAATAATAATTATATTATTTGTATTTTAAATTATTTGTACAATATTTGGATACACACCCTAGTCAACAATTAAATCTGAACATAAATTGTATTCAAAATTCAGAGAGCTCAAGTTTACACATCATTTTAGTATGAGTGGTCCAATGGAGTATGAGTAATGGGGTAGTGGGTTTCTGGTGCAATGGCTGTCGGGGTCGTTGTTTACATGCATATTGTCGGCATCTGAGGGCATAAATACAGGCATTGACTTAGAGCAAAATGAAGTCTGTTATCACCATAAATAAATCGAAAACGAAGTTTCCCCTGCTCCCCCCCCCCCCCCCCAATTATTATTGCAAGAAACCATGGGCTACCAAACAATGCAGTTGCAACGTAGCTAGCTAGCTAGACTTTTGTTGCAGTTTCTTGTGATGAGGAAGTTTGATTTTGTGGTCATTTTCGAATATATTAAATACCAAATATTCGTGAAAAGCTCTCATGTCGTATCCATTTTGCTAGCCAATAGAGGAACCACATCCTCTCATCATGATTGAACTTGTACCATTATTTTATATGAATAAATAATACATAATTTAATTCAACAATATTATACAATGTGATTTATTGCTAATTAGAGCTTTTTGTAACATAATAACCTATACACTATAGCGATGGAGCGATAATTTTGTGACGGACTAAATGATATTTACATGAACCAAGAATATTATTGCTAGAAAGCTGCAATTTTGACAAAAAATTAATTTTCTTTACTAGTAATAGTCTACTTGGGTGTCTTTTGGACAACTTTCATCAGATACAAGATCTCGAATAAATGATGGAGGAACAAAAGGTGGAGTTGTACATCTCAAAAGTGCCCAATTCACACCTTGGAAGAACGGGTGGTGCTTGATTGCTGATGCACCTAGGGTGGATCCCAATCGCCGGGCCGGATCCTTCACCAACAATTGTGATATCAAGTCCTTAGCTGGGCTGGGTATGGGTGGGTCTTTCGGGAACTCAAGCGCACGTGCTACAATATTAGCTAAAGTTATCTCATGATCCATTCCACGAAACGGCGTAACACCATAAAATAATTCAAAAATAAATATTCCTAATGTCCACCAATCCACTGCGCTCCCGTGCCCTTCTCCGGAGATGACCTCTGGGGCCAAGTACTCGTGGGTCCCAACAAAGGACATCGAACGGACGTCGATGGGCTCAGCCACGAATGCAGGTCTTGCACGATGGCTCGACTTCTTCTTACGCTTGCGCTTAGGGTGGAAGCATGATACGGCCGGGACTATGCAGTTTGGGAGGATGCAAGAGGTGGACCTAAAGGGCGGTGGGTCGAGGGTATGATCACCTGGTGGTAGTGCATTGGGTGGGTTCTGGGTGGAGATTACTTGAGCCGGAGTGGATGTGGAGTCGTCACACAAAAGAGAGAGATCGAAATCAGTGAGCATTATATGACCATCAGATCGAATTAAAACATTTTCAGGTTTGAGATCACGATACACAATTCCCATCATGTGGATGTACTCTAGAGCTACCATGACTTCAGAAGCATAGAACCTGTGGAGTGAACATTAACCAACATTTCCAACAAAATTATGAATAAAATAATAACTAAGTCAAATATAAATATAACTATTACATAATTTATCCAAACATAATCCAATACAATTCAAATAAAAATACTTAAAAATAGAATTGGATAATAGATCCAAATCACATCATTCCCCCAAAGACTACAAACCGTTATTGCACCTAGTATAATAGCTACAGCCTACAAGATTGTCTCCATCTCCTTAGCTTCACATCACTTGGCATAATTGTCAAATATCCAATCAAGTAGGGGCCACAAATTAATTTCTGAAAACCCGTTGGGGAGAATAGTAAAAGTTATTCCGGGATAGAACGGAATCCCCCCAAATTCCGCAAAATTTAGGGGAACACATTCCATTGGACTACCTGGCCCTTTCCCCCTCATTTCAAGGATCATCATGCAAATAAATAAGGACAAAACAGAAAATTCACCCGCATCTCTCTGTTACCTTCAAAACTACTTCTTTTCCAACATATGAATAAATAATTAACCGGGCCGCCTGAATTTTTTACTACGTCAACCATGGTTGTAATATTCCAATTTATTAATATTTTTTACAACTAAATCTATTGATTAAACAAATAGTACATTGATACACTTGTTTGGGTTTAATAGAGTTAATTATATTTAAATCTTCTCTGAAATTGATATATTATATTTTTCTTTAAAAATTTTTAAAATTAAATATAAACCGCATTCCAAAATTCTTTATTTAGGTATGAAAAATTATGGGGTACACGAATGGAGTTTTCAATCTCACAGATTATATAAGTTTAACTTGACCACATGAATTCCTGCCGTCCATCAATTTGATCTATTACTCATCAGTCAACTGAAGACTGCATCAAGTGCGAAGAAAATAGTCCCGATTTAAAAACTCGTGGGGGCTTACGTGCACCATGTCACGTGTGATCATAATTGCCATTTTAGTTTCTATATTGAGGAGCATTGCTCCTGCGTTTCTCGCCCTACCATAGACTTCAGTCTAGAAGAGAAGACTGAACACGGAAGCTACATATTGGGTCCCGCCAGCCAGGTGGTGGACCCCAATCCATTTACGACACATCCCCTACACTAGTTATAAACTATTCCCGTCGTATTCAAAGTCTATTTTTGTATAAAAAAAATTTCAAATTTTCTCTATTTTTTTACCTCCACGTCTCCTAAATCTACAGGTTTCTGGGCAACAAAAATTGAAATCAAATATCTGAAAATTTTAGTTTCACTTATGTCGTAATTGTCCACCAGCGGAAAATTAAACAATGCCCCCCACCCCCTCCCCTCTCCTCAATAAATATTCTTTGACCAAATTATATCAAGAAATTAATTATCTTAGATCAAGACGTGTGCCAGATTGATGCATGTAAGCGGGACCTACTGTTGCACTCCTTCATGGTGTAAAAATTATGAAAAATTGTAATTCAGATCTAATTTGAATTTATATAAAAAGTATAATATATTTTTCATGTTGTATAAATGATTTGTGTAATATATTTGTTTTTAATTAATTTAATATAATTAAATTTAATTTTTGGGTAAAAGAATTAAGAATTACTCTGTAGTGGTTAAAATATAGTTATCGCATTTCAATGTTAAGTGCATAAAAAAATATTATTGTTTATATTTAGAGATTGAGAGAGTAATTATCTTATAGAATAAATGTTCTATTTAAGAGTATTTTAATCGTGTGTTTTTATCTATTAATTTCACTCATAATAATATTATAAATTAATATTTAATATGCATAATATATACATGTAATGAAATAGAAAATAAAACAAAAATAAACATGGAACTGAGGCGACGGTGCCAAAATGCTCAAGAGTACGTACCTGACGGCGGATTCAGGAAAGCGTTTGCACGGCTGACGCTGGCGGAGTACGTGGAGATCGCCACCGGGGCAGAACTCTGTCAGAAGACACGACCATTTCGGAGAATCAATGGCGGCGTAAAGCGTCGGCAGAAACGGATGGTCCAACATTTCGAGAATTTCCTTCTCAGTCCTCGCCCTCCCTTCCTTGTTACGGCTTGCCAGCTCTTTCTTGTCCATCACCTTAGCTGCGAACAGAGCCGCGGGAGTGGGTTTAGGGAGGGAGGCGGAGGAGGGAGGCGGCGGCTTGAGTTCCGCCAAGTAGACGGAGCCGATGTCTCCGGCTCCGAGTCGGTGGAGGAAGCGGAGGTCGTATAGGGAGAGGGATGTGAAAAGGCGGATGGCATCCCAGCATGGGTCGCCAGAGGGTACGGTGGAGGAATATGGTTTGAGTGCCGCGGGGGGTGGGAAGTGGGCGGAGGAGGAAGTCCAGTCGGAACCGGAGCTTGTAGAGCGGTGGATGTCGGTGGCTGTGGTGGTAGTTGTGGAGTTGAAGCTCATACTTTGGAGGTCGTCGGCTAAGTCGTCGATCCGTGACTCCATCGTCGACCGCCACTATGACTGAATTCACGGTGGCTGGTTTTCTCTTCTGCGTGTGGTGTGCGTGAGCGAGTGAGGGGGGAGGGGTTGGTGGTTTTATTGGGCCGACGTAGGATCGGCAACGTTTGGGGAGTTGTTTGGTGGATATTCAAGTGAAAAATTCTCATTTAAATTAGGAATAATTATACATAAAACCCTCTAAAAATATTAAATTTTCTTTAATATTTTAAAAATTATACTTACACCATTTTCAAAAAATTTTAATGTACATGTAATTCACTTCCATTAAAATTTGAACAAAAAATGTCGATATAAACAAAAAAAGTTACATAAATTTTCAATTTTGTCAATTATTTAACATTTTTATTAATATTTTTGTATTTATAAAGGGGTACGTATAATATATAGAGTGAGGTCAATATTATTACATTTTTTTCTTCATAAATACAATGTTATAATATACTTTCAACAAAATATATTTATTATGTGATTGTTTCACCTTTTTAAGATTATATACTATTACATCCTAAGTATATTATATTTATTATATAATTAATTTAATTCTGATTATCATATCGATCTAAACTAAAAACAATCATATACTAAGGTTTGAGGATTAAGTAGGAAATGTGTAGTAGGGACGTAGATTGGTTGTCCTTGTTTTCTTCTTTAGGTGAGGCAGTATTAATTGGTTATATCTATAGTGGGTTAGGTTTTATTTAGAAATTTTGTTTTAATTGTGATTTAATGTTAATTAATTGAGTAGTTCGGTTCTGTGCATGGTAGTGGGATTTAATTGTATTAAAAAAGAAAGAGATATTACATTTTTGTGTAATGGGATTTTGTGTAATTACATGTAAATTTAATGTCATTTGAAAAATTACGTTTAGTACTTTTGAAATTTGTTTCTATCTAATAAATAGGTCTCTCTATTAAACAAAACTAATTGAATTTGTTGATATTAACAGAAAAATAGAATAAAAATTAATATTTATCATCGATTAATTTGTTATTAACTTATTGCAGGTTAAATAAAATTTTTCCGACTAAAATACTCTTATAGCGGTGAAGATATATCTCATTACATGTATTAATATGTAAAGATGTACAAGAATAATTTGGTCATAAAAAATTATATTTGACCTGCTATAAATCACTAGTAAGACAATGGGGGGGTAAATATAGAATTTTATCTGATTTTTTGTAATAATAGCGAATTCGGCGAATTTTGACTAATTAAGGGACTTATTTGTTAGGCGAAAGTAAACATCAGGAGGTTAGATGTAATTTTTCAAACCACAATGAATCTAAATATAATTACATCAAATCTCAGAATAGGGGAGTGTAATTATCCCAAAAACAAATCAGTGGAGGGATTTTAATTGTTTCAGCCAGTTCTTTGGAAAGTATTTTGTGTAAATACCAATAATTAGGAAGATTTGTATATCAATATATCAAAAATTGATTAAATGAAGTATATAAATCCGGATATAGTTGAATATGATTAACATAATTTGTTTAACCTCATTTGATCACATAATCATGGAATAGCTTTTAAATAAGAATATGAAAATATTTTGGCTCGAGCATTGCAATAATAAATAAATTTAAAATGAGATATATCTTTTTAAATTTCAAAATAAAATTTTGAGAAAAAATTGGAGGGAATAAAAATAAATAAGTATATATAATATTTATATATACCTGGCACGTACTCGTGCTTGAAACGACATAAATAGTTCTATTTATCTATTTCAAATTTAGTGTTTTGATTAACTTGTAAAAGATTGAATCTCAAATTTTTCGACAAAAACTGAAAAAATATGAATGCAACATTTATAAATTATGTAGCTTTTCTGCATAAAAACATGGGATAACTGCACTCACCTCTCATGAGTTTTAATTTAATTACATATAAATTTTATGTAGTTTGAAAAATTACATTTAGCACTCTTGATGTTAGTTTTCGTCTAACAAATAAGTTTCTCTGTTAGTCAAAATTCTCCAATTTGCTGATATTAATAAAAAAAAAATAAAAAAAAATTATATTACTCTCGGTTGACTTATTGCAGGTCAAATAAATTTTTTTTATGGTCAAATTACCCACATAGTTCTTCACGTGTTAATGCATGTGAGAAGGTATATCATTGCAGTTATAAGAGTAGTTTAGTATGAAAAGAATTATTTGACCTGCAATAAGTCTTAATAAGTAAACCGAGGGTAAATATAAACTTTCATTTGATTTTTTTTTTTAATATTAGCAAAGCAAATTCAGTTAATTTTAACTAACGGATGGACTTATTTATTAGACGAAAGCAAACCTCAGCGGTGTTAGATATAATTTTTCAAATAACAGAGATCTATGTGTAATTACACCAAACCTCAGGGAACTGGAGCGTAATTATCCCTAAAAATATTGCAATCGTTATGAACCAATCTGCAATTTAAATATTGTCATGATTTAGGAAAAAAATTTAAAATGCCTATTAATTTTAAGTATCAAATACATATTTCATCTCCTAAATTCAACGTTCACAAAAATCTATTTTCTATCTGTTCTTGCGGGTAGCCTTTGAAATTACTATTAATAGATTTTAGAGGGCTTATTATATTCTAAAAGTGAATTGTTACCAAATCCAATAGCAAGTTATAATAAAGATAATTATCACATTAAAAAAAAAAGTGTATATTGTCCACAACTCAAGTCAAAATATATTTTACTTATTTATTGTCCTTTGTTTTCTAAAACATAATACATATAAAATATTAAGATATATTTTCTAAACATCTTGTCATTAAAATGATTTTATTTTTCGTTTCTTAACACATTGTCATTAACATGGTTCTTATTTGCAGTGTGAATTGTCTTTTTCATACTATATCTCGAACTTTTTAAAAGTTTGCAATTTGAGAATGTCGGGAGTAGGTTGAAAATGCCATGTTGGTGTGCTTGCCTTGCCTCAATCTTGACCTGTTCTTTTTTTTTTTTTCCATAACATTCAAATCAGTCACAGAGTAAGTGTAACATACTTACTATGTGATTAGTTATTTTTTCAAAATTGTACGTTTATTATACAATAAGTGCATCTCTTATTTTACTTTTAGGGTGTATAAAAATATATTCCAAAAATTAAAATAACAATATAGCATTAACAACTCTCAAGTCTCAACAACTCAATAATTTCTCAACTTTCAACTAAAACTTCATATTTATTAAAGCTGGTCACTATTTAAAGATGAACGGATAAAAGAATTAAATCGAACAGGTGAACTTGTCACCTCGTACATGCTACTTCAATTATTTAAACAAAACTTCATTTATTCTCCGGCTTCCTTTCCTTTTTTCTTATTTTTCCTCTATTTATTATTATGTCCTTTTAGATATACTTTTATAAAATATTTTTGGGTTAGTTATAGTTAGACCCTATGAAATTATACTTTTTCCGAAAAATATTTTAAAATTACACTTACGTCCCTTTTCAAAATTCAGTATTTACACCCGACCCCCTTTCGTTAGGGTTTGGAGGAAAAATAATGATATTAGCATAAACAGATTTTATAAATTTTCAATTTTACTCATCCTTTGATATTCTCATATAATAATTTTGTACTTATAAGGGAAAAAGTATAACAATATTAAACTATAAATATATTACATTTATCTCTTTATAGTACAAAAATATACATGAAAAGATTAAATGAGGACTAAATTAAAATTTTATGTAATATTTTTGGTTAATGCCGATATTTTTTGCTCAAACCCTAGTAGAAGAGGGCCAAATATAAAGAAGTTTTTTTAAAAGGAGGTATAAATATAATTTTAAAACCTTTTTAGAAAAAAGTGTAATTAATTTAGTATTTTTCCAATAATTTAAATTTGATTTAACAGTTTATAGATTCCACAAGATACTGGCCCAACTTCCTACATTTACAAGGCCCATTGGTCCAACTAAAATTTTATTCTCGTGAATCATCGTATGTTTTTCATTTTAAAATTAATCACGACGGAAATATATTCGGTACATGTATATAATTTATATTTTTATTATAAATGAAAGAGAAAAAAGGGTCATAATGAGAGTGAAAAGTTAGGTCAGAAATCTTTGCTTACGGACATTGATTGCAATTAAAGATATGTGTTGATAAGTTAAGGTGGGATTGGTGAAAGCACGTGACTGCATTTATACAGCCATTTTCTTGTATCGACAATCATAAATTACTTGATCAATGCAAGTTGTTATACTCGTACGACTTAACTACAATAGTTGCTTTTCCATGTTGAAGTTGAACAATTTTTTGTTCAATTCCTTAGTGAACTTGAATCAATGGGTCCAATGACTCAGAATCGAGTGTTCTTTGGTGAATAATAATGTTTACGTATTATTCTATGTGAGATGACAATATTTTACAACGTTTGATGTACGAAATTTATCCTTAAATTTGTATACATCATATTATAGTGAGATAAGCTATCGAATAATTTAGGTACGTTAAGAACCTTCATGTTACAAGATTAAAAGGCAGAAAATGATAGAAGCATATTGCGGTTATAGTCCTTCAGTGTTTAAGTTAGACGGTCGTAAGAAATCTTTGAATAGCAAAAGTCATACCTGGACATAGAGAGGTATTCATGAATTTTCTTAATCGTACGATTTTAAATGAACTATATATTTAATATTTGACTAAATAGTCATGTCGAATCCATGTAACCCCAGTTTGAATTGGGTGGGGGTTAAATTGAAGCGGTATGAATAAAGAGGCACACAACTTGGCCTATTTCAAATTAAAAGTAAAGCTAAGGGAATTTGGTTTGTTCACGACCTTCAGGTGATTACCCTGCATTAGTTGTATAACTAAATTTAATGATCAAGTGACCTTTGACCAATAAACTAGCTAGTTAAGGTAATAAAAGCATGTTGAATCCAATAAAAGCATATAGGTGGACATGATAGTTTACGAGGTTGCTTGAAATTTGCATAATTATAAATATATTTTTATTATTAAATAAATTATAAATACTTTCTAATATTTGGTAAAATTATACAATTTTTGAATGAAACTCTGAAATTGCAACATGGCTGCCAGACTTCATAATTATGGGATGTATTCTACAATCATTCCCAGCAAAATTGCAGAATACGTCCCATAATTATGCTGGGTGGCAATCTCATTGCAACTTCAGAGCTTCTTTTAATAGTTGCATAATTTCATCAAATAGCATGGTATTTATAATTTTTCAAACAATTAGAAAATATTCGTAATTATATAAAATTTTAAGAGAGGTCGTTGTAACTTACCTCATATAAAATTACAAAAGCCCAAAAAGTTATTTGTCAAAGATGTGGCAGTGCCGGCTAATGGGCCTCATGGGCTCGGCTAGCTTAAGGTTTGTCTGTGCGGCCCACACTCTTCCATAATGAGATGAAAGTGAATCCTCTTAATGTGGGCTAAAACTTTCCACCCACATACGAATTTGGTTTGGGCTTAAGACTGGCCCAATGTAGTTAGCTTACTCATAAAATGAGACGTATTTAGCATGAATCTAAATAATTATATAGGCAACGTCTAAACCTAAATTTTAGAAAGAAATATATGGGAAAAGAACCCCACTTTGTACTTATCATATTATGAGTTGTCTTCTTTAAATCGTGCATCAATCACATAATAAATATAATTTATTTGTCAAGCAATTCGTTTAGTTACAATCAGAATCCTAGTTAATAGACACTTTTGAAAAAAAAAAAAAAAAAAAGAATTCCTCCAAGAATCCTAGTTCCAAACACATCCTTGCCAATGTTTTGATCACCTACTTTCCAGCATGCTCTAATCCCCTTTTAGAATTCAATTATGATAAGAAATAGGGAAGGATATTTTGACACTTGTTTCAAATGAAGTAATCAATAGTAATGATTGATAGGTGACTTTTACTTCACTTTTCGGTAAATACCTACTGTTAAAAAACTCCCCCCCCCCCTCCCCCCATCATTCCAAATATTTTAACCATTCTCTTAAAGTTTTTTTTACCCATTGGAATTTATGTAAATTCATTAAATTATTATTATTTTTTAATTAAAGCATAGTTTATTAGTTATTTTTAACATGTTGAACGATGATGTACATTGTATTTTCATTTACTTTTGAGACTAAATAGATATAAACAGTAGATAGTCGGGCGCGATAGAAAAATACAATATAAGTGGCAAAATATTACGTATTTATTTACTAAAAGTATGTGTTAAGTGATAATAATTTTAATTTTGTATCAGTATATATTAAAAACTTATTAGCAATAAGAATTTTTTGTAAGTTGTCATTATTTACAGTGACATCTTAGTGCAACACAGATATAGCAACGATCATATTTGTCGTGGCTATGCAAATTGTAAATACAATGATTTTCGGCATAATTTTTTTTATCACCAATTATTTTTAGTTATAAATTTTGTATAATAGTTGCCACTATTAAAATTATAAATACCATTATAGCGATCACAAAATGAAAACTTGAGTTACTTATTGTTAATCCAATTGATATTGTTACAAAGACTGTATAATGGTAGCTTGAAATTACACAAATGCCCCAAACTTCTCAATAGCACAAAAAATTGCCAAAGTTATGTGCCTATTTTAATCATGTAGTATCGACTCGACCAGCTTTAGACCCGGGCATATATGTACGATGATGACCATACAATTATTTTTTATCAATGGTCCAAATATGTAACATATAGTTTGGAAATATTTAAAAATATTAACTGTTTATGTCTAAATATTTTACGACTTTACTAATTTAAATATTTAAGGGCTATTAACCAAAACCATCTTAGTATTTTCCTCACATGTTCCAGCTTACTTAATTATATCTTGAAACATTTCATAAATAAATTTGGGCTCAGATAGACTTTTGAAATTCAAACACAGATGAGATGTGAAGGTTGGTTTTTGGTGAGCATGATTCAAACATCATTTATGCTGCTAAAGAGAAAAATAAAAGTGGCCAACTATATATGCATGTCATATCATTTGAAATACAAAGCATGAGGTTTTGGAAGACTGCAGGCTGTAACTTTTTGTATCATGCAGACATTGTTTGCTATTTGCTAATGATTTTCTCCATTTTGTCTAATTTTTTTTATATATGTATATATAAATATTTAATATTTTTCACTGTATAATATATTAACACAGCATAGTAATAATAATGAATAATGTCACAATTACCTAATGTTGTATTTGGATTTGGAGAAAGTATTTCAAATGACTCCATTTGAAAAGAATTTGATATCCATCAATATTTAACAAAATATAGTTCTAAATTAGAATTCAAGATTTAAAATCCTGTAAATTTAAAATTATCCAAACAAATTCAAAGAATTTGTTATTAAGGATTTCAAATCCTTATTCCTGAAAGGGAGTGCAACTCTCAAGAGAAAATAGTGTTTTTGGTCTCGTAGTTCAGGGTATTTCCACTTTTGGTCCTATTGATTATGAAATTTTCACTTTTGACCCGTAATTTCTAAAAAGGTAGCACTTTTGATCCCATTGTACATTTTCGTTAGATATTAATGGAAAATGCCATATGCTTGTTAAGTACATAGGACCAAAAGTGCTATATTTTCAAAGTTATAGGACAAAAAATGAGAATTCCATAATTAATGAGACCAAAAGTGATAAATTCGTAGCTAACAGAATCAAGAGTATAAAAACCCTAAGGACCACCCGCTAAGCATGTGGCATCTTCTGTTAATATATCTAACAGAAAGGTACCTGCAGGGACAAAAAGTGCTACTTTTTTAAAAATTATAGAACGAAAAATGAGAATTCCGTAATTAATGAAACCAAAATCGAAAAAGCCTTAAGTTAGGAGACGAAAATGTTATTTCTCACCCTTCAATGAGTAGTTTCATGTTAGTTCTTTGTTTAATAATTATTTTAATTTTAAAATAATAACATTTTGCTTTTATTCTGTTCAAAATAATGTTGTTTGGTTTTCACTGTCAAAATTATAAATAAATTAAAGAGAAAAGAAGAAGAAAAAGAAAAGAACTATCTAGTCTTTTATAGTTAATTATTATGATTAAAATTAAAATATTATGGTAAAAATTAATTAATCATAATTTTGCAACGGATATTAACCAATGCTTGGTTAATGCTTCTGTAAGTAAGAACAAAATACTAGCTGTAGATAAAAATTATGAAAAATATTTTTGGCCATAACTAAACAATGTCCAATGTCCAAACGTCATATAATTTATTTAATTGTGGTAGATAATATTTATTTATCATAATTTTTATATCATAATTATTTATAATATCGGGAATAAATCAACTTTCGGCGATCGTATGACCTATACGGAAAGACGATTTGCCCAAATGGTTAAATTTTATTATTATCTAAATCTGGAATTATAATATTTATTTATTTATATAAGTGAATTATAATGTCAAAATAAAAATAAAGAAATTCACCCTAAAATAAAATCACTAATTAGATATTATTGCGATTTTGCAATTAGACATGAAAAATGATCATTTTTATTCTTAACATCCACTAAAGTCAAAAAGGACGGCTGCAAAATTTTGGAAGAGTACCTTCCCAGTAACCCTGTTAATACAATCTTTTTTTTTTTTTTTTCTGTATTTAGAATTATCAAGTACATTTTTTAATAATATATATATATCTTTTTTTTAAACTTCTAGAATGAAATAAAACTATTATCATTAATTTTTAATTAATAATATTATTTGTTTATGTCCCATGTACTCACGAAGAAAACAAGTTTTGAAAATATATTAATATTTTAATATTATATATCTCTCATGAAAAACTATTAACCAATTTTGTTTATTATATATTGAGGGGGCTTAGAATGTAAAAATGCACATATTTGAACAAGTACAGAAATATCAAGTTATCTCCGAAATAAGTCAAACATATCCAATATTTGCCATCACACAAAAACACCTATTTTGGCATAAATATATACATATATATACATGCATATACATAAATATATATAAAAAGGACATGATTTGACAGTAATTTGACAATGAACATAATTTTTATCTCCTAAAATACAACATTAAACATACAATATTTATTTTAAATTATCTCCAAAAATAAATCCAGACATATATACTATCTCTAGTACATACTTATTTTATCTTTGTTTTTCTCTCTCTATCTCCATAAAACACAACAAAATACTCCGGAAATAAATCCAACATTATGCAAAAGTTCCATTAATCAACTTAGGATTTATCAATAATTGGTTAAAATTTTATCACAATTGTCATTAAGTAAATATAATTGCTATATTTTTCATGTTAATAAATATCAAATTCAATAGTCTAATATTAAATAAAGAAGTATTTGGACAGTTCCCACTGCGCGAGCTGAAATCTTACCTAAATCAAGATTGATCGAATTAAATTAATAACAAAATAAGTGTGATATATTTAATATGTGACTGATTACTTTTCTTAAATTATACATCAATTACACTACAAATATATTATATTTGTTAAATCCCATTAAATTGAATTTGAGCTAGAGTTTATCTACACTACAGTCTATCTACAGACAAGCTGAGCACCTTATTCAAAAGCTAGTCTAGTAGGCGTCAAATCCAATCAACATCCTCCCAAACATTATAAAAGAGACCAACACATAATAGACTCTTGTCCTAAGTCCTAACCCTTATGCATTTAATGCACTTTTTACTAATCTTGGATTCACCTTATTTTGCCTAAGTGTTCAAAGGCTATAATTTGAAGCTTACTTGATTATTTATGTTTGACCTAAGTTGTATATGCTTGCAGATTTGCATAAAATAAGAACAAATTAAAATTAGAGACGACCTTTGTTTTGAAACTCCATCATCAATTTAAATCACTATATATATATGTATCGAGATTTTTGTAACTTAAATGAATTGGTGAATCCAATAATTTAATTATTTCATTGAATGTCGCTCACTTTTCATTTAGGAAATATCATATATTCAAGTGTACGAATCTCTTACCTCTATGATTCGATGTTGGACTTGATACGTCGTTTGTTTCGAATTTGTTCTAGTTAAATTGTAAATGTGTATTGAAAAAAATATGAAAAAATAAAAGATAAATGCAAGGCATAAAATTTACATGATTTGGAGAATTCTCTTAAGTTTACAGCTGTACAAGGTCGATATTTAAAATTGTTGCTAATAAATTACAAAGAAAAATCACCCAGAAACTAGTTACACTAGGCCATCTATAATGCATTGTAAAATTACTCTCTGAACTTGGATGCAGCGTTAGGCCAAATTCCACACTCAAACATAGTGTCTGAGACGGAATGGATTGACATCAAATTTTGAAATGCATGTCAATTTATAATGTTTCAATATATACAAATCCATAAGTTTTTAGCCATTACATTACTAGAAGAAACAACTATATATATATATATATATATATATATAGTGATGTATTAATAAAATATTCAATTTATTGAATCTTATTTGATATCATGAAGACACTTGACTTTATGAGCATTAACTTTCAAGCTACTTATTTGTCTTTACGTATTAATATTTTCCCAATTCTAACAAACTCATATTATGTATCATATGTGGATAAAAATTTCTCTTTTAAGTTATATTTTTTTTGAGCCAATAAACACTAACACTATGTTTGTTTTCATTTTCAAATTATTTTCGAGACAAGTCAAAACATATTCAATGTTTGCCATCATTCAAAAACACCTTATTTAGGTGTTTTTAACTATTTTAGCATAAATACATACATATATACACACACACATATACATAAATATATATAAAAAAAATATGATTTGACAATAAATAGTAATTTTTGTCTCCCAAAACACAACATTAAACGTATAATACTTATTTTAAATTATCTTCGAAAATAAATCCAAACATACATATTATCTCTAACACATACATATTTATCTTTATTTTTGTCTCTCTATCTCCACAAAATACAACAAAATACTCAAAAAACGAATCCAAACATTATATTGATATTTTTTATTACTTTGATGTACTTTTATATAACGTAATAATGAGGTTATTGACTCAACCTTAGTTCATCGGACGATTGACCTGGTGACCCTTGACCCTATTAGGAGGGGTTTTGGCTGAACTTATACACCATTCAAAATATTTAATAAAAATTTGAGAGTTTATATATTCTATAAAATTGGTAATTGTTTTTCTAAAAAGTTTATAAAATCTCAAAATATAATGTTTAAAATCTTATATATTTTTTTTTCAAAAGAAAAAAGTAAGATGAATCCATCTTTTTTTTATAAGATTTTTTAAATTTTTTAATCTTTACATCTAATAGATAAAAACATTCTCAAAACTGTGTTAATTTTAATATTTAAAAGCAATTTGACGAAAATTTCGATGGTTATTAGTATATAAAGAGCTTATTATGACATCCCATAAGAGTTTTCAATTGGATGTGTGAATTTTAAAACATTGGTGGTAAACATAGGAAAAAAAATTCAAAAACTACATAAGCAAGGGGTAAAGATGTGATTAAGGTTGTTGGAACAAAATAAAGAAGCAAAGCACATAATTTGAAGTAGAAAAGAAAGAATTGACATCAACATCAATATCAATATCAATGGCGTCGACTTCAGTTTAACATCGAGCCCCTCCGCTACTACTACTAATCTATACCTACTGTTGCAAGAAATTCTTGTTGAATTTATATATATATATATGTAATACAGCTCCCTCCTCGTATTCTGATTTTTTTCAGCTCTCAGTTCTGCCTTTCTTCCGCCAATTCAGTACCAACACAAAAGTAGTATTGGGACTACACTAACACTATACTATTCATCATCATCATCATTATCATCATTCATCATTCATCATATGGTAGCAAAAAAGAATACAGTGTTCCTTCTCGTGATTTGCATAAAGAATTTCAATTTCATTTCACCCCCTTCTTCCGCTCTCTCTTTCTCTCTCTTTGCTTTACAGTTTTTCACTTGTATGCTGGCTCTTTTTACTCCACCTCATTCAATTTGCCATTACAGCGGACCCTCACTTTCTCGTGTCCTTAAGGAGAAAAAGAAGTTGTTGCTCCTGTTTATATTTCTTCAAATTCACTTGTGGGGTTTTTATCTTTCCTGCTTTTTTGAGCTTTTATGTTTGCGTTTTGAATTCTTTGAGGGAGAGAGAGGGAGAGAGAGAGAGTGAGAGAGAGAGAGAGGAGAAAAGGGTCTCTGTTTTTCCTGTGTAAAAATCCCTGATCTTGCTGCTTTGATCCTTGTATCAGGTACCCTTCTTGCTCTTTTTGTGTATGTTCTGACCAGTTTCAGTTTCTTTGTGTGTATTATAAGTATATGTGGAATGATTTTGTGGCTTGCTTATTTAGTTTATTGCCTTTCTGTTCTTGGCTGTGATGGTACTGGCATGGGCAGTGGTCCACTTTCTTGATATATCCTTGTTATTGGGCTGGAAATGAAGGAGACTACATGAAATAAATGAGATTTTGATCACTTTCTTTCTTCGGTTCTTATCCAATTTAATTAAGTGGGGCTTTGATTTTTTCGACCGAAAATTAATATAGGTGGGCTGTTGGGTTTGTGCTGCTTTAACTTTGTCCCCAGAGGTGATCTTAGTTATTTCTAATTGAAAGAGAGGAAGCTTCTTTCTCCTCTGTAGTTAGTTTGTTTTATGGCTTAATGTTTTATCTCAGAGTTGTAGTTGTCTAATGCTTTTCAAGCTAGCTCGTGCTGTTTCCATTTTGTTTAAGTTGTTCATCTGTGGAGTACCTTTAAGATTCTTGAATTTCAGTTTGGAAGACAATTTCAGGATTTAGGATAAAATAAAAGAAAGGGGAGAAAAATGGAATCTACACTTTTCAAACTTCGTATTTGTTCTGTAAAAGTTTTGAAAAGTCTGAACACTAATCTTCTGCAAAAGAATCAAATTCATAAAGGTTTTGTTCCCATTTATCAAATGAGTTGTTATCTAATGATCCATCTCAAGTGTAAGTTCTAAACTTGTACAATACAAGCTTAGGAGAGCAAGAAAGATGTGCTGCATAAATGTTTACTCTGTTTTTGTGGTTGAACTGAGATTTGGTTTATAATTTTGTGGAAATGTAGCTGAGGCATATGCGGTGGAATGAATTTAGTGAAGGAAATTTGCATGACTGCAGATTAAAATTCTCAGCATGCTTAATGAGTCTCCTGCAATTTTGCTCATCCTGCCAATATATGGGATCTCTCATCTCCTGAGTGCATTGTCTGAGATGGGTTAAACATATGCTTTTGCCGCTCCATCCAATTTCATTGGAATAGATGTCACCGACGATCATGGATCCGTTGCCTGGTGCTCATGAAATAGTAGAGTTGACAGAAACATATGATTCTGAATCTAAGATTAGTGGAAACACTGGAAAGCAGCAGCATTTGGTAAAGCCTTTGAAGAAGCATAGTATTGAGGATGACATTAACAAACTTTTTGAAGCGATAGATATTGGGAGTTCTCGTCGAGGTGTTGGTCAACCAGATAGGCATCTTAGAGATGCTTTACACAAAAGTGCCATGAAAAGGCCAATGAGAGTTGGCCCATCACAAGTTTCTGGTATTGGAATTTCAGAATCTGTGAGTTTGAAACAGGCCCTGAGAGGGTTATGCATTTCTCAAGCATCAGAGATGGCTGCTGTTAAGAAACGAATGTCAAGACCATCAGCTTCACCTGGGATCTCGGAATCAGGAGCTATCAAGAAGTTGTACAGGGCTGTAGTGATTGAGGCCACTGAATCTGGTCAACCCCTTGATGAAGCCAAAAGGAATTTGGTGGAGATATCCTTGGTACCTGAAAGAAGCTCATCCAATATTTTGGACAAGGCGCCTGAATCTGGACATGAATCAATTGCTGATGTATCTGAGAAAATGGGACAGTCTTCTGTCCTTTCTGTCAGTGCACTGCCACAGAGTGCTAAGGTAACCAAAACAAGAATTGAGGATGAAGTCACTCCATTTTCAACTAATACTGGCTTTGAACTGCCAGAAGCTGAATTGGGGCCGAATAAGACGTTGGAGTTGCCATATCCTTCTGTTAGCGCTGCAGTCGACGAGGAACTCCGGGAGTTAGATGAGATAGTCCCTGTTCCAGTTGAGAGTTCAATAGCTGCAAGTGTGCAGCACAAGGAGATGGCAGATAAGTTAAGATGTCCATCTTTATCATCAGACTCTAATATGAAGGGTGAGCTGATAAAAAGTTCAAACGAAGGTTTTGGTTTAGGCCCACACAGTTCAAGAGCCCAAAACTTTGTCAAGAAGAAGATTGCACCGAAAAGAACTTTTGTCACCAAAAGCCGAAGCCAACATAACGAAGGAGCTATAAACAATCATGATCACCACACTAGCAAAGTAGTTCATCAGACAACCAACTCTGTCCTGGAAAAGGGATGTGAAGAATTTGAGAAAGCATCTCCAGAATCCAGTAATACTGCAAACGTTACAGCCAGCTCAACTGCTCTGGATTCTAAAACAAGTAAGAATGACCTTGTTCCACATATCTTTAACAAATCAAAGAGCATCGTGATAAAAGCTGATGAAAGATCGAGGTCAAGGGAAAAGGGGGAGATATCTCAAAGCTCAAAAAGTAGCATTGGGGAATATAGCAGTACAACAAGCTACAGTGAAGAAAGCTATCTCAGTGGGTCTAGTCGTAGTGGATATCGGCCTCACATGTCAAAGGACTTGAGATGGGAAGCCATAAGCTCGGTTCAGAAGCAGCATGGGAGCTTGGGTTTGAAACAATTCAAGTTGTTGAGAAAGATAGGTGGTGGAGACATTGGCACTGTCTACCTCTCTGAGCTGATTGGCACTAGTTGCCTCTTTGCTGTGAAAGTTATGGATAATGACTTTTTGGCTAGCAGAAAGAAAATGCAGAGGGCTCAAACTGAAAAGGAGATACTGGAAATTCTGGACCACCCTTTTCTCCCTACACTCTATGCCCATTTTACAACGAATAAATTCTCATGCCTGGTTATGGAATACTGCCCTGGTGGTGATCTGCATGTGCTTCGTCAAAAACAGCTGACCAAGAGTTTTCCAGAGAAAGCTGCCAGGTAAAGTTTTATGATGTGTGTATGACTGATAACTTTTAGCTTTCTGAAGGACCTTTCACACATGATCAACTGCAAGACAAATCAGATACTCAGCAGATGCTTGACAGAAATTTGACTTCCTGCCTACTTACGTTCCAAAATGTGATCTAGGCATCCATACTTCAAAAGTGAAAGGGGCACTTATTTACACATTCAGGGGTAAAACAAGAAGAAAAGGTTATATCAGACATATTTCTTCCCTGATACATTTATTTTTCAGCCTTGTTAATACCATTAGATTCTCCGAGTATAGGAGACAGTGCAAACATGCTTGGGTTGAACCACTTAAAAGGTTACGGGGAGAAAACTCTATTGTTAGCTATCAAGTAGTTGTAAGAAAGTTGACTTGAAATATGAACCCATGAAAACATCACACATGAATAGGGGAAAATTAGCGGTTTCTCACTTAATTAGTAAGCTGAACAGGAGAAACAAGCGAGAGAAGGAACTGCAGGTCTAAGCATGTTCACTAAAGATCGAACTTTTGGTAATTATGATTTTATGAATTTGGGGCGAAAACTAAGCAGGTAAATATGCAGATACTCATCTTGCACTTCAACCGTGAATTTAGTAACTTTCACTTCAGCAAGCATATATCAGGGCAGCTAATTCTGTCTCCGGTCCCAATCATATACCCAAGCACCTGGATTTTAATGGTCCCAATCATGTTGCTTTTCTGAAAAATACACCACCTTGGTGCATGAACAATTTTTGTTTCGAAGGTGCAAATAGCGTTGTGTACCTTCTCAGCAGTGAAGGATTTTATGCAAAAGCTTTGGAAATACGTGAATGGAAGTTATATTTTCAGAAGATCTAATCTTTGCTTTCCTGGCGATCCTTACTTGTTTACACATATGAATAGCTTGTCCACTACAACTGCTATGTCCTATACTTGACAGATGTGCATTCTGGGATACTACAATATGCAGGTTTTATGTTGCTGAAGTTCTTCTCGCACTAGAGTACCTTCACATGCTTGGAGTGGTGTACAGAGACTTGAAACCTGAAAACATTTTAGTCAGGGAAGATGGTCACATCATGCTTTCGGATTTTGACTTGTCTCTTAGATGTGCTGTAAATCCTATGCTAGTTAAGTCATCTTCCCCTGTTGTCGAGCCACCAAAGAAGATGTCGAGTCCATGCTCGGATTCCAGCTGCATTGATCCTTTCTGCCTCCAACCGTCATGGCAACTTTCTTGTTTCACGCCTAGGTTCTTATCTGCTGCAGCCAAAACACGTAAACTAAAATCGGAGCTAGCCGCCCAGGTCATTCCACTGCCGCAGCTTGTAGTGGAGCCCACAAGCGCCCGATCCAACTCTTTTGTCGGAACACATGAATACTTGGCTCCTGAGATCATCAAAGGGGAAGGTCATGGTAGTGCAGTGGATTGGTGGACCTTTGGAATTTTTCTATACGAGCTTTTATACGGAAAGACACCCTTCAAGGGATCGAGCAATGAGGATACTATATCTAATGTGGTTTCCCAGTGCCTCAAGTTTCCTCAACGTCCCATGGTTAGTTCTCATGCTCGGGATTTAATCAGACGGCTGTTGAAGAAGGAGCCAGAAAACAGGCTCGGTTCTGCAAAGGGGGCTGCAGAGATTAAGCAACATCCATTCTTTGAGGGCCTTAACTGGGCTTTGATACGATGCGAAACGCCTCCAGAGCTGCCCAAGTTCTTTGATCTGGGAAATGTTGTCCCTGACACAGTTTCTCAAAGTAAAACAAGTAAGTTTCCCGTAGAACTTGAGCATAGAGGAGATGAAGTAGAGTTTGAGATGTTCTAGCAAAATCAAATGTGGAACACAAATAGAATAGTTTTTTCTCCTTTTCTTTTTTTGTTTCTTTTTCCTTTCTAACTCAAGATTCCTCTTTCTTGTAACTGATATATATAGCCTATAGTGTAAATGTGTTTTCAGAATTGGCAGCACATAAACAGTGTGAACATTGTTAAGGAATAGAAAGCTCTTGAGGCCATCTTTACTTTGGGTGATTAGCCATGATATCATGGATTGGCTGCTACTCACCCTTTATTTTTTATTTACTTCATTTTTTGTAAGTCTGTGGTTAGTGCCTCAAGCCCGGTACATGATGTGATTTCCTCATGATATTAATCACTTAATACATCTCATTTTAATCACATCACCCAAAATAAAGGTGGCCTAAGAGTATATATTTATCCTACTGCAACTCATAATCAGTTTATTCCATTCCACACTCAGCATATTCCCAAGCAGTGAACACACACACACACACACTGATCCTGGTAATTATGTTAGTTTCAGTGGTATTTATGTAAATTAATATTGGGGATATTTATATCTACGCCACCAAATTTATGGTCTACTTTTATAGAAATCACCCGTATCTTTTGAAAAATTATATAAATGAAACGTCTATATCATTTATGCAAGTCATTTATTTTTCTGAAAAATTACACATAATAAAAAACGTCAATATCATTACACAAACTACCCCTACTGTTTGGTTGTTTGGGGTGGTTTCTGTAGTTACATAAAAAAATAGATAATTTGTGTAAATAGATCATAAACTAATGGATGTAAATGAAATTATCCTTATTATTATTATTCCCTAAAACTTAATTTTGATGATTTGTTGAATTAATGAATATATTATAAATTGAAAATATCAAATTTAGACAATCTTGCAATAAAGAAATTAAAAATTCATTGAATTGTTTAATTCAATTCTAAAGCAACAAAAGATTCATGTAATTAATTCCTTAAGTACATCTCTTGGTTACATTTAATTTGAATTTAAATATTTTGTGTATAATAGCTACATATTCTAGAATACAATTTACAATCCCATAAATTAGTCTTAGCATAAAAGTAAAATGCTTATACACCAAACAAAAAACGTATGACCCTGAAAAATTAAAAACAACAGCTCACACGTAATGCAATTACACGTATATTTTATTATATTAGTTAGTAGAAGAAAGAGTGATTTAGGCAAATGAGACATTCTTGTAGAAATGTGCATGTGTGGTGTGTTTGATCATTTAAAATCTAGCCAACAAATTAAGCTCTTGTCTTGTAAATTACTCCTTTGGGAACAAACAAACTGAATACATAATTACATTACATTATCATCATGATTGCTACCCTTTTTTTTAAGTTGTGACACCACCAGACTACTTACAGACCAATAATTGTGAAATTCATCCTACACATCCCTAAATTAATTTTACCAATTTCCCACTACTCTATCTCTCTCTCCCTTTGCAATTTAGCATAGACGAAGAAGAGCACAGACCGGCAAGAATTATAAGGAAGTAGGTAGGGCAGTAGTGATCAATGAGCAGCAGCAAACAATTCTCTCTTCTGTTTGTTTGCTATGGCAACATTTGCCTGCCGAGGCTGTCTTTATACGCCTCCTCAACCACAACAATCTCCCCGGATTGATTCTGCAGGCACAGCCGGTCTGTGTCTGTGTGTGTTGTGTGTGTGCGTTTATATTAATTTGAGTTTTATCACATTTATATATTGTCAGAATATAAAAAACTATTATATAGTTTCTCAAAAAAAAAAAAAAAAAGAAACTATATATAAGCTTTTATTTATTTTTTAATTATTATAACAATTTCTTGGCATTTTAAGACAGTGCAGACCAATTATGATTTATCAATTCCTCCTCAGCAGAGAGAGAAGAATCTGAGAGCATCAGCATTCCATTATCGGAGGAAAAAAGCTCAATGAGGGCCTTACACATACCTACTCCTACACCTACAGCCTTATTCCCTCATTTATTACCAATTTGCCACTGCTCTCTCAAATCCAAATCCCTCTCGTTTCTCCAGCATCATTCATACATAATCCATACAAGACTAGCACTGAAACCCGCAAGAATTGAGGCTTCATCAATGGCTTCCACACCTTCAACAGCCTCTGATGATACCACCAAGCCCTTCTCTGTTTTGTTTGTTTGCCTTGGCAACATCTGTAGAAGCCCTGCTGCTGAGGGTGTCTTCAGGCACCTCGTTAAGCAAAACAATCTTGATTCCAAACTTTACATTGATTCTGCTGGCACCATCAATTACCATGAGGTTTGTGAGTAAAGAAGGTCCTCTTCAGTAGAATTTCAGTTACATGGGCTTGTGATGATGTTTTGTGTTTCTTGAATTATCAAGGGTAATCAGGCGGACCCAAGAATGAGAGCGGCTTCCAAAAGGCGTGGAATTGAGATTACTTCAATATCGAGGCCTATAAGGCCTTCCGATTTTAGGGATTTTGATATTATTCTTGCAATGGATAGGCAAAACAGAGGTAGGTTAATGTGTTCAATGTGGAATTCAACTATGGGTCTGATTTTATTTTTTCGGTTTCTTGTATAATGCAGTTGATACATCTTTTTATATTGCTCATCATGTAGTATTGAGTGGTTAAATATTTCCTTACAAAATTATTGTGTGACCTTAAATTTTTTGACTGATTTTTTTCTGGAAAGAGGATATACTTGGGGCTTTTGAGAGGTGGAGGCATAGGGAGACTTTACCTGCTGATGCCGCTAACAAGGTCTGTAAGGCAATTTGGATTACATTAAGTTTATCGTTTCATGTTGAAGTGCTGTAAGTCCAACATGCCCACTTTTGGTCGTTGTTCATCAAAATATACCTATTGATATTGCAGGTTCGGTTAATGTGTTCCTACTGCAAGAAGCATAGTGAAACTGAAGTGCCTGACCCTTATTATGGTGGACAACAAGGTTTCGAGAAGGTAACTAATATGGATAGTTCTAATAGGGAATGAGCTGTCAGATAAAAAACTGGCTTAAGCTGTCTGATACATTTCATACTGAATTTTCAAGCAGTTGGTATAAATGCTCTCTTAAAGAGGCTGCACTTTTGGTATGCTCTTCTACATTTGAGCACTTGCGAATATGATTCACGGTGAGTTTTGGTATAGGCCAAACTTGAGCCTAGCTAGAGTAAGAACTAAAATGGCAGTTTTAGGTTGAATAGATGTCGCTGTAAGACAAGAACACTGAGGCAGTCTATGTTCAAATCAGTAGCTTCCACTGATACAGCATTTTTCTATAGATTGAACCCATCTATTTTGCACTGAACCCAATTGCAACAAGGTTTCTTTTTTTTTTTTTTTTTATTATTATTATGGCAACATGTTCCTTTGAATTGATGTACTTCTTTTATTCTTCGATGAAACATTTGAATAAAATTTCCTAGAGTTTTTGTACGGATTAACATTAAACTTACCAGAGTAATAATGATATCATCATTTGTAATCTGCTAGTATTATCATTCTATTTACATACACTTACTGTTCACTGGTAGTTTTTTGTTGACTAGTATTTTCTTTCAAATGGAAGGTAGAAAAGAAAACATTTAAAGAAATGATGCTTTAGTTGTTCCGTGAAGCCCCATCTTGGAACAGAGCTCACAAGCTTACATGAGGAGAATGACCTTATGAGTAATTCTATTGGTTTGGCTTAGATGAATAAATTTATTTTATTATTTGATTGGCCGACATAAATTCACCTTAGTAAACATAGTCGACTGGCTTGTTGCGAAGTGCTGATTTATGTGGCAAAAGCTCTTTATTAAGCTTAGTGGTTGTTGCTTTCTTAGCCGACTTGGTTTGTGTGTACTTGGGCAAGCTTGTGCTCGTCAGCTTGGTCGTGAGCCGTACACACAAGGGGTTTATTAAAGTCGGCACAGTTGCAGAGAATTTCTTTTCTACTTGGGAAGGCTATATTAGCCAACATGAGAAACATTCTGGCAAGTTGGCTATGCCCAACAATTTTACGCTAATGCTACTGGTCTAACATATGTGACAGTGGTTCAACCTGCGAAGTTCTAATACTTTGGTGCATTCTGGATGTAACACTTGAATTTTTGTCTTCTCAATTTAAGCTCACTGAAACGCCAGTCCCTATTATTTACACTTCTTTTAGTCCTTCCTTCCTATTGTCATTATTATTACTACTTTCTAATCATATCTTTGATGATACCAACAAGTTTGCTGTTAATCGCCTGTGCTTTAATTCCTCTTCCCATAAAGTTTACCTCTTAGTCTAAACTGAACCCTTGATCGTATTTCCTGCAGGTGCTAGATTTACTTGAAGATGCTTGCCAATCTCTATTGGAGAGCATTATTGCTGAGAAAAGTCTTGGTTAAGTTTCTTGCCTGTCCATTATATCTGCCTATGTTGGCTGCTCTTTTCCAAATGTTATAGAAATAAAAATATATTTTTCAACTGAACAGGAAAATGTTAGTCATTCAAAATGCTTATTCCTATGTTATTTCGACTTTGCATATGGAATGGAAGTACTTAGGTTGCTGTAGAGTCTTGGGCTGATTCCTCTGGTGCCTCTCTTTGTGTAATCATGTTTTATCAAACAAATAAAAGATAATGAAGGCAACCAATTATAACTTCTTTTAGAAATTAATATAATTACTGATTACGTGTCTCTCTATTTCGAAAGTTAGCGAAATCTCCTTTTCAAATTTGTAATATTTGCATGCCAGGTCCACTTTGTTTGATCAACTGAGAGTCTGAGACTATTGCAGATTTGATGGGATGTCAACGATATATTTTCAGAATATACGAGTATTGCAAGGAGTTGTTATTAAGTTGGAAGAATAAAAAATAAATTGATTTGACACCACAACTAGTCTGAATATATTCTCATTTTCATATGAAAATCTATACAAATTTAAAAACACACGCTTCTTGCTGAAAATCGAAAATGAAAAACATAAACAAACAAGCTAATCTCCTGTAATTCAATAACGTACTAAGTTGGATACAGACGTCAACTTACAGCCAACAAAATTCCCTAAGTTATATCACCCGGCGGAGATAATAAAAAATGAACGAGAAAAGCGCACCTAAGTGCTATCATAAGTTCATGAATGATATACTTCTATAACAGCTCACCATATACAGAGCTGAACTATGAATGAGATCCTATATTACTTGCCTCTGTCTCTCCACTCAGATCTTGTAATTGACACACGGCCCCAGCAACAGCAGGCAGACAAGGTTCAAAACAGATTATGGCATATGGCATTTCTTGCTCTTACAGATCTTCGCAGCTTTCATGTTTGATATACGAATTCATATGATGAAGCTCTGCTTTGGTCCTTTTCGGGAACGTTTTCCCCTTGGATTAGCATTTAGTGCCCAAGAAAAGACACTCAGTAGCTCTGCATCCTCCATGTTAATTAAGATATTTGCAGCACTCGGGTTTGCAATAAGGAGTTTTGCCACCAGATATCCGGCAATAGACCAGGTCTGGAAGAGGTGTGCCTGTTTCCCTATGAATCTTGCTCCTTTACTGTCATAGTATTCAGGCCACTTGTCTCTCGCTAAACGTTTTTCAGCAGCTCTGATCGCCTTTTCAGCAATCTCTGGTCTATTCATTTTTATGCACGCCACAGTCAGCTGAAAGAATGCAGATACAAAATATTAGAAACAAGCATGTAGGTTGAAATAGCAGTGGGACTAATGACCATAAAAGCAACTCAGAAATGATTGTTGTGATGATATTATCATGACAGCAAGTTAAGGATGACGTAGGAAACCGGGTTAATAGACAATTAGTGCAACAAAATCTCATCATTGTAATGGAGAATAAGGCATTCATTCTATGCCGTTCAAGTTCCGTATCTTGCTTCCAACACTGGGCTTTCCAATACAACGTGATAGTACCGAACCTAGATGTTAAAAGATTTACATCAAACAAGAGAAAAATGATATAGCTGGTTGGTGGATCAGCTGCTGATATGCCACTGAATCAAAGTTACTTCTCATTGTTCATAACAGGAACCAAGAAATCCAAACAAAAGTAACAGGGCAAGGAATATGAAACTTAACCTGCCAGATCAAGGTTGGCCAGGAACCTCCATTGTGGTAAGACCAAGGACTGCATATAAAGCAACAGCAGAATATCTCAATCAAAATCATTAAGCCTGAAATGAAACAAAGCTAGTTCATACAAATAGAAACTTTACGTGTTTTTTGGATCGCTGCCCGTGATTATTCGCCATTCCTGGCCCTCTAGAGCAGGGTAACAAATTTTTAGCGGCATGTCAGCCACTAGATCAGACCATTTGGCTTCAATAAGATCTAATATCGCGTGTGACTGATCTGCTGTAGCGAGACTGCAGACTATAGCCCACAAATTTCCCAGTGAAAAGAAACGGAAGTCCATGTGTGCAGGCTGCAGGTTTCCGATAAGATAGCCTCCTTTGTTTGGCATCCATTCCACAAGCCACGGAGGAATTTGATCTGGGTAGATGTTGAACTTGTTAACCGCATCAAAAGAGTACTCTTCTGTCTTGTATCGATAAATTTCATTCAGCTTCTTCATGTCAATCCAATAGTACTCTCGGATGTGAATCGATAAAGCTACTAAACGATTGTTAAGCGCCCTGACAAGGTCAGCAGAAGCATCCTCCGGGGCAAGCATCTCGCGTGCACACAGCAGAGCTGAATAGAATAACGCCTGCACAAACAGGCAACAATATTGTATAAGCATGCAGCATTTATGCTATACATATACTTACTGGGTTTTGTGGGCTCCCTTTCCACTGAATAAGCATGCATCATCCTGCTAACTGCTACCCATCACTTGCTTTATGATTCTTAGAAAGCGAAATCCTGTGATTTATATTTTTTGCCTAGGAACTACACGGGACAAGTTTTCATTCTAAAGTTCTACTAAGGAGAATTCATCTTTCATTAGAAAGGACTATTAACCAAACAAAACGATAACTGGGAAGAGAGAAGAAGGGGGAAGGGCAGCTAAGACTGTAGAGGGTAGAGATCAGAGAATGGGAAAAGTATGCTGATTGCAAATATAAACAGAAAAGGAATAGAGGAAAACCTGAATTTCAAGTGGGTGGCCATGGATACCCATGCGACGGTCTATCATGCATGATCCATCTGTTACCAGTAAAGTTGGAAACATATCGAAACCATCTGCTAAACAAAGCTTTAAAATCATCTTAATGCCTGTCTGTACATCAATCCTTTCCTGGACTGAAAGGTCTCCAGAGCATTTTCCATATGCGCGTAACAATATGATCCACCACAAACCTTGAGAAACAAAGTCATGATGTTAGTCTGGCCTGATAGTCAAAAATACCAGCCTAACAGAAATCCACTAACCAGAATCAACTGGTGCTACCCGACCAATTGCTGCTTCACCAAAGTCAGGATCTAAGACCTCTTCAGTAGCAGAATCATCACCATCTAGAGGCACAACACGCACTTTAAAACTTGCTGGCATTAGTCCTTGTCCAGGACTATGGCAATCCATGGTTTTTTCCCAACTCTGATCTCACAAAAGAAATTTTTAATGAAATAAAAATACCAAAAGTTCACCAAGTAATTCATCTATAGTATTTGGGCCCAGTCAAAATGTGAAATTAATCTCATTCAGCAGCTTTGCAATCATGTAATAGTCCTGAAAAAGCAGCAGGGATGGAATACTGAACCATGCACAACAGTGTAAAAGTGTTGGAAATTCCAAAACATTATATGATGTCCTCGACAGAGTACACTCTGCCTAGAGCATAGTCGCTATAGTTTCCCACATAATTATCGGTAGAGAACACAAATAATATTCCTTGAACATGCAAAAATTGTAATGGTACTACACAGTAAAGATCAACATAATCCAATGTTTCTTCCCAAACATAGAAATCGCAGGCAATGTAGCCACCTTAAAAGTGAGTGACTCGATGAACTGGATAAAGTTCATGAAGGATAGGTAAATTATACTTGAATGAAGAAATATGTACATAACAAATTCAACAGGCTTCCTGCAATAATGTCATTTCCATTACCTGCAGCTGCAAAGTGTGAAGGATAAAGTTCCTAACAATTTCATATTCTCCCTTTAATAGGAAAGCGATCCCAGAAGGTATAAAATCACGAATAAACACTTGATCATAGTTGAGAGTGTTTGAGTCACTTGGATCATTAGCAGCGATGGTTCCAACTGGATTGCCACAATAATACACCATTGATGCTCGCAACAAATTCCATGCTTCATCCTCCAAAGAGTTTGCACCAGCTCCACTAAAGGTCTTACCCACTGCTGTATCTGATGCTAATTTATCATTAGACAGAAGATCTTCCTTTTCATATTTGAAATGCTGTGTTGCCTCAAGACTTTGATTATCAAGATCCTTGGCCACACCATTGACCACTCCTTTACTTCCATCATCCCTAGAAGCCTCCCAAACACTTTCAGCCCCAGTGCAATTGCAACGCAGAGGTTTTGATTGATTATTTTGTCCCCCTCGAAAAGTACCATCTGTCTTTCTAATCACATGGCTTCCCGCATAAATTCGAAAAATCCCCCGGGCCTTTTGTGATGTGCATTTTTGGCTCTTGAAGCTATACTTACAGGAAAGCAGTGAAGTTGATCTCAAGTTTGTATAAGTTTGCGATGGTACTGCCCCAAACAGAACTTGTAAGGCTGCTTCTGAAGCAGCCATCGGAACCACCAGTTTATAATTCGGCCTTCCCCTTGGTTAAACTAGTGTTTGATGTTCCTTCAAATAGGCATAAATACAGCGTTCATAACTATTAACACACAAATAAATCAAATAAACTAAATTACTCATGCTGAAATAATTACTATCTATTCAGCGTCACTGTAATTTCTATACTAATTCTGTGACTGCACAGATCATGGCTGAAGTAAGTTTATGCCCGATACCAAGACAAAACTAATAAATGGTCAAAAAATTGACATCTTGTTTTTATCAGTTTCTAACTTCATGTCGCTTCTTTCTTTATTTATCCCTTTTCCCCCAGTTTTCCATTCTTTCTGTCGTAAATCACTCCACGAATAGCCTAATTTTAAAGAGAAAATAGCCTATGTGTAAAACAGTAGTAAAAGTGACAACCCAACTTCTCCATAACTGGAAACTGCAACTCCAAGATTCTCTCCTGTCTTTTCCAACTCCTACCTAATTTCCCAGTCACAAAAAGAAAATCACACAGAAAACCGAACTCATGCAAGGGATGCGAGCAGCAACACACGGAATTTACTACCAATTCCTATTAACAAAAACCAATAAAAATCTGATCCTGCTAAGACAAAGAAAGAGGGGAAAAAGAAAAAGACCAAACGGAATTTAATATCATCAACTATTTTACGGAGAACAAACAAATATGCTCACTTGATTTCGTCGTAGAGGTAACTTTTTTCTTCCGGCGAGAGGATTTAGGGGAATCGCCGGAAGAAATACGGTGGAAGACGGAAATCGAGCACAGCGGCGGGTGGTGGTCGGCGATGGGCGCTCGACAGAGTTGACTCGGCGGAACTGGGAGAAACAGGGCCCCCCGGTTCGGACATTATTTCGTGATATTTACGAGTTATGGGGACACGTGGACCTCTCCAATTCTTTAGTCGGTTAACCCGAACACGTAGATAATTTGAAGAAAAGGAAAAGACGTAGAAAATTGGTGCACCACTACTCTGAGTCTGCACTCGGATATTGCGACCCTCACACTACTCGCAGTCGCAGTGCGCTTTTATGACCTCTTCCCTCTATTTATTTACACCCTTGCCACATTGTCCATCTCTCCATATAATATATAATATTTATAATAATTTATTTTTAATAATATATAAATTAATACATTACATTAAAAATTAAAAAGAAGGAAAAAAAATTAATTTATCAATTAATATAAATTCTTTTCTTTTTATATAATATAAAGTGTAGATAAACTCATTGGTATTTTGATAAATACGTATTTTTGGAGGTGTACCATTGAACAATTAGTTAAGAGTATATATATATATATATAAAATAGATATGAAATTTGATACTTCTATGGTACGAATGTTATGCAACAACTGTATGTAATAAATTAATTTACAATGAACTTGTAAATTAAACATTAAGTAATTATTAAAGTAAATTACATTTCATTGAAATTAAAATAAAATTATAAACACATTTTATTCTTTTACAAAATTACGCATACACCTAAGATTAAAATTGTAATTTACATTTTACCACTTTAAGGGCAAAAGCTACATCAATACCCCTTAGTGTATATTACATCTATAATCCTTCAAGAAGTACGTTTGTAGTTTCACAAAAATAATTATGAACTTAGATCTAACCTTAAAAAGTATCAATATAATTCTCCCTTTATTATGATCAATGTTTTAGCGAACAATAAACAGCTATAACTCTTTTTTTTTTCTTCTGTTAAAAAGAAACTTGTGCGTGCCTCGCACCCCTCTATTTAGAATGTACGTTCAATCCCACCAAATACCTTGACAACAATTTCAACCACATCGACAGCTAAACTACTACTTCGTGGATGCTAATGGATAAAATTTGATGTTTTATCACATGTTCACTAAATACAACAACTAAGTTACCAGACCAAATCAATAAATTAGACAGGAAACAATGACAGCTACAGGCACGTTCAAGTCCTGGTGGGACATAGATTTGCTATGTTTTTATGTTCCTGATCACAGCCAATATACATACACATGGAAGCTAAGGCACAAATTTGCTGTATATTCACATTTTGAGCATAGACCTAACCCCTCTTGAAAAAAATTCAGATTACACTTCATGAATCATCCATGGTCTGGTCATTGTCATTATCGCCTTCATAATATTCATCATCGCGCTGGATGTGCTTGTCTTGTATGTGTCCTGGTGAGATATTTCAGTTGAGCAGAGTAGAGGTGTACTTCAGTATGTGATAAAAAAATCATTTCATTGAGGGTATTTCAAGGAGATATGTGTGATGTGTGAAGCATCGTGAAGAGTGGTTGTCCATCAGTGTAAGTTTTACTTACGATTTACTCGTTCATCAGGATTCAGCTCATCTTCATCAAAATCAGGAATGTAGAAATCCGGAGGTACCTATAATATAACTTTAATTCAGTCTTCGGATAAAACAGCCATGTCATATGTCCTTCACATCAAATGATACTGTGTAGCTTGTGGAAAATGCTTCGCATGACAATCATACAGCAACTAAGGACAAGCCATTTTTCTGAACAGTAGTCAAAGGCATTTGAAGTGTATCTCACATGCAGCGGAGGAGATTGTTCAACAGCAAAATTGCTGACTAGTAAGCATAATGTGCTCTTCAAGTAATTGCTAAATGACAAAACGTTTATTAGCAAGATCTTTTCTCGCACACGAATCAATCAAAATTGAAGAAGTTGACATAAAAGTTATTTTCAATGCTATGCAATGGACTAGGAAGAAGTTGAATAGTCTGTTTACCTCATGCATTTGTACACCAGGAGCATGTTGGATGGAGCTAAGGTTTTCACATACTTGCTGTCTGATTGTGTTAAGGTATGACTTACTATTTAAATTCTCCTGCACAAACAAAGTTAGAAGATACAAAAATTTCAATATCGCTGATTTGTTATTCAAACATTTAACCACATGCTATTGTAATAAAGCAAAGACGATTAAAACTAATCTGGCAAATTTGGCAAATAACAGAAACCCAGAAAAAAGCACTATACAAGCATAAAAAATTAGCTGACAAGTTGATCCTGTAGCAGGTACAATTAGAGATGGGGGACGAATCCAACTAGTATGCACAGTTCACATACCAAGTGGCCGCTCGGACATTTCAAGGAATAGTCTGGAGCAAAATATTTGATGTAATCGTTTTCTGGGATCTCTGCAGAAAAAAATTACAGTGATTTACGATGGTGGACTGAGCTTGTTTCATAGTGCAGTAAGAAGAAGACAAGGGAAGCCTCTCTCTAGAATATGCAAGGTCATCTACATTTAAACTAACAGTAACAAGAGAAATGTCCTCGAACAGGATTGACGGCAGAAGCATACCATTAGGGAGCTCCACACCTAAAAGAGCTCCTGTCTCCACGGTCCAACACCTAGCAACATTCTCTTTAGTATATCCACCACCTCCAGTCACCTGCAAGAAAAATCACCTCCAGCTAGTCAAGGAACAGGAACTGCGTGTAACTATCAACAGCTCACATATACTATGCACAGGCCTACCAGCAAAGGCAAGTTCAGTTGCTTCACAAACTTAACACAAGCTGCATGCCCTGAAAGAAAAATCCAAAATACGACAAGTATATATGATGAGTAACTGTCAATTAGGTTATTACAATCCATAAAATAGAGTGCACATGAGAAATCAGAGAATAGGATAAGAACACAAATTGTTGAGGTCACAAGCATATCACCATCAATGGAGAGGTTGAAGCACCCCAATCTGTCCCCAGCAAGTGAATCTGCTCCACATTGGAGCACAATAGCTCCAGGTGCATAGCACTCCATAACCTTCAAAATGATCTGCAGCTTGACAGGTGAGAAACCTAAAATTTATCATTTCCCCACCAGAATCGGCAATAACCAGAGTTGAAAAGAAAAGTTACCGTCTTGAAGAGACGTAGGAAGCTGCCATCATCAATTCCATCCTTAAGAGGGACATTTATGGCATAAAATTTGCCTTCTCTTTCTCCAACGTCCTTCAGGAATAAATAAACACAAGGATAGATCTTATTTAACAATAGCATGGGAGTCTAAAAAGCAACATGCTATATGTTATAATTACTTTCACTTGCATGAAAACAGAGTAATTCATAAGTGGTTTTTGACAATGCAAAACTCCAATACAAGAAAAGCCTGTGTTACAAACTAGGTGTAGAGCCCACGAATGTTCTGTACAGATAGTAAACAATCAAGTACTTCCCTAACTTTAAACCATAACGGGCAAAAATGTTTTACCTAGACATCTTTATAATACAATCTAAATGTTAGTAACCTAGCTTGGAGAAAAGACTGTACACTTTAAGCTCAATCATTAATGGAACTTAAGACGGAAAAAGGGGATGGCATCATCTTTAAGCTTATATGTATGTATCAGGTTTACATGGAAGATTGGAGATGTGGTAAAAGATGACACAGCATGAACAGATGACATCAAATGGCTAAATGCAGCATCATTTAGTAAATTTTGATTAGAGAATTCATGAATTAAGAACATAATTATTATGTATAGCAAAAAACAACCAAATTGTTCCAAAAAATGATGGACCAAACCTCCATGAAAAATTGATCAAGAGAATTATAGCTCCTAAAGTGTCTCCACATTTTCCATCAAGAAGCATAGACAAGAAGAATACATGAACCAGAAATGGTTCAGGAAGCACCTTGACATCACCTGTTCCAGGAAAGAACAAGTCCCCGTACTTGTGAAAACTAACAGTCATCACCCTGCCATGTCAAAAATTCTCATTTAATTAAATGCCATTAATATATTACAGAATACAGACAGCTTCATCCTAACTTTTGCTGGAAGTAGTGAACAACTTTCTAGAGAGGTTGCAACTAATTTACACCCCAGCTTCTAACAAATATTAACCTATACAATAAACAACAAAACAGAACTTTCATAGGCCTATGTAAAATTTCAAACAATGCTAGTCCAAGCGCTTTGCCAATGGATGATTTCACCTTAAGGTTCAAATGTAATAAAACAAAGCAAAGGTATACAAAGTCCTTGAAAAAATTCCCAAAAACATAAAAAAGAAAGAAGAATGTTATAAAACTTAAGCAGAGGATGAAGCATAAATTATCAATTACCACACCAGTATATTGCCAGCTCATTGTTATTTATTCTTCTCTATATTGTGGAGACATATATGATTAATGATATAAATTCAAAGCCAAGGAGGAAGAAACAGTAGTTATGTTCACCATTAGACTCCCTTCACCCTCTAGTCCATACTTCTTCATTTCCTCCCTTCGTCTTAAGATGCATGATATCTATTTCAACCACTTCTGCTAAGTTTGATATCTGTTTTATGCATGTATTTACAAATAAATTCGGAAATAAGAACTTGTAAACAATGCACAAGGAGTAAAATATAGCCTAAGCAATTCTACCAATTGTTCAGGGCCAGATGCAAAAATTAAAGGGACAAAGGTGGTGGATACACTGTAAAAAGCAAATTAGCTTTTCTTCCCACAATTCACAAAACCTCGGCAAACACTTTCGTCCATATTTGAGGTATTTTTAACATGTATAGCGACATCGGTACCACAAAAGGCACCAAACTCCTCAGCACTCGACATGTGAGGGTAAGGTTATCTCATGTTTCTTATTATTATCATGATGTAATCAACAGGTTAAGGGTTATCTTATATCTTTAACATTAAATATGAATCAACATTTTTTATGAACACTCACTGCTCAGCATCTTCAGTTGAAGGGTTCATATTTTCGTCTAATACCTATCAGTGAAATAGAAGGCTTCTTCAACCCCATCACCATGATGCACATCGATATCAATATATAGCACACGTGCATGATACTTCAGAAGCTCCAAAATGCCCAAAACTAGGTCATTGATGTAACAAAATCCAGATGCCTCACACTTCTTAGCATGATGCAATCCACCAGCCCAATTTATGGCAATGTCACAGAGCTGATTATTCAATCTCCGTGCAGCATCTGAGAAAAATCATCAGCAAGCTCAGTTCAGGTTCTGCAAACAAACTGTGCTGGGAGAGCCGCTAGATACGAGTAAAAGTATTACCTATTGTACCACCAGCATAAATTTGACAAAACTCAAAGAGATTGTCAAAGACTGGACAATCTTCTCCAAGGTTATCTACAAGAAATAGTAGTTATTTAGAAGACAATATTTTAAGTACAAACCAGATTGTTTATGAAGTCATTTTCTTCTGTATGTTAGGAAACCAGACTAAGTTTGAGCTTTCTTAGACCACACAAAACTATAGTAAACAAGTCCACATATCACATCAAATCAAGAAAGCAGCCTGAATGCCAAATATTGGGTGTTTAAATGGCAATCAATCAACTTGGTTACTATGATCAAATAGTTGTAACAATTTAAAGGGGTTTGAAATTAATAAAAGATAATTTAATCAATGAATAAGCAACTCTTAGTTAAAAAAATATTAGAAGCATTTCTGATAGAATTTCATATAAACTCCAAAGCCTCAACATTGACAGCCACCTCTAAGCATAAAATTTCAAAATTTAAGATTAGTCATTTGCTAGTAACTCAAGCTGCAGAAAAAAGAAATAGAAAGAGTTCAAATTCTTAGAACCCCATCATGGAAAATAAAATCTTGCATTTCTTCATAACCCTGGAACAGTAAAATCCTTATTAACCATATAAAGAATTGGCTCGTATTAAAATTGCATAAACTCAACAAATACGAAAACTCATTACATTTGACCATCTCATTCGAGAACAACTCTTGTGTGTTGGGAGTAATTCGCTGCAGAAACTCCACATAATCCGGGGAATGAAACTGTGCTAGCTCCACAGGATATGCCTTGTGAGGCCTCTAATTATTCAGGGGGAAAAAAAGGGGGGATCATCAGCAAAACAAGCTGGAAACTTCAACCAAAAAAAAAAAACCATCAGGTAAGCAGAGAGTACAAACATAAACTTCCATCTTCTTGTGGAGCTCATAAGAGAGAACCAAATGGTGGGTCATGCACAACCGATGCGGCTTCATCGGGTGGTTGGGGCCGAAGTACACGTTCCCCACATCCCCTGCGGTTCATTTTCTCCGGTCAGCTCAGTTCCCATTGTCTTCACACACACAGACACATAAAAAAGAGATAACAAGTGGGGAAATTAGAACGAACCGTCATAGAAATAGGAGATTTTATCCTTGGAGCGCATTATAGAGATGAATAATTGTGTGGAGGCGTATTATTTGGTCAGAAGAAGTAAGATTGATCAAGTTCCATAGCAGAAGTGTAATTGGACGCGCGAGAAGCAAAACCCTAAACGGTTCAGGTCTCCACATATAACGAATAAGGAGATGACAACAACTCACTCACTCGCGTGTTCTGCTGCTTCCCCACAAGACAAGTAGAACAGATGATTTGATCCGCCTGCTCACCCCTCTTCCTTCTTTTTTCAACTTTTTACTCTCTACCTAATAATATGTAACCTACAAACCACAAACATAATACAAACCCCACTTCAAATTGCACTTCTACACTTTTTCACCCTTTATTTGGAGAATTCTGCTGCTAATACTTTAGTTTTTTTAATAAAAATATTAATTTAATTTTTGTTCTATAATGAGTTTTTTTTTTAATTTATGAATTACTTATCAAGTTCTAAAACTCTCTTGTATGTCAACAGTGGTCGTGCCGGAGTGGTTATCGGGCATGACTAGAAATCATGTGGGCTCTGCCCGCGCAGCTTCGAATCCTGCCGACCACGTTTTTCTTCAATTTTACTTGTTCCCAAAAATAAAATAATAATAATAGTAACTTTTTATTATATTGCTCACCAGTCCCCCAAAAAAAGTTCATATATTGTTCACATACATTTTAAGTTCAGGAAAAAAAAAGAAATAGCACATATAGTGGGGTCGGATGTTTGAGTTCACACTATTAGCTACTACATTGTAATTGAACAAACAAGAATTTTGGAGATTTTTCGATTTGGATTTAGTTTTTCTCAATAGCTTAGTATTATCTTAATGTAGATATTTTTACTTATAACATCATTAATTGTATGTCCATCAATTTATAAATTCATTTGGACACCATCCAAGTCCAGCAACTTCAAGATTTTTCCTTTTAACATGTGTTGAGCCCCTGCCCCGCCTTTGAAGCTAATCATCACTTTGCGTTACTTCTATATGTGTTCGTTGCTAGAGGTGTTCCGAGTTTTTTACTAAACGGGCTAAACTAGAACGAGACTAAAAATTCAGCATATACCAGAACCAAATTGAAAAACTCAACTCAGCATTAAATTTTTTTTTTCCTGAAAGTTTAATGTTTGATTTTTAATTTTTAATGTTGATTTACTTGCATGTACTGAATATTGAAATATTATTTTTATTTAATTTTTATACACACACACACAGACATATATATATAATTATTTTTACTTATTATAAAATTTTAATAGGCGGAAGTTATTATTTTTTTATACTTACAACAAAAAATTTGATTTACAAAATACCAAATTAAAATACTGAAAAAATTTTGGAAATTACCAAAATCAATTCAGTTCGAGTTCTAGTCAATTTTATTGAATGAACACCCTTTTCGCTGTTTTAATGGCCCCTCAGATTGTATAAAGAAGTATCACAACACCCGGAAGTAATGCTGTACCTTTGGAATTTAAATTTAGAAATAACCAATTCCTCTTGAATAGCTGGGCTTGTGAGATCAAATACAACAGCTTTGGCCAAAAACAAGCCAATGTGGAGCATATGATTTCTCATGATCCAGTTCAATTATTCTATTCCAATATCAAAGGACAAACATAATGTTAAAAACAATTTTATCAAGTTTCATCCTCACTCCAGGGAAACTAAACAACTCTGGAAAATGCAATGATATCATTGACAGAGAAAATAAATCAGCGAGTCGAATTGTCTGCATTCAGAAATTATTAGCATCGGAAATGTAGATATTCAATGAACAAAAACCATAGTCTCCCAGATCATAAGCTAAATTGGAGCTTCCATATGGATTCTTACTGGAAGGAAGGACTCTCCTCATTCCTTCTTCCCAATCCCATGAGACATGTTATAGATCCCTCTCCCCTGGATAATATTCATCGTTTACAATTAGTCTCGAATGTACATGTGCAAAAGAATGGAGAAATTGAGGAAAGAGGAGGTTGAACTCACAATAAGAAACAAAGAGGATCCTGCTAAAGCCAAAGGAATGGCGACCGAGGTGATCTTATCCATTGGTCCTTTCAGATATGTATGTTTATGGATGCTCTGGAAAAACTTTTGCCTCTCAAGAAGCTTCTCTCTTGGCCTAAAGGGTGTTTCAGACATCCTGCATGATTCTATTACATTTTAGACTAAAGACTTTGCAGTATTCGACAGAATTAATTCAAATGCATAATACTCGCCGGATAACATTAGTAATCACAATCTATTTCATTGTCTTTTTTTTCTGACAAAAGAACAAAAAGAAATGAAGTCTTATGCTATACAAGGAAGATTCAATGGAGCATGGATGCAAACTCACACAGAACTTTCCATGCTATCTATATCCTGGTATATTGATATGTCTTAAGCATACTAATGCTCAAAATAATATAAGCATAACAGATAACATAAAGAAGCATCTGATGCAAATCCACTAAAAGGGCAAATAAATCATCATTTAAAATTATGGTTGAAAATGCATCATGCATACAAATCATGCATGTGTGTCCTCAAGGCATACAAGCAACTTATGCACCCTCAGGGCTAGCAGTCGCATCCAATTTCAGTGATTATAACAGAAACACCTGCCGTTTATGAAGTGGTGCCAAAAGCAAAAACATATCACAAAGCAAGAATCTTATCATAGACATAATAGGCATGTAAAACAACAATATTCACTACCTAGTTCCATTTTCCTGGCCAAAAGCCTTAAGTTTTGGTACAGAAACATCTGATTACTTTGGGAAAAACAAAAAGCTCACTTTTGTTAATAAAGCTGGATGTATGAACACGTATATCAACTCAGTTAAGCCATTAAGATTTTATACATAAAAATATCAATTTACGACTTTCCTCATATTTTTGTCATTATCCCCAATGAAATTCAGAATCATACAGAGCCTTGAGTCCATAGCAGACACAATTTTCCGCATATCAAGTATCAACAGACAATTAGTTTGTTTTCAGCTATGGACAAGAACAACAGCTTACTACCTAATAGAACCCTCCCTCTAAAGGCGTTTGTGACAAAAACTAAACATGGCACCAATAATTACAAACAACAAAACATTGAAATCCGCAACTATAAAGTATTAAGCAGTCCAAGCAAAATACAAACCACAATGCATCCATAAACATTCTTTCTCTATTTTCAGAAAAGTCACCTACGCAGAGGAGGAAGGTTTAGCACTCACCCCTACCCGTTAGCTAATAATATCACAAAAATCATACAGCATAATGACTGAATAGCAGCAAACTAACACAACAAAACTAGGATCCGTATTCCCTTACACCTCTCGCACAAATCTAAAACTAGGCAAATCAAACTTACCAGCTCTAATAAATCCAACCCACAGATCGAAAAACTCAAAAAGTCATTAATCAAGAATAACAAAACACATAAACCAAGCCGGACGGATCCAATCCAATAGCACACAACAACATGGAAAAATAGAATCAAAACAAAAGAACAGTCATCCATCATCCAAAACTTCATCAATGAATAGGCAGGAAAGCAAAAAACCCTAGATGCAATAAACAAGCAGCACCCACAAAGAATCCACACAAACAAAAAGCAGCACTTGCCTGAGTCTCGAGAATTGAAGAACTACGAACAAGCAGATGACAAAGAGAACAAGCAGATAAAGCGTAGACGAGGAGCAGATTTGCGAAATGATATGAGCAGAGGGCTGAAAACTGTGAAGCACATGAGTAAAAGGGGCGGACTAATAGGGTGTCGGGTACAATCCAGCGAGTATTATCCGGGTTCTCGTTATCTCTCAAAGTGGGCCGGTCTGTTTGGGTCTGGACTACTTGAGCCCATTAGCGTTTTATAAACCTTTAAGCCTATACTGTTTTCCTTTTTCCTTATTTTAAAATTTTCAATTCTGTGTTTTTTTACATAATAATGAATTTTAAATTTTTCTAATATGTAGTCATTTGAAATATTTTTTCTTTGATTCCTTTCATAACGCTTATATGCATTAATCCAAATATAACCTAAATAAATTAAT
Source organism: Sesamum indicum (assembly GCF_026168435.1). Taxonomy (NCBI): domain Eukaryota; kingdom Viridiplantae; phylum Streptophyta; class Magnoliopsida; order Lamiales; family Pedaliaceae; genus Sesamum; species Sesamum indicum. The sequence continues at coordinate 6,474,613 of NC_142665.1, read as the reverse complement.
TTATTTACTATTCTGAATATAATTTTCGTAGCTTCAATCTACCAACACAAATTAAGCATGCGAGTACTCTATTATCATTTTCTCTCGTATTAAAAAATGATGGTTACATAAATTGAGTGTAAAAAATTAAATGATAGAAATATTCACATCTACACTTCATGATCCATAATGTATTTACACAAATTTCTCCTTCTTTTTACACATACTCTTACCACTAACATCAATATCATTTACACAAATCACTCATGCTTTTTGAAATACTACATATACACCAACCACCAACCGTTAACATTATTACACAAACTATTAATATATTTTAGCTATTAGGAATTATTTATGTAATTACGTAATAATTTATATAGATAAATTATAATTAATGAAATGTAAATATAATTATCGGTGAGTAATATGAAATGAGGTTTTCATAGCCTCCTAATATGACATAATATGCGTTATTAGATATGTGATAGGTATTTAAACAGAAAATTCCAAAGAGACAAGTGTGAAGTCACTTTTTATACATAGATTATAGAGATTGATTGATTGAGATGGTAAAGTCAAAGCATACAGTTTCTTGTTGAGGTGTGGGGAAATATCTGAAAAGTCGCTTATCATCTGCGGCAGGCAGCTTGGGAAGTCAAATAACAACGGCAGATGAACAGTGTGTGTGTGGTTGGGATTAATTATGTGATGTGTTAGTATTTAAGCAGTTACTATCCCAAATTCTTTACATTTGCTGCCTATTTATATATCAAAGGTTTTTGTCTGTAGATGTGAGGACTTCTGCTTTCATCAATGACTTTTTCACTAAAATGCCCATTTCACGCTTTAAATGCTCCATGTCGTGATTGTGGAATTATTCAACGCCTGCCCTTCGCCCTATCCACCATCTAGAATATCCCTATCAAGTTTTGTCCCTTTTTAGTTATTTATAGGTAAATTCCAATAGGCTTTATAAGATTTATATGATTATTATTGTTTTTTACTATTTAAAAATTATAAATATTTTATACGATATTAATAATTATCTATAAATATACTCTCGTGACAGCACATTATAGGAGTATCTATTAAATGATCGTTAATTTCAGGATGATATTTTTAATTTTTTAAATAATAAATAAATATTTGTAATTATAATTTATGTGCATAAAAATAAGTTGGCCAAAAAATGCTCAAGAGATCCAGAAAGAAGAAAGAAATGACAGGTTCGTAACATTCTAGGAAGCTCAAGAGGACCTGACATGCCGCCCTAGCAGGTATTCCCCAAAAAACAGACGGGCAAAAGCAGGAGGGCCACGACATCCTCCAACTTGAACCATGATTAAGGCCTACCAAAACACTCCATGAGAGGACCTTCCGAACATCTTTCTCACTCTCTTGTCGCATCCCTTACACCTCTCATATTCTCTAAATCATGTCTCTCACTCTCGAAGCATTCTCTACGCACTCTACAAGCATATTATCACGCATTCTTGCACTTTTTACCAATTATTTATCATATCTCAATTTTCAATCACATTATTTGCTTTTTGACTTTTTTAATATCAAATCAAATACTAATTTAGACGTTGGAATGATATCGTCTTTTTTTGCAAGTCTCCCTTTCAGAATTTGCATTCGCTTCAGCCTCTTAAACAATTGTCCAGATCTATTAGAGCCGTACGGTTTTTGAATGCATCAATAACAAATCTTAAAAGAACCAATTATAATTTATTCTTATTAATACTAATAAATGAAACACACTCGATTGTAATTAAATAAATAAATAATAATTAAAATTAATAAAACATGTAAATTTTGATGGAAGGATTTTTCACAAGAAACGAGACCTATCACAAACTAATCAAATCCATAATATCAAAATTCGTTTCTAAATCTACTCGTCTATCATCTCTAATTACGAATAAATACGAGCAGTCCTCTCTATCTAGTGACTGTAAGGCATTGTTCTTAAATTTTTATTTTGTAATAAAAAAAATAACTATTATTATTGTGTTATATGAATGTATCGACACAATCAAATTAATTTATTGCAAATTGGTTTTCATACAGTCAGTGAAAGTTGGAGTTAGCATATTATAAGCAGATTTCACCTGTTTTATGTTTAAACTTCCGAGGCACTGAGGGAAGAACAGAAATTGAATAATTTAATTTAAATATTTAATGACATAGAATAGAACCAAACTCAAAATGCTTGTAAAATGCATGTGCATACAGAACTTGTACGTCTAGTGCGCCGCTGTTTGGGCCGCCAACCACGTGGACCATCATCGCTTTGTTTGTACTTTGTACCCTACCGCTCTTTCTATACTCATCAATTGCTTGGAAATAAATAAATAAATTGCTAGGATACAATTTTCCCTTCTTTTTTTAATGAATTGGTGATGATATATGTTTAAATTAAATCCATCCTAACTATTTTATTTAAAGCTATTTAGCCATTAATTTTATTGGGATGTTGATTAATTTGATTGTCACGTTTGCACCAATACACAAGAAATTTATAATTGATTTTTATTGAATTAAGTGTTTTGTGTTGTTAGTCACTGATTGTAATATTTTGTGTATATTATGATTTCTGTGATATTATCTCAAATATACATATCTGAGTATAAATAGCAATATAATAAATAATCATCATATATAAAGTGTGATTGATTAAATCAATTAGATTTGAAGTTAAAAGGTTGCATTGATGAAGAGATACATGTTGTTGTCTTAAAATAACGTGTAATTATCAATGGCTGACCATGACTCTAAAATAAAACTTTATTACCCACAACTGTGTCTCATCCTATATGCATAATTACGAGATAACGAGGATACTTCTAGTGTAAGATTCAGAATATCTTATTTTATGAGTTTATTTATATATATTTTTTACAAAAAATTTCAAATATATTTTAAAATTACAAGATCTCAAACATCTTGTGACATATTTATAAAAGTTTATAAACTCGGACAAATACCCTCTTAATAAGCTGAAGGAAAAGATCACTATAAACTCAGCCAAATACTACCCACCTTCTCTTTTTAGCAATTGATGAACGCCTCCATCTGCTTTGGTGGCTGGCTAACTGAGACTTTTATAAAAATATTTAAACAAAGTTTTTAAAATGAAACAATAATTATTAAAAGTTTTATAGTATATTATAGTATCTTATACTATTTTATGGTATATTATATTATATTATACTATGTTATGATCAGACCAGCTAGGTCAAGAGCCGAATGGGTCGGGTGATGCGGGTTTTAGGCCAACTAGGGACAGGGAAAGGTGGGTTTCGAGTTTGACAAAATTTAAATGAAATAGGTTTCAAGATTCGATCAAATCTATTTCAAATTAATCAGGTTATTATTTCTATCGAAAATTTTTATGTCAGTATACGATTTATAATGCACGAACTTAAGCAACAATTTTACAATTTTTAAAGGTATTCAATATGAATTTATCATAAATTAAATCTCTAAGCTATTAAAAAAATAAACACCCATAAAGATTAAGACGATCATTCATAAAAATATAATTCAAAGTATACATATAACTGCACAAGTTTTTTTTTTTTTTTGATGTAATTTAAACCCACATAATCGACATAGCAATATTCGACCGTTAACCCCTAAAACCATGACTTCTGATGTAAATTTTTGACGATTTGAAACACATATATATTATATAACCAATGAAGACGGAAGTTTCTCTTAAATTTCCACGGGAGGCGGAGACCGATTCGAGACTCTCACGGGGACAACATCAATGGTCCCACCAGTGAAGATACACAGTATAATCGTGGATTCGCGTTCAGGCAATAATGGCGACATAATTCAAAAAGCCGACGTTGTCTTTCTCAATGATTTCATACTAGCCAGCCTGTTCCTCTAGAAGGCACACGAAATGACCAAAATAGCCCCTTCTCTTCCCAAGTCTCAACAAAGTAGGGGGTCCTAATGGGAAGTCTGCATTGGGAATGGGACCTCTTCTAGAGTCAATTTCGTTGAAATGTCGCATTGCATCAAAATATCTCGATGAACCACGCTTTTAATTCTAAAAATCGATAAAAGCACTAAAATCTGGTTATCCTGTGAAATTGGATAATATATATTAATATAATACAGAGATAAATACACTCTTAACAACTTGTCAATACGAGTTTACTTCATTATTTCAACTCACAACCATCGCATATTGACTCCTTAAATGAGAGCTTGGTAGAATCGAAAATTATGATTTAATATATATTTTTAAACTTTTTGATTAATTAATATATTGTTTGAGTCAAAATAATTTTAAAATTTTAATTATTTTTTTTCTGAATTTTATATTCTCGAGCTTAAGAGGACGATGTTACAAATATTCAATAAATGTCTTACGAAATAAATTTATACAAATAAAAATAAAGTATTAGAAGTTTATAACTTTATCAGACAAAAAAAAAAAAAAAAGAGAGAGAGAGAAACGTAGTAAGTTTTGACTTATTTTTAACATCTGAATATATTCCTTTAATTTTAATCATGATGATTTAGGCTAATGTCTTACATTGATTGCAAATAAGGAGCTTGAATGACTTATACGACCAAATGCCTCTTTTCACTAGCAAGACGTCTTTTTATGATAAAATTGTAAAACTTATACAAAATTATAGCGTATCGATTAAGTTGCAGATCACATCAATATTAATTATAAAATTACTATTAATAATATTTTATAAACTTCATAATTATATTTTTTTTAGACACGCAGAAAATTTATTATTTTTATAAATTTTAAAAATATAATAAAACATATGAGTTTATGAAATATTTTAAAATAAGTTTAGAGAAACGCCCTGTAAATGTATAAAAGACAACGATTCAGTTGTTTATTCAAATATTCTCTCTTCAATTAATAATTTAAACGTCTAGACAAACACGCCCTAAAATCATTGATAGAACAAGACACAAATCTCCGACTTGATATTCCATTAATAATTAATATATTCTTAACTTTATGCTAATTGGTTAACTCTTTCTTACACACATTATTCCCTTACCTTTTATATATAATACATAATCCCAACTGTTTTATATCCACATATATATACCAAAGTTGTTGCTTCCACGAAAGATGAAATGTCACACGCTTATAGCTATAAAATATTATTTGTACACACGTTTTAAATGATCCGGCCATTGTCCAAATATCAAGTGAAGTTGCTACTCTTTGACCTTAATTACTCCAGCAATGATCCTTCTTCTAGATGCGAATCTTAATTTTCAATAATTTTCCCCACCACACATGTGAAGTATATATGGACCAACTAATAATTATGAACAACTGTTTTTGAGCGTGAAAATACTTTTATAGTAGGAATAATTACACTCCTTTTTCTGTAAGTTTGGTATAATTACACGTAAATTTTCTCTAGTTTGAAAAATTATATTTAACATCTTTGAGGTTTGCTTTCATCTAACAAATAAGTTCCTCCATTAGTCATATTGTACCGAATTGCTGATATTAACAAAAAAAATCAGAAAAAAATTTATATTTACCATTAATTGATTTATTACTCACTTATTGCAAGGTCAAATAATTTGTTATGACCAAATTATACTCATACGTTAATGCATGTGAAGAAGTATATCTTCACCATTATATGAATAGTTTGGTTAAAAAATTATTTCACCTGCAATAAGTTAGTAATACATTAATCGATGTTAAATATCAATTCCATTCAATTTTTTTTTTGTTAGCAAATTCAGTGAACGTTGACTAATGGGGGGATTTATTTGTTAGAAGAAAGCAAACCTCAGGGGTAATTATTAAAGTTATCAAACCGCATGGAATCTAGGTGTAATTACTCCAAATCTCAAGAGAGGGAGTTTAATTATCCCTTTATAGTAAGATTAAGAATTTAATAAGCAAAAATCATAATTGGACATTATGAGTCGCATAAATAATCAATTCTTGATTTTTATATTTATGTTAGTCTAATTTAATATTACAAAATAAAGTATTATACTCAATCATTCTCGTAAATTTGTGATATCTGACATTTTAATACAATTCATTCACTTGAAAATATTGCACGTGAAATATTTTTTTATAAATGGTTGATAATGATGTTCAAACTCAAAATCTCTTATTTGATCTGACTCTAATACCACGTTAAATAACGTATCACTTAAAAATTTAAGTTGTTTAATAAGCCAATCATTTAATATTTAATAGCTTAACTTTCAATTTTGTATATTTTCCCTCCATATTAAATAGTTCTAATTATTTAAGCATTTAAAGGAATAAAAAATAAAATATGCGTACTGATATAGTCGGTATAAAATTAGTATATCACCAAAGAAATATTCACAACTTTCTATTTGAGGAATTAATTCTTATGCTATCTAACTGAGGACCTGACAATTCATTCAACTTAATTACTATAATCCCACCAATATATTATATATTAAGTTGATATTCAACTAAGATTATTTAGGATATTTTATACATTTTTTATATATCTCATAAATATTAGATATTATTGTAAAAAAAAGTTTTTAAAGTGTTTGGAGAGTGATGTGTACTAGAGTTTAACAACACCACAATGATCGAAAAATTTTCACAAAAATTCCAAAATTTATAGGGGACTAACCTACAAGGCAACGTTAGCATTTTGATGCTTAAGTCAGTCCCTGAACAATCAAGAAAAATATAGAGAAATTTGAGAAAAAACATGGAATAATTCTTAAGTAAATGAAGTCGAGTGCTTGAATATGAAAAAGAGAGCTGAAATATGAGTTAGGGCACAGAGAAAATAGTAGGGAAGGCGTAGCCTTGCTATTCGAGAGTCAAATTGTGTTGAATATGCAGTCACTTACCTGTTGACTGACCTTATGCCTTTATTTATAGGAAAATTTGGAAGAGATCATAGGGATAGTTATGAGCAAGTTGGATATCACTAGAATAAGATGTTAGCTTCAAAATGATAGTACTTATCCATGATCTAGTGTTATCTACTGAGATATATGACCATTTAGATGAGTCTTGCATAGTCAATTGCGAACATAGAAAAATCTATTACTTGTTGCTTCTAACACTCGGCTCCAGCTGGATACGAGGGCCATGCTGGCGTCCTTTTAGGATAAAGTGACCCGTGATGTTTAGAATGCAGATGATGTGGCTGCATTGGTGTTTGGTATTTATGTTTGTTGATTGAGCCTTGTTTATAGACTTTGCCGTCTAAGTAGAGCGACGGGATTGGGTCGTGGCCCTCGTTGCTGAAATTATATTTGTGCCAAGCAGGGTTTGGACTTGTTACACTGAGCGAATGAGGGCATGTTCACCTATCTTGGATTTGGACTTGCTTTGGCCATCGGACTTAGAAAAATAATTGCATTAGGCATGCGAGAGAATAAGGCTATGTAACTTATAAGACAGGAATAATTACATCGCACTCCCTTTGAGGTTTTGTCTACTTATATGTAAACCTCTTGTGGTTTGTAAAATAACGTCTAGTACTCATATGTTTGCTTCTGTTTAATTCAGCAAATTTATTGAAATTAGCAAACAAGTCGAATGAGAATTCAAAATTTACTATCTAATGACTTATTACTAATTTATTGTAAGTCAAACAATTTTACCGAACTATTCTTATACATTTTCGCACATTAATACATGTAGAGAGATCTTTTTTATCCTTATAATGATGATTTGGTTAAAAAAATTATTTAACCTATAATACACCCATATAAACTGAAGGTTTCTATGTATATATATATTCAATAATGTTTGATCTCATGAAATAATTTGAGTTAGTAATTTAATCACTAAGCCATGGTTCCGATTATGGCCGAATAATTAATCAAATTACTTGACGTTCAATTGATAAAAGTAAGTTTGAATTTGTTAATTTAACTAATTAGACTTAATTTAATTTTTCATTTGATAAATTTTTAATTCAGTTTGAGATCAATTCAATTTTAAAAAAATATAAAAACATCAAACTACTCGAACTTGATCGTATTTGGTTAAATTAAAATTTGTTGGAGTTTGATTTGAAATCAGATTAAATTCAAATATAATTTTATAAATTTAATAATAATTCAAACAACAAAAAATTGACCGATTTATTTAAAAAAAAAATAGAGTTAACAACCTAAATTTATTTATCTTACAAATGAGGCATATAACAGAGATCCATTTCTGGGAAAGAAGAAAGTTGTGAGACAGTGAGAAACGAAGAAGGAACGTGGGCGACGCGCGGCGAAGACTGATTCGTGAAATCAACAATACGACGTCGAACGGAAGTTTCTGTCAGCTGGTCAGCAATGTACACCCACAACCCACCCTCCCAGTTTTAATTAGTCAAACTTACCGGGCTCAGCATCCCACGTCACCCAGCCCCACAACACTCTTGTTCTCCATGCTATCATTTCAAGCTCATAACGCCTTTCTGATGCTCGCGAAACACCTGATTATTTCCCATTAATATTAAAAAACGTCCACCTTTTGTTTACTGTATTCGGCCGCGGGAACCTCAGTTTGTAGCCCAAATTTGACCAGACTTCAACCCCTCCCCCCCACCCAAGTGTGAGTATATGTGTGTGTGTCTCTATATATATATAACTGGAATCCTTTCAAGAAAATCAATCACAGGCTGTTTCTCATTTTCAACGGAGTTAGATGATAGAGAAACTGCATGAAAACCAATTTCATGCTCTTTAGCAACCAAAGCAAGAATTAGACGTTGACCATTCTTTCATTCTTTTCTGAATAACACAAAAGATCTTGTGGATTTCTCCTTAGTCGAGCTCTCTGAGTGGATATTTGTGTTACTTGTGTGCTCCAAGAAGAAGGGCGGTCAAAAGATAAGGTATACAAGAGTCACCGGAGAGTGGACGGGGGGAGCTGAGGAGTTGATCAATGGCGGCGGCGTTAGTGGGCGATGATCTGGCTCTGAGTTCTAGTAGTAGGCGGAGCTGGAGGTCCCAGAGCATAAGGGAGGTGTGGCAGGGGCCGCCGGATGTGTTCACGAGGAACAGCACGCGCCGGCAGGCGGAGGACGACGAGGAGGAGCTGAGATGGGCCGCCATCGAGCGGCTGCCGACGTACGATCGGCTCAGGAAGGGGATGCTGCAGCAGGTTATGAGCAATGGGAGGATAGTTCACTCTGAGGTGGATGTCACCAACCTCGGTACGCAGGATAAGAAGATGTTGATGGAGAGCATTCTTAAGGTTGTGGAGGAGGATAATGAGAAGTTCCTCCAGAGGCTCAGAAACAGGACTGACAGGTGAAACTTTCAATTGTTTTTGAGATTTCTTGCTTGCTTACAAGAACAAATCTTGATTTATGGTATAAAGTGAGGACATTTTTGACATAAAGGGGGTTCCAGAAAATCTTGAATCTTTAAAAGTTTACATTGTTCAATTATTAGCAAGAATTTTGGATCCGATGGGCTCAAGAAGTTTTACATAATGGGGTTTTTGATTTGTACAGGGTGGGAATTGAGATTCCAAAGATTGAAGTAAGATTCCAGAATCTGTCTATTGAGGGAGATGCATATGTTGGGACAAGAGCACTTCCAACTCTGCTAAATTCAACACTCAATACATTGGAGGTATGTTTTTCTTGATTCAGACATGATAAAGGTGGTCCTCTACTATTGTGTTAATCTGGTTTTGCTGAAGTTAAGTTTATAATGAATTTGGTTTAATGATGTTATAGGCTGCACTAGGGATGATTGGGCTATCTCCATCAAAGCAAAGGGTTGTTAAGATACTTCAAGATGTTAGTGGAATTGTGAGACCATCGAGGTAAGCTTATAAGATTTTCCTTTCCTGAGTAGTAGAATTTAATTTATCTCTTTATATCTTGATCCTTATTTAATGCCACTTTGGTTTTGGAATGTCAATTATATGAGTTTAACTAAATTTATCCGTGCTTAATATTCAGGATGGCATTACTTCTTGGGCCACCAGGTTCAGGAAAAACAACATTGCTCAAAGCACTTGCAGGGAAAGCTGATGATGATATGAGGGTATGTTTTTCCTACCACCCTTTACAGGATTTTGTTACAATTTTAGCAAAAAGCATGCCATTTTCCAATTGAGAACCCAAAAGATAAGTAAAATCACGATTTGGAGCTATTATTAGCTGTGTCCATGTTTCCATTTCTTTCCCATATCAAATCGGTATTTGGTTTTGGTTATTCAAATAGGTTCTCTATACCTGACCTTGAGTTTCTTAACAGGTGACTGGAAAAATAACCTATTGCGGCCACGAATTTCACGAATTTGTTCCCCAAAGAACTTGTGCTTACATTAGTCAGCATGATCTTCACTATGGTGAGATGACAGTTCGAGAGACATTGGATTTCTCGGGTAGATGCTTGGGAGTTGGGACAAGGTATGAAATGCTGGCAGAGCTGTCAAGAAGAGAGAAAGAAGCAGGTATTAAACCTGATCCCGAGATTGATGCATTTATGAAAGCCACAGCCATGGTGGGCCAGGAAACCAGCTTGATTACAGATTACGTCCTCAAGGTTCTATTTGCATTTCCTTGTGGCTTTTTTAGTTTTTGTCCTAGAAAGTGATAAGACTAAAATGTATATGAATTTTGACAGATTCTTGGATTGGATATTTGTGCTGATATTATGGTTGGGGATGATATGAGAAGGGGCATTTCTGGTGGACAAAAGAAGCGTGTTACCACTGGTATGTGATTCCACCATAAGTTATTTCTGAGTTGTCAGAAGCTGAACTAAGTTTCAGTTCTGGTTCCTGAAAATATTGATTAAGCAAGGTCACAATTCTCCTTCCTTGGTTTCATTATGTAACCATTACTATTCTAACAAAGATTATTGTTCTGCTAAATACAGGTGAAATGTTGGTAGGACCAGCAAAAGCATTCTTCATGGATGAGATATCAACTGGGCTGGATAGTTCCACCACCTTCCAGATTGTCAAATTTATGCGGCAGATGGTTCATATTATGGACATAACCATGGTCATCTCTCTCTTGCAGCCTGCTCCTGAGACATTTGATCTTTTTGACGATGTTATCCTGCTTTCAGATGGTCAAATTGTTTATCAAGGTCCACGTGAGAATGTCCTGGAATTCTTTGAGTACATGGGATTTAGATGTCCAGAAAGGAAGGGAGTTGCAGACTTTCTGCAAGAAGTTACTTCAAAGAAGGACCAAGAACAGTATTGGTTTAGGAAGAATCAGCCTTACCGTTATGTTTCCGTACCCGAGTTTGCACAGGCTTTCAACTCTTTCCACATCGGGCAGCAACTCGTGGCGGAACTTAGAGTTCCATATGATAAGACTAGAGCCCATCCTGCTGCCCTGGTCAAAGATAAATATGGTATCTCCAATTGGGAACTTTTCAGGGCCTGCTTCTCTAGAGAATGGCTCCTAATGAAACGGAGCTCGTTTGTGTACATCTTTAAGACTACACAAATAACAATAATGGCAACAATTGCCTTGACGGTCTTCCTAAGAACAGAGATGAAGTCCGGTAGGATCGAGGATGCTTCTAAGTTTTGGGGAGCATTGTTCTTCAGTCTCATCAATGTCATGTTCAACGGCATGCAAGAGCTCGCAATGACTGTATTCAGGCTTCCAGTGTTCTTCAAACAGAGGGATTCATTATTCTATCCAGCTTGGGCTTTTGCCTTGCCGATTGGGGTACTCCGTATTCCACTTTCAGTAATGGAGTCTGGATTGTGGATCATTCTTACCTACTACACCATTGGCTTTGCACCTTCTGCCGTTAGGTAACAACAATCAAATGACTGATAAGATTATAGAAGGACTATTAAGTGATTTATGTATTGGCTAATCTTAAACTTCTTTCATGGGCACACAGGTTTTTCAAACAATTGTTGGCATTCATTGGGGTACATCAGATGGCCCTCTCTTTGTTCCGTTTCATAGCAGCAGCTGGAAGAACACAAGTAGTCGCCAACACTCTTGGAACTTTCGCCTTGCTTTTGGTTTTCGTGCTGGGAGGCTTTATTGTTGCAAAAGGTCAGTTGTACATTAATAGATTGATCATGAATACTTTATAGTAGTTATTCACGAACTCATGTTTTTACTAAAGATTTATCAACTTAGCAATCAGTGTAAATCTTTTTTCCTCTTTTTGGTTGGCATTTTCCAGACGATATTAAAGATTGGATGATATGGGGATACTATGTTTCTCCTATGATGTATGGACAAAATGCCATTGCAATCAACGAGTTTCTTGCAGAGAGATGGAGTGCAGTAAGTTCCTGAAAAAGAGCTATAACTTTGTTCAAATTACTTTCTGAAATAGCTGCAAGTATGACACTGAAACTAACATTTGGTTAATGTTGATTGTCTCCTCAGCCTACCAATGGCACTGAAAAGACTGTTGGAAAGACCCTTCTTAGGGACAGAGGTTTATTTACTACCGAGTCTTGGTACTGGATATGCATCTTCGCTCTTTTTGGGTTCACTCTTCTGTTCAACATTCTCTTCATTTTAGCCTTGACTTACTTAAACCGTAAGTGACATTTTCGTACTTCACTATGCATTTTCTTTCTGAAGTAATTGATGAATGAGTTTGGGTACCAACTGTTTTCTGCATACAATCTCAGCTCTTGGGGACAATAAGGCTATCATACCAGATGACAAGGCGGAAAGCAAGAGGAAGCGACATATAACAAATGGTGAAGGTGTGTGGTTTTTTTTGATAGCGAACAATTACTCACATATAAAACACAAGTTCTGTCATTTATTAAAGTTATTATGAAAAGAAGAAAGTTTATAACATAGTGATATGAGTTCATTATGTGCCCTTGAGATCATTATCGATGATAAACTTAAAAGTTTTGATGGTTGCAGGTGTTCAAATGGATGTTAGAAACTCCCATGCAACCGCCAACTCGACTGATGGAGGAGCAAGCAGTGAACCAAGAAGAGGGATGGTCTTGCCTTTCCAACCCCTCTCTCTTGCGTTCAACCATGTGAATTACTATGTCGATATGCCTGCCGTATGTTTCTCTCTCAGAAACTTTGAGTTCTGTCAGAGTATTAGATCTGTATTAATTGCTAACTTGACAAACTTCTCATGCAGGAAATGAAAACTCAAGGTGTTGATGAAGATAGACTTCAGTTACTGCGAGACGTTAGTGGTGCTTTCAGGCCCGGTGTTCTGACAGCATTGGTAGGTGTCAGTGGAGCTGGAAAGACGACGTTGATGGATGTACTGGCAGGCCGAAAGACAGGAGGATATATTGAAGGAAGCATAAACATATCAGGCTACCCAAAGAACCAAACAACATTTGCTCGAGTCAGCGGATACTGTGAACAGAACGATATCCATTCGCCTTACGTTACCGTCTATGAATCACTTCTTTACTCTGCCTGGCTACGTCTTGCTGCAGATGTGAAAACAGAAACACGAAAGGCAAGTAACTGATAAAACCATTCTCTTCTGACTCAACTTGCATTAATCTTTCCTAGGAAGCACATATGTTGAGAAGTAGAGCACGAGCAATGCCATCTGAGAGAACTTTGCATTTGTTTGTTTCAGATGTTTGTGGAGGAGGTCATGGACTTGGTTGAGCTCAATCCCTTGAGGAATGCTCTTGTTGGACTTCCGGGAATCGATGGTCTTTCAACAGAGCAAAGAAAGAGGCTGACAATTGCTGTTGAGTTAGTTGCCAATCCCTCCATAATCTTTATGGATGAGCCAACATCAGGACTCGACGCCCGAGCTGCTGCAATTGTCATGCGCACAGTGAGAAATACAGTGGATACAGGTCGAACGGTGGTCTGTACTATTCACCAGCCTAGTATAGACATTTTTGAAGCTTTTGATGAGGTAAACAACTGAACTTAGAAAATGTGTCCATATTCAGATCTGCATATAACTGCATTTGGTTTGATACTGATCTTGATTTTGTCTTGCAGCTACTGTTGATGAAGAGAGGAGGACAAGTAATTTATGCTGGACCTCTTGGTCGCCATTCTCACAAACTTGTTGAATATTTTGAGGTGAGGTTTGAGTTCTCTTTCGGTTCTGTAAGGTTGATCTTATCAGGAAGTCGAACAAAAAGCGCTTAAAATCAGCATTCTTAAATGATCTTCAATTCTCACAGAACTCAGTAATCATATTTTAACTTCAAGAATTGAATCTGATATTCGTGAAGCCAAGATCCAACTTATTAACATCTACTCAATATGCAGGCTGTGCCAGGGGTTCAGAAAATCAAAGAGGGCTATAATCCAGCTACTTGGATGTTGGAGGTCACCTCCTCTGCCGTTGAAGCTCAACTCGACGTTGATTTTGCAGAAATTTATGCCAACTCTGACCTTTATCGGTAAGTAGTAAATGAATGAAATGCCCTTAACATCATTCCCTGCTCGAATATCTGCAGTATATATTATCTCAAGAAACTTAACACATCTATTTTTTGACTGTTATTTCCAATATCAGGAGGAACCAAGAACTGATAAAGGAACTAAGCACTCCCCCACCAGGATCTCAGGACCTATACTTCCCCACGCAATACTCGCAGTCGTTCTTAACTCAGTGCAAAGCTTGCTTCTGGAAGCAGCATTGGTCCTACTGGAGAAACTCACAGTACAATGCTATTAGGCTTTTCACAACAATCGTCATTGGCGTTATGTTTGGTGTTATCTTCTGGCAGAAAGGGGACCAAATGTAAGCCACATCTCTTTATTACAACCATTTATTTGTCTATGCATCTATCAAGGAATCTTGAAATTACTACTTTATAAGATCATGTAATAACAAAAGATTGTGTATGTTCCCATAACAGACATAGACAACAAGACTTGCTTAATCTGCTCGGAGCTACTTATGCTGCTGTACTTTTCCTCGGAGCCACCAATGCTTCTGCTGTTCAATCCGTTGTCGCGATTGAGAGAACTGTTTTCTATCGTGAAAGGGCTGCAGGAATGTACTCTGAGTTGCCTTATGCATTTGCACAGGTAAGAAAAAGAAACATTCAGAGGACAACTTTGATGCTCCCATCAAGATTGTTAGGAGGATATGTTTCTAACATGTATGTTTTTCACGGTTTGTAGGTTGCAATAGAGACCATATACGTCGCTGTACAAACCCTCGTCTACTCTCTGCTTCTCTACTCCATGATTGGATACCACTGGACGGGCGAGAAATTCTTCTACTTCTACTACTTCATATTCATGTGCTTCACTTACTTCTCGATGTACGGCATGATGGTTGTTGCGTTGACACCTGGCTACCAAATCGCCGCCATCGTTATGTCCTTCTTCCTCAGCTTCTGGAACTTGTTCTCTGGTTTCCTCATCCCACGTCCCGTAAGTATCCTCAAATTCTTACCACTCTCACAGAAAAATCTTCAATATATCAACATTTAGATAACGTGAAAAAACTGATGTTGTACACGTTTTGCAGCTCATCCCAATATGGTGGAGGTGGTACTACTGGGCTTCTCCCGTCGCCTGGACAATCTACGGTATTTTTGCATCCCAAGTAGGCGACATCACTACCGAACTCGAACTCACGGGCAACACTGGAAGAATAAGGGTGAATGACTTCCTTAAAGACTACCTCGGCTATGATCATGACTTCCTCATCCCAGTGGTCTTCGCACACGTCGGTTGGGTTCTCCTGTTCTTCTTTGTTTTCGCCTACGGAATCAAGTTCCTTAACTTCCAAAGGAGATGAGAACATCTGCAGTGTAAGATTGTTAGAGTTTTGTAGGTTTCATACATCATAAAGTTAAAAATGTATGTATACTACTGTAGTTGTAGCTTGTCATAAGGGAGACATCCCCTCTCCATTTTCTTTTTGATTGCTTTTGTTTGTATAACTTTTTCTTTTGCTTGTTTTATACTGCAATTTGCAAGGTGTATAATTTATTCTTTTGTGTTTATGATTTGCCAAAGATTTGTGTAACAC
Organism: Sesamum indicum; assembly: GCF_026168435.1. Classification (NCBI taxonomy): domain Eukaryota; kingdom Viridiplantae; phylum Streptophyta; class Magnoliopsida; order Lamiales; family Pedaliaceae; genus Sesamum; species Sesamum indicum. Next base: position 6,458,695 of record NC_142665.1, on the reverse strand, counting down.
AGTATCAGCTCCTTTATTGTGTAATTATTAGAATTTTGATTTTGAAATCTGTACTGTGATTCACTTTTTCTACCATTAATCTTGAATTACTTATCATAAATTCAAAAAAATTAGGGTAGATATTTACAAACCTGTGATCCATACATTGAAAGGAAAAAAATCAAGAAAGTAAGAGTTAGTTACGTCTTATTTAACATATATAGTATGCTTGACTGATAATATAGTATTAACACGTCAGAATAATAAAAGTTCATTGAAGACATAGTAAAATCTATACTGTTTGATATATTTATATTCGATTCGTATAAGAGAAACCCATATGAACACGCACGTACTCCCAACAAGAAGATGAAAGAACAAAAAAGGAAAAAGACAAAAGAGAAAGAGGTTTCTTTGACTAGTATCCTATGAAGAATGGTTGTGTGAATTCCTTACATCATATCTGTCAGACAATCTGTTCCATACAAACCCCAAACCCCATATTTCCATTCAAATGTCTGAAACATATACAAAATAAAGGTGGGCCTAAACAATGATGAAAAATTCATTCAAAGGGCTCAAAATATTTGCATTAATTATGGGAGAATAAAGCCAATGTATATCCACTTTACGCAAGACAACTTGTTCTCACTTGATACATTATCAACAATAATACCTCACACTCACAAAGCAAACCCATTATTATTCATAAATAATATATATCTCCAAATTATTACATATGATTCTTTTACTGTATAGTCCTATAAAACGATCGACACAGACGAAAAGATTCGTCTGTCGAACGTCGCTTTTATTTCATAAGTTAGAATCCTTAAGAATAAAAGAAGGTTGCAAAGGTGAAGTTTCACGGAGAAGTCTCAGCATAAAGTGTTGGACGAGACTTTGTCTTGGCCGTTAAGGATTTCAAACATTTCAGTTTTATCTGTGAGTAGGTGAACTTTTGTTGTCTATTCAGACAACAAAACTTTCACCACAAGCACTTTCTCTCAGAAATAAAGAAAATTTACCAAAATAGACCCTTCAACCAATTATTTCTTTTAAGGATAATTTTCAAGATAAATATTTCAAAATTCATATACCGTCGATGAATTTAAAAGAAAGTGCAGTAGTTAGCAGAATTTTGTCAACATACCTACTTTAGAAAATAGTACCTTAACCATAAGAGGTCCCTTCACATACTATAACTTTTCGTTGCACTAAATTCAATTATTGTACGTACATTTATCCTGTTGCATGTTGTATTCTATTTAAAGAAATATTTTATATACATGGCATGTATATACTGAACAGAATACGAGATGCAGTACTGCTGTTGGGTAGTTTGGTCATTACACTCAATCCAAGATTTGTTGTAAAGTAAACAAGATGGCTTCACACCTTTAAAAGCAAAGACAACATCGTTCTTGAGCATCTGCAAACAGGGCGAAAGAGAGGCATCATACAAAAGCGAGAAAAAAGCAACATAGAAATCGAGTACAAGGAAAGGGTGAGATTGTCAGTTTAGGTGATGACGACGAAGAATCAGCAGCAGATGCTGGAGCAGCAACAAGCGCAAATGCTGCGTGTGAAGAACTCCGGGATGATCAATCATGTCGGGAGCCCTCTAATGAATGAGGACAAGGACGAGGAGATGACGAGGTCTGCGTTAGCAGCTTTTCGTGCTAAGGAAGAAGAGATCGAGAAGAGGAAGGCGGAGGTCCGGGAGAAGGTTCAGGCGCAGTTAGGCCGTGTCGAGGAGGAGACGAGGCGGCTGGCTGAGATTCGCGAAGTAAGTTAGGATCATGGATCAGTGTGTGACTGTTTGTTGCTAAGTATGTGGATGTCTTGTTTAGGGATGCGTAAAAGATTTTCTATCACACACTCGTATATGTATTATATGTGGCCCCATTTCTAATTTATGAATTAATGTTGTGAACTTATGTTTGTGTAGGAAGAAAAGATGAATGTTTTATTACATGTTTGTTTGTTGTACTTGTAATCTAGTAGGAGCTCGAAACCCTGCATGATCCGATGAGGAAGGAAGTTGCGATCGTTCGCAAGAGGATCGACCTCATTAATCGGGACTTAAAGCCCTTGGGCCTCAGCTGTCAGAAGAAGGTGAGTTTTGCAGTTTCTTTCTAAGTCCCACAAATTTATGTTGGGATAACTATAATTTTGACATTTTTTAAAATCAAGATAATAGTCAAGGAATATTTATTTTACGATAAAACTTGCTCAATTTCATTACAGATTTTACTGTGCTGTAAAAATTGAGAAATGGGTGTGTTTCCATGACATGAATTTTGAACATTACAGGAAAAGGAATACAAAGAAGCACTAGAGGCTTTCAATGAGAAGAACAGGGAAAAGGGTCAGCTGGTCGCCAAACTAGTTGAGGTAAAAAACGGTAAAACATAAAAAGGAAAAATTGCAATTTTATCCTGTAATTTAGAGGGTGGGAATTTCGATTTTGCATGAATTAATTTTTGTAATTTAATTCTATAACTTTTAAAATTTGGTAATTTTGGTCTCATATGGCCGAAAAGCCCTCATCAATTGTAAAGATCATGTGTGCGGCACATGTGTTTATCGGGCAAAAAAAGAATTTATATTGTCAAATTTTTAAAATTATAAAACTAAATTACGAAAATTAGTTCATACAGGACCACAATTGTTACCCCTCCTAAGCTACATGGCGAAAATTACAATTTTCTCGAAATAGAAATAAGAAATACTTGTAGAATTTGAGCAACTTATTACACACTTTGTTGGTGGATTATTGTTTCAGTTGGTGACTGAAAGTGAGAAGCAGAGACTGAAGAAACTGGAGGAGCTTTGCAAGAACATCGATGCCCTTCGCTGATAAATTAACGGCCCTTGTCCAAGAATTCACTGCTGATATTACACTGTTTTGTTTTTTGTTTTTGCTGTTTCAAGATTGTTGTTGACTTAGCACATTTTATGGTGTTTCTAATTTTTCTTTTTACCGAGTGTGAGAGTATACATACCAATTAATACTAAACGTTTTAAGGTATCATTTCCTTATACATTGTCATACTAATGTTGTTCTTTTTCCTGTTTTTTCAAGTGACAGTATTTACGTTGTTACTTAATTATGTATTGACATGTTTTCTAAAATAAGTCCCCACATCTTCATTTTCTGATTTTATCTTTGGTAAAGCTCACATTCATCCTGTCTCTTAGTCAATATTTTACAGAGTTGAATCGATATATTTTTCTTATATATTTGATGAAAATGATAGCTTTGTCTTTTATTGTTTGTGAAGTCAAGTAAAAAACATTATTTATTTAAACAAATGATAGTTATGATTTTATTTTGTTGATTTAGAATTAATGTCAGTAATATCATATCAAAATTTTGTTAAAGACATGTACTATTACTTTATATATTAATGATAGATATATGTGATGCGGCTTCTGACTTGATTGGTACCCCATTAGGAGAGGTATTGTTCGTTTTGACTTCGTAAGAGCATCATGGGTTTATCTTGAAAAATGTGCATTGCTAAAGGAAGGAGGTCTTGGGGCTTATAAACCACTCAAACTTTTCGTCTGCGATCAATATCGAACGTTTGCCTATATCAATATATAACATGTATATAAAAAAAGTAATGATTGAGATGAAAATAATAATAAAATATTTTCAATAAAAATACATTTAAGCAAACATATTCAATTTTATTTTTATTAGTGTGTCAAAAATTGAAATGAAAATGACACCAAAACAAAGCTAATTTTGCAACAACTAGATACGTGCTTGGCAGCTGGCAGCCAGCTAGGCCAGTTTGAGTAGTAAAATTGAAATTGGTATAGATGTATTCGGATCCGAATGTGATACTTTGAGATGGAGCAGGTCCAGTTGGGTAGGCCCATGCCCATCCACCCTTCCTCGTCCTCCCTCATCAATTCCATCACTATCCTCGGTGACGCTGGATTAATTACACCAGCGGCCGAGGGACACCACAAGGACGGTATCTGAAAGCATATATATCCTTTCCTCCGGAGCAAATATAAAGCCCGACCCATTGCAGCAACAAATATCAACCCAACAACCCGAATTCGAAGACCAAGACCGTAGTGGTGGCCAGGGTCGAGGGGTCAGGAAAATCCAGTAAAGCACCTGATCAGGAAGATCCAAATTGCCCATATACTTGACCAGGACTATTGTACGTTACATCGCCGAAATTGTCAACGCGCCATGCATGATGTGATGTTTTTTTCACATGTTCACAAACCCGCTTAGCATATGTACGATTATTCTTGACATGGATGCACGAAATAAGTAATTCAATTGACAGGTTCAACCAACGTCTGAATTTGGACGTCCTCAAGGTTGCTTTATTTGCTTGCTTTATCATCATATACATGTAACATGGTCGTAAAACTAATAGAATTGGAGTTTGCGGATAGAATTTATAAAAAATTTAGACTTTTTTAAAATTTCATAAGAAACTGGACAAAACTTTCACTCCTTTGTTGAAAAATATAATTTTTATTTTTTTATTATTCATTTTCACACGTGACATGTGCATATCCCAGGTACATGTTTTTTTTTAGCATGAAATGAATGAATGAATTATGTTCTCTATCATTTCTTGATGGAAATCTTTTAACACATTTTGATATCGCATATTAGTATTACAACAATAAATAATTGACATAACTTCCTGTAAAAACATTAAAAATATGATGATAGCAAACAATAATTCAGAAGCAGGATATAATCCGCTAACCCCATGCTAGGTTTCATGCTTCCTTAGCTCTAGTCTACTACATTAATTTATTTCCGGTCTAAATCTTCTACATATAGACAAAGTGTTCAAACGTTAATGTCTCGTATTGGTATTGTGCTTCATATATACACTACCTCGTGCATAAAATCTGCGTTATATCTTTATATTCAAAACAAGATTTTATAGGCACGACGTGTATTATTAATTAATTGTATTTATTTCATATCCGCTAGGGAAGATGCTAGTTAGCCCCCCACAAAGTTAAGTCTATCACTTCATCTTCATCTTGAGAAGTCCAATTAAACCCTTTTTTCATAGCCGGTGGAGTTAGTAGCATGCCCTCCGCCATGCTATCTAGCAAAATCGGCATGCTAAATAACGCCTCCTCGTCCACGAACCCGTCTCTATATCCAATATTATCCTCATCTTCCCCACGATCACGTTCAAACTCATCTTCTCCATCATCAATCTTTTGCTGATCCGTAATCTCCGCATGAAGTGAATCCGAAGGATATTGAATGCCATTCTGATGACTTGCATTTTCCGACATTAACATTAATGAAATAGAAGCTGAAGAACTAAACTCCCTGGCTGCTTGGGCGGCGGCGCTTTTGATGTCTTGGTGGGAGGACGAGTGGGGGCGGGGGAGGCGGTAGGTGGAGCTGGGGAAATTGAGCATCGCGTTGTCCCCACGCAGTGCTAGGGCAGCGACGTCGTGTGCCACGGCGGCCATCTCCGGGTTGGAGAAAGTCCCAAGCCATATCTTTGATTTCTTGTTGGGCTCACGCACTTCACACACCCATTTGCCGCGGCTCCTCCGCCGCACGCCCCTGTAGACTGGGTGGCGCGTCTCCTTGAACACCTTCCTGCCGGAGCTTCTCTTGGGGTTGGGCGCCACCATTTGGAGTGAGGAAGAAGATGAACTTCAAGAATTGGCACTCATGTCTCCGAACTCCATTGATTGACTGAGAAATAATTATTAGAAATATATAAAAGTGGTGAGTTCTTTGAGAAATATTTATTATAAATACTGTTCTATATAAGTTTGCATGGGATTTACGATCAAGTATTGTACATATATATACACATGGTAAAGGAGATGAGTTGAACGTTTCAAAGTTAGAAACTATTACACTCTTCAAGAAGCAAATGCGGCCCCACAGTGTTGTCATTGGAAGACAACTCAAAAACACACACTTCTTCGTTTATACGTACAGTAAATGATTACAGTGTTAAAAATATATTGGGATAATTATATCATCCTTCCATGAAATTTAGGATAATTATATATAAATTCTATGTAATTTAAAAAATTATATGTATCACCCTTAAAGTTTACTTTCATCTAACAAATAAGTCTATTCGTTAATCAAACTTCGCCGAATTTATTGATATCAACAGAAATATAAAAAATATATATATATTTACCCCCAATTGACTTTTTACTGACTTATAACAGGTAAAATAAATTTTTTTATGATCAAATTATCCATATATGTTTTCAAGCGTTAATGCATGTGAGGAGGTATATCTTCACCGTTATAAGGGTAGTTTAGTCTGAAAAAATTTGTTTGACATTCAATAAGTTAATTAAGGATAAATATCAATTTTCATTCAGTGTTTTTTATTATTATCAGCAAATTTAGTGAATTTTGACTAATAGGGAATTCATTTGTTAGAGGAAAACAGACCTAAAAAATGGTAGTGTAATTACATCAAATCTCAAAAGATGAGAGTGTAATTATGCCAAATATATATAATTATACATCAAAATATACGTTCATATAAATAAAAATATAAAGAGAACAAACTCGAACATATATTTTTTTTAATTATGAGATTTCAGTCTCATTAATTCAAGATTTGTGTGTGTGTGTGTGTGACTTAGATATTGACAATGCCTAAGTTCGAAGTACTTATATTGTGAGTGGGATTTAATATTCGCATTATGTGATTAGTCGTTTTTCCATATATCATACATTAATTATATGATGGGTGTAATATTTAATCTGTCATTAATTTTAATTCAAATTAAAAATTTCCACATTTAGCAAAAATTGGAATTTCTTTTTCCATTTCTGTAAAGAATCAAATCTGGATAGTTTTGGTTATAATCATTATAACACTGCAGAAATTTAGGACACGTGAAACTGAGGTTTCGTAAACGCACGTGTGAGAGATGGGGACTCAAGAGGACGGTGTTGACTTCAACGCCGAAATGAATGGGGTGTGGTTTCATATTATCTGTTTCATTTTTGCAATTTATTTAGGAATACATTTTTTTTTTTAGATTTGATATAATTATACGTAAACCTCCTATAATTAGAAAAATTACATCTAATATTTTAAAGTTTGCTTCCGTTTAATAAATAAGTTACTTTATTAGTTAAAATTCATCGAATTTATTGATATTAACAAAAAAAAAATTATATATTTACCCCCAATTAACTTATTACTACTTATTGCAGGTTAAATAAAATTTTTTATGATCAAATTATCCCCATATATCTTCACGCATTAATTTCATTAAGGAGGTATATCTTCATCGTTATAAGGATAGAACAAAATAGTTTGAGCTACAATAAATTAGTATAAGTCAATTGAGGGGAAATATAATTTTTTATTCAATTTTTCTGTTAATATTAGCATATTCAGTAAATTTTGACTAACGGAGGGACTTATTTGTTAAAAGAAAACGAAATTCAGGGGTATTAGACGTAATTTCCCTAACCACAGGAGGTTTACGTGTATTACGCAAAACCTCGAGGGAGGAGAGTGTAATTATTCCTTTTATGTACGTATTTTATAGTACATTTAACTGTATATAGTATATTTTTACACTATAAAAAAATATCTCAATAGCTATAAAAAAAAAATTATTGCTATAATCAGCATAAAAAATTACTAAATTTATTGTTAATCTATTTAATATAAGAAATTTATTGAATATGAATTTAACAACGAATTGTTTAAATATTTAGCTCGGCACTACTGCATGTTAATATTTGAAATTTTCATAATTATTGAGTTATTTTCTTATAATGATCTCAGAGGTAAGTTATGGTTGTTTTGTATGCATACGTAAAATGAAATACAGGAGGAAAGATATTCCGGAATAAAGAATTCCAATTGCAAAAACATTTCCTTTGTTCTAAATATAAATGATCGATTTTTTTTTACTATGAATTTTCACTTTTGACCAAAATAATTAATTATAGTAAAAAATTTTATTAGCATTACTCGATAAATGGTCTGTTTATTTCAATCAGAAATTTCATATAAATGCGACAAATGTGAAACAGTTTGGAAAAAATAGGAGTCGTATTTTCTATTTGGGGAATATAATTAGAAGAAAACGTTACTTTTAACAAATACTTATTTCAGGTGATGTGCTGAAAAGTATGAATAATAAATTTATAATTAAAAAAAAGCCTTTCCTGCTGTCAAAATTGACCATTTCTTAATATGATGATTTCCGAGTTCCTGCAACACTTGGGGAGGGGGGAAAGATCACCTTAGTAACCCCTTCTGGCTTTGCTTTCCATTTTTGTCCGTTTTTTTCGTCTTTTATAAAGCAAATATATATGTTTCATAATAATTTGTTATTAAAAATTCAAGATTCAAATATTATTAACGAATAATAAATCACTTGTAATTTTTCACGAGAAATTTAAGAAAAAAAGCATAGCTCAACCTTATTTTTTATGAATAAATTTAAAAATCAAGAAAGATATGTTAATTTTTCTTCGACATGACGGTAGAATCCCCTACTGCCATGATAATTTTAGTTATAATAATATTTATTTGTTGATGAACACTTTAGTACAATTCGAAGCAGATCCTTATTTAAACGATTCGATTTCATAATTTATTCTATAAAAAAACACGTTCCATTCCACTTGAATTATCATTTTCGTGTTGATGGAAATGACCTACATTCTGTGTCTGACGTACGTAGAGGGCTCATTTACTTTTTAGGAGTTAATTGAGTTAGAATTAATTAGATTGTGATTATAATCATGATCATATAATAAAACCCTCAAGGTCTGGAGTCTTGGACCACAATTAAGTATGTTCAGTTCGGTGAACCAAATCGAATGATTGCTAAAATATATATAGGTCACTAGTACGTAAGTGCACTAGCTATTAAGTAAAATAATAAATATCGTTCCCACGAGTATTTAAATACAATAATTATCAAAACTATAACTAATTTACGATTAAAAAAAAACATGGAACAAAAATAAACATGAAGATTGTCCTAGGATTAAAAATATGGTAAACAGATTACTAATTAATCATATCCCAATTAGTCATCTTTACACTCACAAATTAATATTTAAACCTATTATCTCACATTGAGAGTAAAAACATGATCATAGCGAACAACATCAATGTGTGACATCATAGGTTCATAATCCGTTATTCGTCAGTTGGAACTTGGGAATTTTGAAAATCTGTCTTTGATATTGAAATCCTTCCATCGACCATCAACTTAAAACTAAGAAACAAAGCATACAAAAAAATTTATAAAACAAACGACAAGTATATTTATTTAATTAATAAATATAGAGATAACTAATTTATATAATTTAAATATATATAAAAACATTAATTTTTCGATTCGGTTCGACAATCAAACTACAAAAAAATGACCCATCGATTCAAATTAATTTATATATATAAAACTGAAAACCGAATCGATATTTCGATTCGATTTTTCAATCCAAACTAAAATTTCGGGTCGACCGATTATTAAAACTCTGAACAGCCCTAATCACAATTTTTGCATAATCCTAATTAGTAGCGGACAACATGTATTAATTGCTGGCTTAGGCGTTCAAAAGTAAATAGAATGTAAAAAAATAATTAAATGGGATATTTAACTCAAGATCAACAAGTAAATGGGGCCAGAGGGTTTTCTTGAAAGTCTTATTATTCTTTAATGTCTTCTTCTTTTTTTCAATCTTCTTCCCAATTCTGTTTATGAGAGAAACCTGTTTTTTCCTATATTATTAGGGCTCATTTACTTTTTGAGATATGGTAAATGCAAAATAGGATAGAGGGAGAGGTTAAATGTGTGATTTAATTATTTAATAAAATGTGTTTATTGTTTACTTAAATGTATTTAAAAATGGATAAGAATTAAGTGTGACTGATATAATGTATTATTTAAATGGTAGGATGATTTGAAGTGATTTGAGCCAATTTTCGAAAAATGCACTCAATTTAATTTCTAGATTTTTTTTTTGAACTTTTTACTACCCATTAATAACTTCTTATGTTGTATGCATGATAGGAGGGGTGATTTACATAATTTCACTATAATTTAGGGGTTGTCAGTGTAATTATTCTTATAATTTATTTAATTTTTGGTATTTTTTTAAAATAAAAACGATGAACTATTATTATTTAAATAAATTAATTATGATCATTTATCAAATATTTATATCTAATAATTACCAATAATTATAATAATCATACACTAATCATCAATAATAAATAACTATATCTGATCAACTACTACTATTAAAGTAGAATAACATTCCACGGGTGGGGTTCGAGAATTCATGGCCTTAAAATTATGGAGTCTCAACTTCATCAATTGAGTTAAACTTCTTAATTTTTGGTGTTTTAAGCACAGTATCTGAAGGGAGGGGTAAATTGATGCACTAAGAGTATGATTGGTCAGGGTGAAAATGGGAGTATAAGAGAAGTGGAAGTAAAAATAAATTGTATAAGAGACAATTTGTGTTTGGTTAGAAGGAAGAGATGGAAGTGAAGTAAAACTCGATGTATATGAAATTCTCTGAAGTCCAATTTTATTTTCGTATAAAATTGGATGGAAAAATGGAAGTAAAAGGCTCAAAAGACAAAAAAATACATTTTTTATTTTTACTTATTTGATTACCATATATATATAATTTTCTCAAAAGTTGTTTTTGGTATCAACAAAGAAATTGAAGTTTGAACTTGAATTCGTTAGTTGAAAACATTGTTAGTAATTTTTATTTTATTTAAACTAACAGTTTAAAATAAAAAAAATAATACTCATTTTGATAAATATTTTTATTAATAAAAAATATTCTTAGTTCTTATTTGACAAAATATTTTATTAATAAAGTTTTTAAATTTTTGATATACTAAAATTATATTGGTATAATATTAATTTATTTATTTTTTAATACAAAATGAAGAGAAGAGTTATTTAGTAAAATTACAAAAATTAGTTTTTTCTTCTCTATATATTTTTTTCGTACCAAATAAGGAAAAGTATTTGAGATTCTCTTTACAATCATACCAAACAACTTGAAAAAAAAAATAATTTTTTCCTTCCTTTCTCCCGTACACTTTCCTTTTCCTCTTATTTGAATCAAACGAATCCTAAAACTTAATATGAGGTACCCAAAAGAATGTTGTTAGAGATGAGGCTCAAGATTGAAGAAGCCTGTCCCAATATCAAGCAACTACTGGGCCCACAATGCCTAACGGGCTGATCAGTGGGCAACCAAGCAACTATGGACCATTATTGGGTATCTATCAGGCCCAATAAAGCCACACAGTTGGTTTCACAAGCCCAAAAACATGTGGGTCAACCCATATCTCTATATATTGGATTTTCTTATTTTTCTTTAAACGTCGAAATATTAAATTTCTTCAGTCAAAATATAATGTGAATTTAACGAAAAACATACTTCTATCTATATTTTACTATTTTTAACAAAAACTTGCATGTGTTAAAATGTTAAAGTGGAAAAAGTTGTATTTTTGGTCCCATATGTTAGAATTTTCTTCAGTTTAGTTTTATTTATTATAATTATATGATATTATATCCTATAATTTAAAATTTTTCTCAGTTTTAGTTCTCACGTGTATTTTCTGTCCAATAATTAATGGAGTCATTAGCATTTTCATACTTTTTCATACACTTTTCGTTGATCATTTTAAAAAATGCACGTGAATACTAACATTGAAAAAAATTTCAACTTATGAAATATAATGCAAGAAAATAGTAGCAAATGAGATTAAATCTAAAATGTTAAAGTGGTGTAGAATGTTGGCCCTACTAAATTCAATTAATCTCCCCAATAATAATAAATTTCATTTTCTCTCCTCTACTGATTTTCTTATTTGAAAAATTTAGATTCTCCTAAGATGGATTGGGATATGTTTTTACAGTACAGTTGTGTTTGTCTACCTCAAAATTATTGATAGATGAGGGGACCATTCTTATTTCTTACCTAGGTAGCTGCCTGAAATATGGTCTAAGGGACAAGATGAAGATGATTCTCCACAGTTGTCGACGAGCAAGAAATCGTGTTGTCACTTTCCATCCACCCACCTTTTGAAGGACTAGCGACTACACTTGAGACTTGGCATTCAAGGTGCACGGTGAATTAGATTGGTTCAAAATCGATACGAATCGATCGAGAAATATTTGATTCAGGATCAACGCACTACTATTTATTATCAGTTTTGAAGTGGTTTTGAACCTTTAAATGATCCCAATTTGGTTTACTTATAAATTCAGGCCCAACCCATGACCCAGTCCGATTGATGCCCAAACTAGGCTGGGATATGTGTGTTTTATTTTTATTTTTTTATGAAATTGAGATTTTTTTTTAAATAATTACTTAAATTTATGGTTGTACGTATTATGAGATAAATTAAATTACACAAAAAATAATAGTTAAACCTATATAATGAACTTAAAGAATAATCTGATGAACAAGCTTACAATAATAATAAACTTAGATGATAGTAAATTAAAAAAGGACTTGAACTTTGAAAAAAAATAAATAAAGAGTATTAATGAATTAAAGTATTGAAAATTTATAAGTAGCACAATAAAAATAATTATTTTTAGAGTTTCAAAAATATAAAAAAACTATTAGAATAATCAGTCTCAAGTTTCAATACTTAGGACCAGCTCAGGACCGGTCCGGTTCAAAGCGTTCCTGAGCCAACTCAGCTGATTTTTTATTGGTTTAATTCGATTCTGACTCGGATTGGCCTAGCTCGACCAATTGCGCATCTTGAATTGAGATATTGCTAAAGTCATCAATGGATAAGTACTTTAGTACAAAGAGAGCAAGACCAAAATTTTGAATATTATTAAGTAAAACTATGATGATATTATAAATTGAAATAGTGATGGTATATGACCATTAGTCTAACAAATTATAATTCATTTACATCATATTTGTAGGTAATATGTGAAGGGCGTTTGGGATTTAGCCTTTTCTTGGACGTTAATTGAAATTTCTCATCAGTACAGTATGAATCGGCTAATTAAAACCCTCTAATCTCTATCTACCAAACATCCCATTACATGCAGGGGTTTGTTTTTTTCTAGATTATTTATTTATTATTATGGTGTAGAGACAATTGCAGCATGAGAAGTAAAGATATGCGGACATATGATATTCCAAGTACAAAATGGCTTGTTCTTTTATCTTACATATTTAAGTTGGCAGTAGACGCAATATTTGATGTGCACGTGAAGGATCTAAAAATGGTGAGACTTGGGTAAATCTTGGAATGAGTAGGGTAAGTTGAAAAGGTGGTCCGTGAGGACCAAACCACATGCTAATGGTGATGAGAGTTGAGAGTAAAGTATATATGCCCAACATTCTATTCAAATCATTTGTGTTTCCATGTGAAATTTGACATTTGCAGCTCCCACTCACACTATCAATTATGATCTTAAATAAATTAAAAATTCCATTGAAAGAAAAATGTGCGTTTAGTGATGGCAGCACCCTCCTCATTATATATAAACTTTCCAGATACGGAATTCCGAAAAGAGAATACAACCTCGTTCTCATAGACGATGCTGAATAATATAACATGTAATACAATTGGATCTTGGGCATGAGGTAGAATCCATTTTGATTGTGATCTAGCTTTCGGCCCCATTTTGACAATCTTTGCTGCATTTAATTTAAATATCAAAATGCTTTAGTTAAGAGATGACTGCAACGAATCCGTCCAATATGATTTTAATTTCAAATCAACTCAATACAATAACACCTCCCATCTTAAATGCAATAGACCCTCAACACAACACCTCAAGTAGTAGGTATAGAAAAGTAGACGTAATGAAATATGAAATGTGGAAGTGGCATAAGAAGAAGAATGTGAGGTGGGGTGAATAATTGAAAAAACAGACTTTAGTAGTAAGAGGAGTGGGTGGCCTTATGAGTGTCGTCCATGATGTTGTGTTTGTCTCAGTTCTTTTGCCCAATGACTCTTCCCTTTCATTGGTACCCACTTTTTCTCTTCCCAAGAGATGCTCTTTCTCACTCTCACTCTCACTCTCTTGTATTTATGGGCCTTCACTAATATTTGATTGCGTTCTCTCTATTTTAGCAGACTACTGTTGTGGACAGATGCGCTAGTTCTTTAGCGTTTGCACGTTCATGCGCACGAGGGGCTGCCCTTCTCTGTCGGCGAACGCCTTGTCTCGACTCTCAACTGCAAAATTCCTGCCCACTTTTCATTTATTTTGCTTATCTCAAATTTATGTTATTATTTGAATTAAGGGGGTTCAGATCTTGTTGGACAATCACCTCCTTCAAAACATTCAATATTTGATATCTCTAATACCTCTTCTTACGTGCATGTGGTGTTTTTTTCTTTGCCAAATCTTGCGTGTGAATTTGTTTTCTTATTTTTTTTTTAAATTATGTATTACACAAAAATTTGAACCGTTAAAATTGTGAATTATTTTAATATTTAATTTAACAATTAAGCTTTGGATTCAATAATTTTTGGATAGTTTCACCAATCAATCTTAAGGGATTAACTTGAAATTTGGTCTATTATACGGTGACGAAAATATAATTTCTTAATTTGATGTCATGTATCGTTCATCAATTACTCAAGATCCGCATCAATTCATGAATCGAGTAAGGTAAGATTTAGGGTTTAATTACATCTAAATATCTTCTAAAAATATAAAAATTATACTCTTCTTAAGAACTTCTAAAATTAAATTTACACTCTCTCTGAAAATTCATTATTTATACTTAATCCCCTTTCGTGAACGTTTGGACAAAAAATATTGGCGTTAGCAGAAAAATTATATAAATTTTTAATTTGATGTAATAATTTGTACTTATAAGAAAAAATTATAATGATGTTAACCTCACTCCATATATATATATACTATATTTATTTCTTTATAAGTAAAAAGATATACATAAAAGTATTAAATGGTGAGTAAAATTAAAAATTATGCAATGTATATATATTTTCCTAAATTATTCAGTATATATAGTCGTGTAGTGGAGAGCATCTTATGTGAAGGCCCACCATAAGGCATTTACATCAAATAACATATATACTGGCAAATCAAATGATGTATCATTTATTTTACTGTTAAAAGAAATTAAAGGATGTATAATTTATTTATTTTATTAATTATGATACTAACAAGAGAATAATAAAAGGGTGTTTGCAAATATTTAAATAAAAGTCTATTAGCTTATTGCTGGAAAAAATGAAATAATTTTAATTTTAAATCTGTTTAATTTAAGTTGATTTAGACCAAAATTTATAAATGACTCCTTATTGATTTTTGCAGCATATTGATAAAAAATTATAAATCCTAAATTATTTTCCAAACACTCTAACTTCAACTTTTTTCACTTTTTATTTTTATTTTTAATTAAATTCGTTCAGTT
Organism: Sesamum indicum; assembly: GCF_026168435.1. Taxonomy (NCBI): domain Eukaryota; kingdom Viridiplantae; phylum Streptophyta; class Magnoliopsida; order Lamiales; family Pedaliaceae; genus Sesamum; species Sesamum indicum. Next base: position 6,443,274 of record NC_142665.1, on the reverse strand, counting down.
TTCACTATTGCTTGATTTGCAACTTTTTTATTGAATTATTCCCACTATGAAATAGAAGTTGTTACAAACACTATTTAAATATTTTGTGGTTCCACAACTGAAATATTTCTCATCCTCACTTTTTTCCCCCTACATTTACTATTGGCAACAGTTGATCGGACTAAAATCATGGTAAATAATTATTATTAATTATAATTAAATAAAAATTAATATAAAAAACTAAATTAACATCATAAAAATTTTAATTATCATAATTTTTAGTCGTGACAAATACTTGAGCCTCGTTCGCAAAAATCATAACCAACAACCACTGTGTAGTCATTAGTCAATGATTATTTAATAATACGACTATTTATTTTTAACCATAGCAATTAATTATAGTGAAACGTTCAATTTCTTCTGATGATTGGAGCATATGCAAGTATAGTAGCAACGGACATAATTGTCATTATATTTCTATTCTCGCCAAATTGTTAACAATTATCTATAGTGATTATTTACTGCATAATTTTGGTAACTAATAGTGATATAATTCTTGAAACTGCATAAATTAAATTGATTTAAGGTCAAAAGTTATAATCAGCTCCTAACATCTAATATTATTAAGCAGTTTTCTCAAAGACTCCAAACTCCAACAATTTTCTATTTTTCACTTTTGTTTTTAAAATACTTTCAACTTTTTTCTACTGCTTAATTTAATTTACAACATATTTATACAGAAGAAACATAAATTATTGCAAACATTCCTTAAGTAACATGTTAACTATGAAGCATAAATATAAAAGTATAACAAAATACTAATATCACTAGAAATAATCAACGGTGCATATAGTGACAAGAAACATATTAATTGTTATACAATCGCTATAGATGTGTAGCGCTATCAATTGCTTTTAGTGATAATCATATTATGACAATAATAAATACATTCTTAGTTAATATATACATTCCAATAATATTTTAAAAAAAATCAAGTAATATATTTCATTACTGTTAATATATTTTGGTCCGTGGTTCTTGAAATTGCTTTTGACTAGTGGTTTTTGGGGTACCCTACCCTACAACCTAAGCGGCAGGCAAGTGATGTCATGTCATCAACTTAGTTTATTAATGTTTATTATTATAGTACTTGAGAGAGAGCACATGGGATGGAGGTGGAGACAGGAGTAGAGCCATTACCCCCCCTGCAAATTCTCAGTTTTTACACATTACTTAAAGTCACAAATGGTGGGAAAAAGTTAGTTTCATTTACTTCCAGTAGTGCTCATGCGGCTGCCTGCTTTCTTTCAAGATCAGTCAATTGAAATTGTCAAAGAGTTCATTCTATTACAATATTGTAGAATAAATTGTTGAAAAAAATATGAAAAAAGCAAGAGAATACAAAACATATCTTCTTATAATTATAATAGAATTTTATATAATTCTAAATATTAACTATTTGAATTAGGGTTTAATTAATTATGTGGGTTACATATATGACAAGTTATAAATTTACCCCTGATGATACTGCTCTATAGACGACAATGAGTGGGTTAGAGTGTGATGTTGGCTAGTCCACACTAGAACGAATTTGTGTATTATTATATTCAAGGACTTGGGGGTTGGAACCTTTTGTAGTAAAATCAGTCATCTTCATGTTTTGATATGATTGACATATATATTGACGTGGATTGTTGTGATAAATTCGTTGTTTCAGCAATAACAATATAGTGTATTCTGTATTATCAAAATTATAATTACAATCACGTGTAAAGAGAATTGTTAATGATCGTCGTATCCAGCTTTTTAAAGCTTGTAAAACTCTTAGAATGTCAAGAATAATGTCATGCATGCACTAGCTAGGGACCCCATCAACTGGGGGGAAAAAAGTAAAATTACAGGGAGGGTTAGTGGGACTTGGTCCCATTAAACAGTACCTTTACAAATATTGCATCTCAGATATTGTCTTGTAAAGGAGGGACTAGCTTCATGGTACATTGAGGTTTCACACTTGTGACTGTTGAAATTGACAAACACACACACAACACACACTGTTTGGTGTATATATTGACCGCTTCTTGCAGCCCATTTTTGCCTCATTGATTTGTATTCAAGTGGGCATCATGGCTGCTGAATTCAAGCACTTGGTGCTGGTTAAGTTCAAGGATGATGTGGTGGTGGAAGATGTCTTGAAGGGAATGGAAAAGCTTGTCTCGGAAATGGACAGTGTCAAATCCTTTGTTTGGTTCGTCTTACTCTTTAATGTGTTGAACTTGATTCGATGTTGTCTAAATTTATGTGTTTATGTCAAAAACGTTGTTTTTTGACCAGTTTCTTGCAGGGGTCAAGACGTGGAAAGCCACGAAATGCTTAGGCAAGGATTCACGCACGCTTTCTTGATGACGTTCAACAGCAAGGACGACTTCACGGCGTTCGCCAGGCACCCTAAGCACGTCGAGTTTTCATCGACGTTTTCCACCGCGATCGAGAAGGCCGTTCTCCTTGATTTCCCGGCTGTCAGTTTCAAACCTGCGGCCTGATCATTGGGAAATAATTAAGAAGCTAATAATAGTGTATATGTTGAGAGCGTCTTGTGTGTGTAATAATGATATGATGATGGTTTATTCTTCATGATCTCTGTCCCTTTAATCGCTTGAAGTGACTGTTTTGGATCTGCTACTGTTCTCAGCATTGATGTATCAGAACTCCTCATTTGCATTTATTAATGAATGGATAGTTCCCATCTTTTTTGACTTTGTTTGCTTCACCAAATCAGGGTTTTGATTGATGTTTTTGGGAGATGTAAACTCAGCAGCTCAATCATTGACAGATTAGCAGCTCTGTCTGCCACTTGAGACATCCTCTCAAGATGCTAATCACTTCAAATTCGATCCACTCTCTTGTTGAGACAATTTGCTGCAAGAATTTGACAACTTTTTGGAAAAGGGATTCATTTAAGAATTAAAAAAGAAGCAAAAACAACTCCTTTTCATGGTTTTTCAGAGTACATTGGAATAAGAATAAAGGAGGAGCAAAAGGCTGTATGGATCATAAGAGAAAAAGCAGATTCTTTTAGATTACTATCAATTTCAGATTTTCGGACAAGTCCCTCAATTTTCTAGACATCTGAACATCAGGAGGAAAAGGGAAAGATCTGTAAGAATGAAGGGCTGCAAGAAACACCATCTCCTTCAACTCCTATTCCTTCTCAACATGTCCTTTCCAAGATCATCAGTGTCCGGAGAAACCCCTGTAAGTTACTGTGGAGGCATTAGAGTAAAATCACAATTCTTGCATCAACATCCTTCAAATTCGTCCCTGTTGAGCCACATGATCATCTGCAAATCTGATAAGCTCTATTACAGAACATCCATTGGCCTGTTCAAGATTTCTCACATTGACTACGACAACAAACTCCTCACAGTTTCTCACAGTTCGTGTTCTTCTGCATCCAGCTTTGTCTCCCCTCATAATCTCTCAGCAGGATTCGTAGGTTCTTCATCGCCGAACTCATTAGTTCTCTTCAACTGCTCGAACCGAAGTTCAAAGTTTTCGACTGTCCCATGTAATGTAACTCAGTTAAGCGGCTGCTATGATCACAAGCAAGAACTGACAAAAGGGCTGTCTCCTTGTTTGCTCGTTGACGACGTAGGAAAACTCGAGAGAAGTTTTCATCCCAGACAGCTGAGCTGCACACATTACAGCCTAGTTTATAGAAATAAGGAAATTCTTGAGTTGGGAACAAGGATTTCGTTCGATATTCCTGATCATGTACCTAATCCTTGCAACGAGTGTGAGAAGCCTGATGGGAATTGTGGGGTTGGATTGAGATGCGTTTGCCATCCGCAAAAATGCAGTGAGTGTTTGTTATTTTTTTACAGGTAGCTAGTAGTTCTTGGTTGCGTTGTCGTTTAACAATATCTTACTCGTTTTGGTTCTTCTATTGATGATTTGACAGAGGATAAGGTGATTTCAGCCGGAGCAGTTTTGAGGCCGTGTCATAACATAGTTTTTTGTCTGGTTTTGATCGTTGTAGTACTGGGCGTGTTCTGTCAATCTTAAGGTTGGAAACTCGAAAATTTGTTCAAGTTGGGAGAATTCTTGATTTTACAGAGTTCCAGAGGTGTGTTTGCTTGATTTAGCCTGTCTGTTCTATGCTGTTATGTAGTTTCATGAAGCTCAATTGTCAAGTGTTGGTATCTTTCTATGAGGACTATGTTGTTTCCAAAGTGACCGATGACTGAGAATATGTCTGAAAGATCATATTAGATCACATGAATCTTCATCATGTCCTGGGAGCACTATATAACTCTTTTGATCACACTTCCCTGTTGTGTTTGGAAACTAATTTGGTTCTTTTTTTTTTTTTTGAAAGGGAAAGTACATTGGTTCTGAGTTTAGGGAAATTGAGCAACAGGGCATTGTTCCATGATCTATTGTAAATTGTTTTCGGGATTTTCCCTATGTGTTATTAACTAGAAGAAAGAAATGGACAAGCAGCTCTTGATCCCAATCAAATAAGTATTAACACGGAAATTTCAGAATTGAACCAATTACATGATAAGTATAACTGATTAATGTAATTGCATTGTCGTAACATGATGAATTTTGTCCAACAAAATTTGGTTAAAATAAGAATTTCTTTGTACTAATGAAGAAATGAAATATGGAGAATCCTGTTTTGAGGAGTGGCATTTTAATTAATGTAACTCACAAAAACCTATCCTTGTAAAAAGATGTTGCGCCACTCAACGTTAATTCTTCAAGATGCCAGAGAAGTACAAAAAATGGATGGAAAGATGCAACATATATTTTCATAGGATCATTGCAAATAAAAAGTAGATTAAAGACATCATAGTTATGCCTGAGGAATAAACATGAATTTTCACCATCATGAAGACAAGCAGCTGGTCTACATTTTCCTTAAATGCTATCTATATATAGTCCACTTTTCAGAAAAAATAGGAGAATCCAATTTAAGGCATCATGGATTACAAATGCAGAAAAAAAAAAAAAATATAATCTTGCTATTTAGTTGAATTGCAGTAACCCCCTTTGGATCATCTCCCTCTTTCCAACTTTATATGTTAATTTTTCATTTTCCTAAATTTGCCTCTATAAGTGAAAATATTCAATAATAATAACAAGAATTACAAGAATTATGCCATGGCTCAGTTTGTAAAGACGAACTACTGCACTAACGAACAATTTATAGGTACACCTGTAAGTGACTTGTGATCCCCGTGGCCTAGTCTAACCTGTGACGTTGACCAGAACTGACGCATTTTCCCCAATTTCTGTCTTTTGGGCAGAGCAAACCGTTGGTTTTGCGTTTAGACTACGTTGATCTTTGTGGTCTGAACTTACTTCATTTTGAATGGATTTTGCTGGTTCTTTTGTCAATGGCTCCAGCTCTCCTCCTGATTCGATGTCTCCTTCCTGCTGTTTAGTATTGTCTTTGTCGGGCTCATGATGCCCGGAAACAACGTGAAACTGAACTGCAAGAAACAAACTAATTTTCATGAGGATTGTGGTGCAGAGGAAAAAGATTAACACAGACATCATGGGCTATATATCTTCTGATGTACTCAGCCTCATTCTGACAACATTTGATGTAGTTTTTAATACTCAGTTTGTGGATTCTCAACGTTTCACCAATTGCGAAGATTTATCTAATCCATAACTTAATTTTGTGAAAGAATCAGTTGATAGATTGTGAAACTTATGTCGAAAATAAGGAAAAAAAAATAAAGACAAGATGCCGATTTATGCAACCAACTCTTGTCCATAGAAGGGGAATGGGAAATCCCATTAAATGGAGAGAAAGGTAGTAATAATATATTAATAATAATGTGATAAAGATAGAAAAGAAGATAATCTCTTATTTATTGAAGAAATCTGAGGATGGGCAGCAGCAAATTAGGATTGCAAATAAGTATTGTTTTCTTTTTAGTAGAGGAAACATGTCTTGTTGGAGTGTGCTTCGGGTCAAATAATGCGAATTCAGGTAGTTCAAATTTGAGATTTAGCTATTTTAACTACTCCATCTGGACATGAATTTCGTTGGGTACTTAATTTCAGAATTCATGTTTCTTTTTCTTTTTCTTAACTTAAAATACTTGTTGCTTCTTTTGGTTTTTAATTAAAATTTCAGTTTTTTTAGTTTATAAATGATAGAAATTTGAATATATTATTAAATAAAACAACAAATTTAATGAAGAAAAAAATAACTCTAACCTTTGAATTTGGTAATCTCAATTTCTTTTCTTCTTATAATATTATCGAAATTTAAGTCTTGTGAGATAAAAAAACGATGAATTTTGTTTGGTGTTTGGAAATTGGAAGTGAAGAAAAAGATTTGAAGGTAAAGTAATCCTTAGACTCAAACAATCTTTTATTTACACATCTTTTCAAAAAAAAAAAATAAACTTTGGATAGCTGACGAGTAGGAGAATTCTACTCGAACTCTAACTTGATATTTTAAGTCAGATAACCTTATACTCGAAATATTTTTAAAAAATTTCAAAAGAACTACCCGAACTTAAATGGATTGTGTCGGCATGTGAACTATCAATACCATCAATCGATACTATAAATCACAATAAGAAAAATTAATTAAATTTTGACTATGATTAATCAAACTTTATGACGATCTCATTACATTTCAAGTTAACCAAAATATATTTTTACGGTTGTTCATTAATTATAATAAAAAAAAATTCTATGATCTTTTATTATAATTCATTTTTTATCCCACCTACTAAATAGCACCCGAGAATTGTCACTGAACTGTAATTAATTACTATTTAACTACATGTTTTCGCTTCCAATCATAATTATTAATTGTATAATATTTTTTGCTTTATAAGTTAGGCCGTTTCACTTTTGGTCATATTCTTTACGAGATTAGCGTTTTTAGTCGCTAACTTATAAAAATTAACACTTTTGGTCCTGATCCACTTTTTTTGTCTATTATTTAACAGTGTAGTGCACGTGTTTAAGCATGTGATTGATAGGTATTTTTGGCTGGAGAAAAAATTGGTTTGTTTCCAACTTGGGACCATTTTGGGGGAAATATAACTACATTTGGGGGGGGGGGGGGGAATAATTCTTGAAAGAAATTAGGATAAAAATCATAGCAATTTCTCTCTTCTCTCACAAAAAATTGAATCATATACTTCTTATATTTAACACCAACAATCATGTCTTTCATAGGTGAATGAAATAGACCAAATGAAGCAATCATATGCTATTATTGGAAAAAGAGCCAATTTTTCTTCCAACAAAAAATATTTAGTGTCAATGTACTAGGCATGTAATCTACATCGTTGGCCCCTCTTATAGCATTAAAAATGCTATTTCCCAACAAAAAGGTATAAGATACTTCGTATATTGAAATTTGAAATTTAAAATCATCAGACATTAAATTTGAAATTTAAGATCAAACACTATAAAAGAAGCCTCTCCCCAGTCTCCTTAACGCGGGTCGTCTTGTCATATACACCAAAACGTAACATAAAAGTTATTCAAAGAAAAACACACACAAACGAAAACAAAAAGAGTAGGCTGAGCTGTCACCATCACCATAACTTTTTTACCTATATGTTCATGCAGATATAAAATGAATAGAATTTATTTAAAAAAAGCATCAATTCCGATCAATTATTATTTAATTTATTTTTGTTTTCTTTTTTATAATTAAATAAATATAATGAAATTTAAATTATTGATATACACATCAAATATGACAGGTGAAATGAAAGAAAATCCTTAAATAGCGTTAAAAATCGTACTTGCAAAGGTCTCGACACGATCATTGATTGTGAGAGTGAGTTTTCTTGGATTCTTGTATGGAGCTAATTACCCTTAAAAAAACCGAAGAAAGAATGTAGAGTCAGTGAGAAGCAATATGTGGTAATTATTGGTTCAATATTGTCGGAGTTGAGTCAAAATGTGGCAAATGGAATTTCTCAATGTATATTATCAATTATTGCATTTTTACATTTTTAAAAAACATTAATAGATACAAAGACTTCATTTGAATTTAAACTTCACAATAATCTCGTATGCGATTTGTAGCTATCGTTGATTTAAGTGATAAAATATAATTTAATACTTCTATGCATGTTTATCTCGAACATTTTATAAAAATTTTATTGCATACATCCTTGAATTATATATATTTGAACGTAGGAGGTGTTGTGACAAGATTTAACAAAATGGAGTAAAAATAACTTATTTAGACTTGGAAAGTGATGAAAGAAAACGAGGGATAAAAACAGACTTAAACTGTGACCAATGCCATATTGAGTGCCCAAATTTATTCTCGTGAAAATGGGAGATGTAACAAAATTTTGACCAAGACTAAATTCCTTTTACCCCTTTATGCAGAGAAGGCAACTCAAATAACAAGCCCTTCAAAAACTATTTTTAAGAAATGATTAAGAAAATATTGTGTAAATTGAAAAACCAAAACAGGGTTTCATAATTTCATCCGTTCTTACAAGCACAGATCATTAACGAGAACTGATCATCAACCTTATCTTCCTCATTCTGCACCTGTTTCTCTTCCATCCACAGTCTGCTGTCCGAACCACTTCTTGTCCTGAACATAAACACCCCACATCCCAAGTCGGGGGGACCATGAAACCAATCATGGACATCCCACATCAGATCAACCAGCAAATCGTCCAAGAATATTGTCTGATTCCCCCTGAAATTCCACTGCAGCCTCTTCACCAGAATCACCATCTTACCGTCGATGCTCACAGACAAAACTGGATGCTTCAGCCCCTCGTTTTCCCCGCTGCAATGAATCGAAATCTCATGGGCGGGGCCAGTTTCAGAGAATTGGGCCCTGGTTGAGTAGAGGGCATTCCCCGAAAAGTATTCTTGACGCGAAACTAATGAGAATTTAGCCTTTCGGGTCCCGGTTCTGAGCTTCTTTGTCATCACTTCGCGGGCCATGCATGTGTCTCCGAGAACTAGGCTGAGTTCTGAGTCGACAGCAACAACGACGTAGAAACAGTCGACAGGTTCGGGCCTGGAGGCTTGGTACCGGGCCGTGGAGAGATCCCAGAATACTTCAATTTTAGAGGCCTGGAATTCAAGTGATTTGCTGCCCTTCAACTTTCTAAACAACCTCGGGTTCGTGCTGAGCTTGAGGGGCGTCGATTCCTCATCGCCGAAGGTTATGCTCAGGCCTTGAGACAAACTGTTCTTGCTCCACGTGACTCTGATCAAAACCTGTTCCTGTGTAGAGAAAACAGTTCTGTATATACATGTCACGGCATTTTGAACTGAAGGGACCGAACTTTGAGAAACCGAGAAGTTGTTAGAATTGCTGGAACCTGAACTACTAGAGACCTCTACTGCGTATTCACTGAAACAAGATCCAAAGTCTCTCATTTTGGGAAGAAATATTGTTAAACAAAAAAAATTGAGAGGAAGACAGGAAACAAGATCGGTATCGGGTATCTGACGGGCCGTTTAATAGGCCCGTATAATAGAAGATTCGAACTGCTTTCACGTCTTACCTCTAATGATAGAGGAAACAAACTGTGGTATAAATGTGAGAAAGATGGAGAGAATTGAGATGCAGCAATGTGATGATCACGACAATGCTGTAAAATTGTATTTTTTTTTTTAATATTGTTGTTGCGTTGGGGATGGATGGTTGACTAGAATGTAAAGATAGTGCGTTATGGCGAACGTGGTGGTATTATGTTATAAATTCAACCTTATTAGGTACAGAAAATCGATGGTAGTCAATAGTCATGGTAAGAAAAAAACTCACTTTATATAAAAATTGAGAAGTCGTAATGATGCAACGAATTCCTGGTGTTAATCTTGATTTATGTAGATCTATATATAGAATGTTTATTTCGTTCACGCCTCCAATGTCGCCAGAAAACAATATTATTTATCGAATTTCTAAAAAGATAGTTCAATCTTTTTATTGCAAAATAATATTATATATATGCGTTTCATGTTATAAAATATTTTGTTATATATATTAATCATGTGAACTTTATGCATATCATTTTATAATAAAAGATCTGAACTGCAGAAGAAAATTTTGATCTTTATTTTGTATTAAAATGCACACATGTGTATTAATTAATTTTAAGTGTACATTTAAGATAATATATTACATATTTTTGCTTGTCTGTGTTATATATGTTAAATAAAATGAAATACAAAATTGAAATATATAATATCATATTTGTTATTGTATATGAAAATAGTTACGAAGAGAAAATAACTATTTAATATTAACGTAATAAAAGATATTTTGCAGAGAATTCAAATGTGCATATTCATTATCGAATCTTAATAGAAAATAAAAAAAATCTAACATTTATCCACACCAATCAATTATATTGTGAACATGATTGTATTTATCATGTTGGGATTGTTTTTTATAAATTGTATATCAATTATACGAGATATAAATCATGTTATTTATTAAATATATAATTATTTTTATCGTAATGCAATATATTCGAGTTAGTGGACGACTTCTTAATGTGAGAGAAGTAAAGTCGTGGTAGCGCCTTTAAATCCGGAAGTGGGAATTGCATTCCTATTGGTAGTGGTAATTAAGAGGGTGCAGGCGAGCATGAGAGTGAGTGTTTGGCCCCCCACAACTTAAAACCCTAGTCGACGCCTATGATTAAAACCCCAGGAATAACGTGAAACAACTAACTTTCCTTTTCATCTTTATGGTGGAAGTCACCAGAGCTCCATAATTACCCTAACATATTAAATCCACAGCAATTCTTTCTTTTATGACAAGATTGATATTTAGTGGGGGAATACTAATAGGATTGTATAGTATTCGAGTCGAGTTGAACACATATTGAAGTTTAAAAAATTGTGTTTGAATTTAGTTTGATTATTGATTTATTCGAGTTTAAATGGGTTTAATTGGATTAAATATAAAATAAGTTAGAGTAGTTTATTAATTTTTAAATATATTTTATTATTTTTGCAGTGATCGAATTGAGCTCGGTCGGGTTTAAAAGTTTATCGAATAAAAAATTTTGTTCAAGTTTGATTTATTTTGTGACCTTGAAGACGAGTAATATTGCGATGGTCTTGTTTTATGTAATTAGATGATCGATACGTATTTTACTTTGAAAAGACAAGTGATATATGGGAATAATTCATACATCTGATGTAGGGGTAATCTTCTGATCATGTATAGACCAAATGCCCTAATCCTGCCTTGCATTACGAAATAGGCTGGACTCATACTGACCATCTGATCATTTTTAGATTTTGTGATTCAAGGGACTAAGAAACTATAAATATTTGGTCCCAAAAAAAAAAAACAAAAACTATATAATATACACAATTCCCATTATAATAAAATATTTACGTGCCTCATTAAACTCAAAACTTGAGAATGAGTTATCATTTAGTGTTTTGACATTTTTCATATGACATGATCTACATTATTATTGATATTTTTACATTTGATATATGATTCTTTTTTCATAATAACACATAATTAAATATTTTCACGTGTCTTTTAATTAGCTTATTTAATTAGAGAGAATGTAAATATAATTATGTTTTAATTAAGAGATATAGCACATCATGTAGTAGGTAGATGGAGCATGTGCAACCTAATACTTAACATCTAGAAAAGTTGAATTGATGATATATATTGTTGCACCTTCAAATTCAATTAATTTTCCAAGTCAAAACTCAAAAGGGTATTGATCTGGATCAAAATGTTCGTGACGTCCATAGTCGGGTGAACAGGTCCTTCAAGCGATTCTAGGTCGCTATATCTCCCAAACTAATGTAAGAGTCCTGAAAAAGAGAAGCAGATCGTTAGGCTTGTTGGGGTGGCTCCCAATTAAGACCCTCCGACGTTAAGTCGGTGTGGTTTCGAGGTGGTGAAAGTAGGTCGCTGGCGAACTGTTGAGTCGAAGCGATCAAAAAGTAAAGAGTGGTAAAAAATATTAACCATATTTTTAATTTTGGTTGAAAAATATTAACCTCTTGGTGAAAAATTTATAATTTTGTATCGATTTTATTTAACTGTAGTCAGTAAAAAATATTAACCATATTTTTTAGTCCATAACTATTAAAATAATAGCCAATAGTCGTTCCCCACTAATGTTAGCAAAACTCTATTATAGGATTGACAAAAACCATGCCAATTGCCACCAATGAGGCTCTGCTCAAAATAATAAGATTGAGGTATTATAATAGCGTGGTTGTTGAATTGAGTCTCATAAATATAAATATATGTACATATATAACTTTATAATACTTCCATAATTTTTTGATTTTAAATTATTGTATTTGATAAGTTTTTTATGGGTTTAACGCAATTTACTTTTTTATAATATTATGAATGAGCAAATTACTTCATATAAAAAAATAATAACAAATTACCCCATATCCGTTCATGTATAATGAAACCCTCCACGTAAAATCCTTTTTTGTGCATAAGTGGATGGTTATGAAATTCAAATACAAAACTTAGATGTTAGGCTTGATTTTAATGTTTTTGGTCCCGAAATGGATTGGCAGCTGTTACCCCATTTCTTTTCCTAGTGGTTAGGTTTCCTTTCCCCGCACTGCCACTGCCACTGCCACTGCCAGCTATGCTATAGATATTGAACTATGAAGTCCGGTTTCCCTCTTTATCAGGCAATATACACAATCCCAATTCTGAACTGGGCATTAAAGGCGTGTGTCGCAGCCTAATTGGAATTTACCTAATGCTCCCTACAACACTGCTTTTTACATTCTAGGTCCTCCACTTCATTAAATTTGATCGGGACTAAGCGTGTTACGCTGAATTTATTTATAACGTTTTATAAGATGTTGGATTTAGTTTTGAGATAAGGTCTTAGACTATTTGAGTAAAATAAGGTTAGGGAACTTATAAAATCTTAGTTATAATGCTAACACCAGAAAAAAAAAATTACTATTAAATACAATAGTAGTAAATATAATTAAAAATCATGGTAAATGACTACTATATATTAACTACAATGCAAAATCGATGCTAAAAATTAGTTTTTCCACCATGAAAAAAGTTATTTGTCACGGCAAAGAGTAATGATTAAAATATTTATCATGATAAATGTTTCAGCCACCCTCGCAAAAATCACGACAACAACTGTTGTGTGACCGTGATCAATAATTATTTACTATGACTATTTATTATTGATTATGACAATTAATTGTAGTTAAATGTTATAATTCTTGTAATTTTATAAACAATCTTATAATCTAAAATAGTTCATTAAATATTCTCAACCTGCTATAACACGTTTTGAAAAATTTATAAGATGAACAAACACTCTCTAAATATGGTGTGGCATTCGGACCTAACTCACATGTTAAAAGTAAAACATAGAAATTTAGAAAATTTAGATTTAATGCATAAGTGAAAAGTTAATTACTTTTATAATAAATATTTTATTATATTCTTGATTAATTATTTGACATATAGTAATTCACAAAGTTCACTCTCTACCCTCTCTATTTTGATAAAATATTAATTATTCTTGGAAATGCATTTTTATTCATGCACAAAATTTTGTAATACAAACATATTTTCAATCTCGTGTCAACTGAATCATCAGTTCCAACACTTTAATAAATTCACAATTAAGTAAAACGTATATAATTTAATCTTGTGTATGATGAAAATACTTAGTTTTAATTACAATATCACCAAATAGGCTAATTTTGCATTTCTTCATAATTGCAGGCATCTAGCTCTCAAATTAATGTTATTAAGTATTTAAAATTCAATCTTACAAATTCCAGAATTAAATTTAAATATGTGCTAAGCCCTCAAATTAAATTTATATATTTTCAAATTCAAGTTGGAAAGAAATTCGAATGGAGATTTCACCCCCTCAAATTGTCTAATTCCAATTTCTTATTCTTGAAAAGATGAATGAAATAATAGAGATTTACTATTATTATCCCCTAAATTCACTACACTTCATTTTTCATAATTATCTTATATTTTGATAATTAGACAAGACAAAATTTATATGTATAAAAAAAAAAAAAAAGACAATCTAACAAAAAAAATTAAATGATGTTTTTTTCTTAACCCAATAATTTCCTCGCAAAGTCATATTTCTCTAAATTCGAATTTACAATATATCCCAGTCCGTTGAGGGACACCCCAATGGATTGGGATGCAATACTTTGTTATGGAGATTTAATTTTAAAACTCGTTGGGAACATGTGTCATGTGTGCATGAGTGCGTACATGGTTAAAAAAAATTATAATACATTCCAAAAATTTGTATTTTTGGACTCATTCAAACTTTTAAGATCCATCAGCTTATCCGGGTCCAGACCCGAATTGGGCCAACAAGCTACAAGCTCATGGTTGGTTTTGCTTTCATACTCAGTTTTCAGTTTTCAAAGGAACTGTCTGTTTTTAAATTTGTATAGATTTTCGTGTAAAAATAAGCTATTGATTTTCGTAAATAATATATACAAATAGATCAACGATCGGTATATTATTCTACAGCAGTCGTCGAAGAATTTGACATATGATTCAAAATTGTGTTCAAACATTTGATTCCATCTACGTCCACAATTAATATTTTCTACGTAGCTGACCAAATTAAACAACATAAGCTGCTCTTCTTACTCTGCACTAAATGACGTTTTGATGTTATTTTGACTTCTCAAATTAGACCAACTTCGCACACTTTTCTTAAATGTCTCAACTCCAATCCCATCTCTAATAGATATATTCTAGTTTTTTATATGGGACATCTCCATCTTTATTTTTCCTTTTTTTCATTTAGGAAAAAATTGGGACAAAAATGATCATAAAAGTTGGAACATTTACGTGCACTATTTTCCATGTGGGATAATCTTCTAAACATGTGTACATAGCACATACACATAGTTTTATCTTTAATTATGAAATAAGCAAAGATTAAATATTTCTATTCAGCTCGTTTTGACCTAATTTTCATCGATTTTAAACTCGAATATGTATAAATTCATGATTATCGATCGACTATTCATAAAATTATATTTTACATAAAATTGTACAATTAAAAACATATATAAATATCAGTCGTTCATGTCTCAAATACAATTTTTGTTCCCTTAATACTTATTACTAATTTAAGTATTTCTATTTTACAATCTGTCTGACTTAGATATCGATGAACTATAACTAAGACCTTTTGAGAATGATTCTTACGATTTTTTGGCTTATAGGTCTTTTACCAGAAGAAATCCAACCATACATATACTATACAAGAGCATATTCTACTTAATGACATAAACAAGATCGAAGATTAAACTACGCACATTAATTTCATTTCGTTATGGATTTTGGAGTTTGTTATTTAATTTATCTAGCTAATGATGCATTTTTATAGTCGGATCCCCACAATAAATTCGGAGGATCTTCTGTCGCACCAATATGTGAATTAAAATATATTTTATTTTTGGAAATTAAATAAATGTAGACAGTAATACGTATTAGTGTAATAATACTAATATGTAATGTTAAAGTAGGATACAAAATCTTCACTTAATGTCAACTGCTCTGTACAATATAATGACACTATCGTAATTTTCATTTTGGACGTTGTCACCTAAATCGAGAACTTAAGAAGTGATATTAAATCCCACAAATGAGTAAGTTTTTGTTTATTTTGATAATAGTTGTTTGCTAATTATTAATTGTTATTTGATATTAATAATTAATATATTGATTAATGGTTGAAATTTATTATTTAAATGTAATCAATTCAATAAAAAAAATATAGAAAAAGAAAAAGAACTCGAGCAAATTAAGGTGTGCACAAGGATAATTTGACTCTATTTACACTTAAAATGAAGATAATTTAATGATGCCTTGATGTAGATTTAAATTTTAAATAAAAGAGATAATTATGTCGAGATATTAAATTATTAAAATTAACAATTACTCATATATATAATAAAATTATTTCATATAGGACCTCATATTTGTAGAACTATAAAACATTAATTTAAAACAAACCTTTTCAACAAGTGTACAAATTTAAGTTTGGAAGTTCCATACGTTTGGCCTTCATAACTTCCACGGAACTTCACCTTGTCTTTTACATTAATTTTGGTCCCTGGGTGGACAGCATAAAATTTTATGAAAACCCTAATTATATATGTTTAGAGTGTGTTTAGGAAACCTTGAGCAACCAGTTTAAGAATTGTAATTTTTACTTATCATGGCTAATTATTATGGTCGAAAATTAAAAATTATGATGCACTAATTGATTGTATATAGTTTCGCAATAGCTATGGGTCATTATTTTCACAAATGGAGTCTAACATAACAAATAATTTAATTGTAGTTATTAATTAATCATGATTTAACAAAAAACTAATGTTTTCACATTAATTTATTACCACATTTAATTTATTGAATCATGATAAATAATATCTCAATTTATTAGTGGTTGTCATTTATTTATTTATTTTTTTAGAAAACATTAGAAAAGTAATTAATGTTTACTTTTAAATGTTTCACCTACTTTTGAATATTGTCGTGTCGAATAACTTCTCTAAGTTAGGAGTACTAATTATATTAAAATATAAAGAAAAGATATTTGGAGGTATATATATAGATAATAAAAATAAAATAAAATAAAATAAGTAGGACGTGGAAGGAAAAATAAAGATCATCCCATTTTTTATGGAAACTTCTAGTAAAAAGTCAAAGTTTTTCTAGAATCTTAAGGTGGATAATTAGTGATGCACCAAGTAGGCAGTGGCTAAAACTTTAGATCTTGATGATTTTCCACCTGGCGCCTGCGAGTTTAATTAACGTTAATTAAATCATTAATTATTTTTACAACATGAATAATTAAATCTAGGAACAATGAACTTGAAACGAATTTAAGGTGAAGTCCTAAGTTGAACAAACACAGTTGGCAAAAGGGGGCTGCCTCCAACTGTATTTTCTTGTCCAAATTTAAAGAGGAAGTGTCGATTGGGATTATATTGCACGTTAATTTGGTTAGCAAACGTTGATGTATAAGGATATAAGTTATGGACTAATTATTTTGTGCAGTAATGATAAAATATTTTATGTATTTGAAATACGATCAGATTGAAATTAAAATTCGTCCCTTAATTTCTTATATAAGAATTTGGTAGATCGAGGTAATTAGAGGTGTTTGATATTCTATACATTGTTAAAGAAACTCATTTTTTGTTTTTTCATTTTTACTAACATAAAAAAGAGAAACCCTCTATACTCACAAACGACAATTAATAATACCATCGTACTTATTTTTTATGAAGCTAAAACTGCCCGTTAACTGATAAATTAGTTTTCTTTCCTTTTTTTATGTAATGTGGTGATCTATACATATTACTCTTATTTATATACTATATTTTAAAACGTGAAAAATTTATTTATTTTATACAAGTAAGAAAAACGCGTCACAACGGCAAGTCTTAATAATACTCTGGCAAACAATTGGCTGGTGTTGGTTTATTTGAATATAAATTATTGGTTATTTATAAACACCTGATATTGATAATCAATGTGTTTATTATTGATAATTGAAATTCATGATATAATTATAACTTATTCACTTTAATTTTTTTTAAATAATATTCCTCTTTTCCCCCTTTTTTTCTTTTTATTTTAAATGTAGACATATATATATATACAAGATTTATGAAATTATATCTGAAATAAATTTAAAAGACATGAATTATTTCTTATTGTATACTTGTATAGCTTTTTTCCCATTGACCTCATATTTTATTATTCTTTATGAGAATAATATTGCCAAAACTCTTCAATTGGCATTGGTGAATGGTCATGTGGACACGTAGTTTAGTGAAAATATGGTATAAATGCCAACATACTTATTAACGTGCCCCAGTCCTTTTAATTGGTGAAAGCTTGCTTCTTCCTCGAAAACCAACGGAAACATCATCTGAGTTAGGTAACAAAAAACACCCTATTTTTTTTTTAAGATATTATGTTTATTATTGAAATGAGATACAAAAAGTATTTCCATAATATAAAATTATATAGATAAATATATATTCAATAATTAATTAATATGATACTTGAATATATTATTTTTTTTCCATTAACCCACATAAATAAACAATATATAGATTTTTGAAAGAAAAAAGAAATGCAAAAATAATTTTTTTGAGAATATATATAAATACATTGCATGAAGAGTTGACCTTGTCAATACTTAAGGCCGTGGATCAGTCTGCGCTTTCCTTCACAAGTCGCTGATTGCGACTCTGTCGGCCCTCCCGCAGTGAAGATTTTATCTCTATTAATCTATGTCTAACTTTTGTTTTTTTTCACCAACATCTATATAAAAAAAATAAAATCGTGTTTTAAGGTCTCAAAATTCTATGATTATAAGATTTTGAGTTCAAATGTCTATATATTTGTTAATATTTCGCCTCATATATGTGAATTTTGTTTTAATTGTATTTGTTGATATGATGGTTAAATAACAGATATGCGGATTATTATTTTACATTTTGATGTAATATTATTAATTATTATTTCACAAGGAATTTTTTTTTGTTCATTTCTTACGTCACAGTGTGATAAATTGCATTTTGTACTTTTTGCATCTAAACAGTTTTGAATGCCTGCAAATTGCACGAAGATTTGGTTGGAACCAAGTCTCGTGGAATCATGTTGACCGTGATTTTTGTGAAAATAGTTAAAATATTTGTTATGGTTAAAAACATGGCAAATGTTTTGATCATGGCTCTTAGCCATGACAAATAATCTTTTCGTGAGGAAAAAATTAGTTTTTCATATCGATTTAATTTAACCGTAGTTAATAGTAGTTATTTATTATGATTTTTAGTCATAGTCACTAATAATTTTTTTTTCTAGTTTAAATTGTGTTTTCCCCCTTTTTTTGTATGAGGCTCTTTGCCTCTAAACGGTTTTGAATGCTTGCAGATCGACACAGAGATTTGGTCAAAACCAAGTTTCATGTCATAAAAAATCGTCTGTTGTCAATGAAACTTAAAAGAGAGGTTGGTGGAGCTGGATTTAGGGATTACATTCCCCGACGCATTAATCTAAGCTAATCGATGTGGGAAATAAAAGCGATTAGCATAACTCCAAAAGTGCTTTTAATTATTAAAAAAGAGAAATTACCCAATTCAATCCTTATCAGGCATATTATATTGTAATAATTATTATGCTCATTGATTAAAATTTCATTTCTGACCCATGTTTCGAGTCAATAAATATAAAAACTTTTGAAAATTTTATAGAGAAATTGTAAAATTAATAAAACATACATAATTATAATAAAATATTAAAAAATTTACTTTTCTATTTTGAATTCAAGGATATCTGATTTAATTTTTCAGCATGCCTACCAAAATAATTTATTTTATTTAGTATAATCATATATTTTGAGATATTATTTGATGCAGTAGATATTGAAACTAAATAATATAATATACTACTTATGTTTTAACTATGTGTTATACAATATCTTTATTACGTTGATATATATTCATATAACATTAAAAATTTAGCCTAATACTAAATCAATTACAATAAAATAAGATATTTATGTGGGATACAATTTTTTATATTTGTAGCAAAAATATGAAATAAATGTTCTGCTAAAAAAGTTTTAAAAAAATAAAAAGTTTTCTAGAAAAATTCAGAAAAATGGAGTGTTTCAAAGGAAACTAAATAATTCTGAAACTACTATCTATTTTTGTTTCCATAAAATTAAAAATAATTTTTTTTCTATAGTTTCTATGGAGATGTATGGAAATTTTGACCGATTATTATTGGGTAAATAATTAAATTCTTTAATATACTCATAATTTAATTGATTTGAACTTAAAGGCCACATGGTTAGTGCCTAATGGGTAATTAGCAAAATTAACCCCCCACCAAACACAATGTTGAGAAAGTTGGCACTTGGTGTGGGTTAAGACTTGAGATAAAATGTTACTTGACTTCCAATTGTGCCTCATTAACATTAGAAACTCTAATTCGAGAAATTTTTATTTGGATTCAACTTGATTAAATTTGAACCAATTACATAATAAATATAATTTATAATTAATGTATTCTTTAAATAAAATAATTAATTACATAACAAATATAATTAAATTGATTCGATCCAATTAAGTTTGGATAAGAATTTTCCCTCTAATCCACTTTTAGCAAAGGGTGGATGAATGGCAAAGAAGTGAAGTAGAAGCTCATTGGCTTAAACATCCCCAAGCTCCAATCTATGTCTGCCACATACTTAGGTTCATCTACATTGGACAGCCTTTCTCATGTCAAAGAGCTAATTATTACATAATAAGTGGATATATAATTTTTAGGCTATATTACATCTGGACTCTTTATTATTAGTTCTACGAATATTGTAAATTGAAAATTATAATTACTTCATTTAAGGTTTTGTTTTATAACTCCATATATAGAGGGGTCTCGATTGGCGATTGATTATATTTTTTATGCAACTTCTAACAATGAATGTTTGGTAAAGTGTGAGATGGGACTAAATTAACAAAGAAAGGAATAGACGAAAATGAACTGAAAAATACAATGTTGAACTTATAAAGAGATGTCGTGAGGTCGGAATTGAGTAATAATCTCATGATTAACGATCGATGATGACAGTTTGAACAATAGTGAATTGATGAAAAAGATATGAGTAGTGAAGTGATGAGAAGTATAAGAAAAACACGAGTGATACTCTGATAATATATATTTGAACAAGAATTCTTGATATTCTAATAATATATAATCTAAATTACATCAGTAGTTAATAATTTTTGAGTTTATATAACAAGAAGAAACACAATCACTTAGAAGTTGTTGAGGCACAAGAATTTATATTTTATATTTGAAACTTAAGGATTTTGTTCAAAATGAACTCTTCTAGATCAATTAATTACCCAAAATTAGGGCAATCCCACACTCAAACTAACTGGCCAATTAACCAAATTACCTCGTATCTTCTTTCTCCAAAAAAAAAAAAAAAAAAAGGAAAAATAAAAATGGAGGAAGAGCAAAAAATAAAGAAAAAAGAAAGGGGTGGGGGGTAGGTGAGAGATTGACCAAGAACCAACTTCACGCGCGCACACATCATCATCTCCCAAGTCTTGTCCGCTACATACCAATATATAAACCCCTTACTCCCCTTTCTTCCCTCTCAGCTTGCACGTTCCCTTCTCACGGCGAACTACAAGCTTTCTCTCTATTCATTCTCACTTTCTTCATTTCCAACCATGAAATCTTTAACTACTCTTTCCCCTATGGATCTCAAATCCATAACCCGGACTCCCCCTCTCGGCTTGACCCACAACCGGGTCGCTCCCGCCCGTCTGATCGTCCGGTCTGTCTCCCGGTATGATTCCGCCGACGTTGATTCCATCTCCGGTGCCACCACAATGACGGGATACAACTTCGGCGCCGGCCATGTTGGGAGGTCCCGCCACGAGTGGCAGACCGCCTGCGCTACTCTCGCCAGCAAAGTTATGTCGCAGCAGCAGGACATGGAGAAAAGCAGCGGCGGGGCCGATGGTATCTCCGCCGTCAACGGCCATCCGACGCTTGACCTCGTGCCTGTTAACAAGCCCAACTCCCCTGCTCCACTTCCTAAACCGCTGAGCATCGCTGACCTTTCCCCCGCGCCGATGCACGGCTCCCAGCTCCGAGTTGCTTACCAGGGAGTTCCTGGGGCGTACAGCGAGGCCGCCGCCGGGAAGGCTTATCCCAATTGCGAAGCCATCCCCTGTGATCAATTTGAAGTCGCATTCCAAGCTGTGGAGCTTTGGATAGCCGACAGAGCCGTGCTTCCGGTGGAGAACTCCTTAGGCGGCTCCATCCACCGGAACTACGATCTCCTTCTCCGCCATCGCCTCCACATAGTCGGAGAAGTTCAGCTTCCCGTCCACCACTGCCTCTTGGCTCTCCCCGGGGTCAGGAAAGAATACCTCACGCGCGTCATCAGCCACCCACAGGCGCTCTCCCAATGCGAGCACACGCTCACCAAAATGGGCCTCAACGTCGTCCGGGAAGCTGTGGACGACACCGCAGGCGCGGCAGAGTACATCGCAATGAACAACCTCCGGGACACGGCTGCAATCGCCTCCGCGCGGGCCGCCGAGCTCTACGGGCTACAGATCCTGGCTGACGGGATCCAGGACGATTCCGGCAACGTTACCCGATTCGTGATGCTAGCCCGAGAACCCATAATCCCACGTACCGACCGGCCATTCAAAACGAGCATCGTCTTCGCGCACGATAAGGGAACGAGCGTGCTGTTCAAGGTACTCTCAGCGTTCGCTTTCCGCAACATCAGCCTCACCAAAATCGAGTCGCGACCCCATCGGAACCGCCCAATCCGGCTGGTGGACGACGCCAACGTGGGAACAGCGAAGCACTTCGAGTACATGTTTTACATAGATTTCGAAGCGTCGATGGCGGAGCCCAGGGCGCAGAACGCCTTGGCAGAGGTGCAGGAATTCACCTCTTTCTTGAGAGTTCTCGGCAGCTACCCCATGGACATGACGCCATGGAACCCCTCTTCTTCAAGGGAAGACTGAAATTCACCTCCCAAAATTGAAGAAAACAGGGAAACAAGACCTGGATCCACTGCCATTGCATATTGAAATTTCCCTTTCTAGACCTTTCTTCATGTGTATAATTTGAAATATTTATTTTTGAATTTTCATATTTTTATTCAGAATAGTATGGGAAAATGAGGAGTAAATATGAGACTATGTCCATGAAATTTGTGGGACATTGCATCTATTTAATTATTGGGTGTATACAGAGTATGGTCCACTTCCTCAAATTCTTTGGAAGAGGTGGCTGCCTGCTACTTATATATGTACCATTTCTCCTTTTCTTTTTCTTCCCCCCTCCCTATAATCCAACAACTATAACTCAAATTTTGCAATTATAATGTGTTCTATTTTAATTCAACTCTTTTATTTTCTCTATTATTTTCTATAATACAAATATATCACCTGTATAAAAATTACATCGCTGATTTTATTAAAAAAAACTCATACCCGTAATACATGCGTATTAAATTAAAGGAAAAAATGCAAGCAATTCTCTTTTTATATTGCAAATGAGCAAATTACTTCATTATGAAAAACAAATAACGAATTTACCTCCTTGTATTTTTTAAAATACAATAATTTATCCTCCTATAATTTTTAAAATGAAGCAATTTACCTCCTTAAATTGCTTCATTTTAAAAATTTTAAGGGGATAAAATGCTAATTATTTTTTTCATAAAAGAGTAATATGTTCATTTTTAATATCATAGGGAGATAAATTATTATTCACCCTTAAATTAAATAAAAAAATACAATAAGATTCGCCTCATTTTGCATACACATTCCCATAATTTTATTACGAGAATCAAGATCTTCAATATTTCGTGAATAGTAATGAAGTGGGGTTGTATTGGTACTATCAAAATAAAATACTCACAGTCGTACATGTAAATATACGTAGCACCTTTAAGATCCTGCCCAAGATTTCATAATAATATTTGAAGGCAGCATTCCAAATTTTGCATATGAAACATTAATAGAAAATGGGGAGTATCAAGAATGGGTTAATTAATTAGGTGAGAAATTAATGAGTTGTTACATTACATGTGTTGACAGCGCAACCATTACAAGTTGGCTACAGTCGCAGTTCACATTAAACCAGACAGTCTAAGCTATCATTAGCAACACCCAAGACAGGTTTAAGGTGACAATCTCATTCACTTCTGAAATCTTTGTAACATCCCTATTCGCGTACGATCTTGTCTTATTAATAAAACTTACATTTACCCTAAAAAAAAAAAAAAAACATCCCTATTCACCTGTAAATCCCAAGCAAACATTTACTCATAACTTTATACATATATAATAAAATTATACGAGAAAAAATTCAATTTAAAATAGAGAAGAGAAGTAATAATTCAGATCATGTAAAATTACAATGCTTATCTCATACAGGGTTGTGCATGCATGCTGCACAACATATTATTAATTAATTTATTACCAACGATCAAATAATAATAACGTTCAATTGAAACCGTGAGTGTAGGGTCAAGCTCGTATTCATAGTTATGAATCACTGGATAGATTTCAATAATTGTTTTTTATTACTCAAAATTGAATAAAAAATCTTATATATACATTTTATGTATAGAGCATTTGTACGAACAGTCTACTTGAACTAATCACATCGAAATTCAATAACTAAATAAATTTTGATGATCTGTCAAGTCGACCCCACATGAATAAACGACTCCAAATAGTAAGATATTTAAAGTTAGATTAGCCAAAATATATTATTTGTATTTAATTCAATAAATGCTTTCTTTAATTTACCAACCGGTTTTATGCATAGGTATAGTTAATAGAAAGGGGGAAGGGGGCATGCTACTAAGTAGGGCAACCTCACTAACAAAGTAATAATTTTAAGAGTTTATAATTAAATTAGAATTATTGAAATCACATAAGAAATAATGAGGATGTAGAATTAAGTAATAATGTGGGGGCCTTAGCCCTTAGGAGTTTTCTTCAGAAGAGTTGGTGAAATAGTTCCCCCTGTCCCACTGTTATTACTCCACTACTCTCTTCCATGTAGGCCTATATATATATTTATTTTTAAATAAAATAATTAAAGTTACATTATGAATTTTAATTATTATTATTATTATATCGATTAATATATTAATTATCACCATGTAATGATAGTTATAACTAAGTAATTACTACTGGATATTATAATAAACAAAAGTAAGGAAAAATTTGGAGGAAAATTGTAATTCAAATTGAGTTTAATTGAATTTAAATCAATTATATGGAAAGTGCAATGTATTTGTTATATGATTGATATATAATTAAAAAAAATAACTAAGGATAATTATGTTGTGTGATTAATTTGAAGAAGAAATTTATAGGGTAATTATGAACTAAGGAATAAGGGTTTGGTGGGGGAAGAAAAAAGGGGAAGACGGCAGATGGTGTGGTTTGTGATTTGTGCGTGTGGTGGTAGGTGAAGAGAGGGGGGGGGGGGCGATTATATGTGTTTGTGGTGGTTGAGACTTGGATACCTTTGTATAATAGTGACTTCATGCTGCCGTACCCTTTCTTTTAGGTTGATTATCCCCTCTTGTCAAAAATAAATAAGGTTGCATTTGGATGGATTAGTTGCATGAGAATTATGAATTTTCAAATTTATAATAATAAATTCCTTACATTTATTTGGAAACTTCTCAATTTAAGATATTTCAAAAAAATTTAAATGTGATTTGCTTTATGTAATAGCATCACCTAATTGAGTTCGCGTGCAGTTTCTTGTGTTCTATCAAAGAGGAGAAAGTGCTAAGTCGAACTCATCTATTACAATAGTTTTAATTGGATGAAAACAACACCCGCCTTTTCAACTGTCTTTACTATATGTTTACTAGACATTAGCATTGAAGTAGGCAAGGCCAATTTGTACGAAGTCTGGACCAATATTGAGAGAAAGTGCAACTTCTAGAACATTTTCGTCTTGAAGAATTCAAACTTAAAGTGAAGAGGGTTATGTTGATTCATTTTGGATCTAGTTGAGACATCGAGAAATACGGGACATCTAAGTCATATAAGTAAACAGATATATTTATTGATAAAAAAACAGAAAAAAACGTGAATGGGGATTGATGACAAAACAAAATTTTGGATCACAAATAGTGATACGATTGATGATAAAAAAATATAATTTTTGATTCAGTTCTCTATTTAGATTACTATTTTTTGTCACAAAGAATAAATTATATTTAACACAGTATCAAACTATATTCTATTAACTATTGATGATTTTCATTTTTTCTTTATATGGAATTATTTGAAATTTATTGAAATCCAAGGATCCACATATGGGCCAAAAGATTTTGTTGGGTCAAAATTGGTCATGTGTCGATCCAACAAGCAAGAAAATGTCATTCTTGCATTCTTTTCGCCAAATTTTCTATTTCTACAAATTTAATTTCTTGTTATTGTTGTTGCAATTGATAAGAACAAAAACAAATAATAAAGTGTCTGAAAAGAAAAGGCCTATTGGGTGATGGTGGGCTGCTGCTGCTGCTGCTGACTGGGAAGTATACATGTACTTTTCCTGCCCTGTTTTCTTTTTCCTGGTTTAGATCAATAAAAATTAGGTTATCAAATTCAAAACAAGGGATTAGATAAGAATGTTGAGAGTGGGATTCGAACCCACGCCCTTTCGGACCAGAACCTTAATCTGGCGCCTTAGACCAACTCGGCCATCTCAACTTCTGTCTTACATCTTTCGGAACTATTTTCATCGATGCCCATGACATGAAAGAATCTTATATATCTTATAATTGGTCACTTGATTTGAAATGAATCAATCGATTATAAGTATTATTCATTTCATAAGTAGTTTAGTTTAAAACTCGATTCCAAGATAATATATTTCCCTCAATGAACTATCTAGATTCTACAAATAATGGAGGAAAAACTTAACAAAGGACAAAAAAGTTATTTCCACAAGAATATGATGAAAGATAGACCACATAATTCTAGAGTGGCATGTATTTACTAGATTAATCTTAGCAAAATAATTGTGTAAAAATAATTTTACACCCACCCCCCAATCCACTCCATATTAAATGTTTGAAATAGTATAAATAGCCCTTCAAACATCATAAAAAATAACATTTAACTGAATTTAGAGAGAAAATTTCTAATATGAGATATACCACATGTTTGAAGCAAATTTGAATTGCTTGCATCTAATTGATTTTCCATCATTGACAAAATAGAATATGGTTAATGGATCGATAAAAAGATGCATACTCACCTAATCATCAAGAATCTTACTCTTTTTTTTTCGGTACAATGGGAGTGGGGTGTCAGGATAATTCGATTTTGAATTTAGTACATTCCCTTCATCAATAAGAGTGATATTAATTCAATCAATTGATTGTTAGCTCAAGAATCTTACTCAACATATCATCTTTAATATTATTATTCAGTAATAAATTAATTGGGTGATCAATTCGACCCAAATTTTCTAACAGGTATTTGATTGTCGGTTGAAATGAGCCCATACTAGTTTACATGAACTGAGCCATCTACTGTTGGGCTCTGTAAATGAGGCCTTGCGCCCCAATCATCTTTCAGTCCATATCTGTTAGTAGTTAGGATATAATTTGGGCAGAGTTTTGTCAGGTCTAAGATCTACCCGAATTTGAAATTTGCCGTGATCGGCTTTTAGAACCACCTCGCTGCGCTCCGTCCCGCCATTAGTTGAGTTGGATTGTAGACTTGCCCTGCTCCAACCCAAACCCACCCTTAACCCAATTTGCCTCTAAAAGATAATTTATTTATAAATATATGTTATCAGATAAAACAAATATAAAAATATTATTTAAAACAAGTTGGGAAGAATCTTGAACTATATCCAAACCCAAACCCAAACCCGATAATCTGTAATGGAATGGGTTCGGTGCGGGGCCTCGCTCTACCACTACGGCACTACCCCATTCGTTATTCCTATCTATTTTAAATGATTCAAATTTTATAAAATTTAAAATTTGTCTTGTAATTAATAATTTGAATCGGAAGTAATCACACATATATGTTAATCATTTTATAACTCACCGGATTGAAACACAGATCAAGAACGAATGTTTTCTTGATAAAATATTGAGATTATAGAAAAATTGAGATTGGTGGAAAGAGATGCTACTTATAATTTCTTGGGCCACTTTTCCTCTCATTATGCTCTAGGGTATCACCATCATGCTACGTGTTTCTCCCTTAATCTCAAACATACTTCACTCCTTTCTCACCATTTTTTTATTAATTGTTTTTAAGAATTAATTCAAGAAATTTTGAACACTACAATAAAATAGTAAGATTTGAATGTCTAATAAGAACAAAAGTACTCGGCCATGTTTTATCAACCTAGATTGGATAGGATATTCACAGTCGTTCAGTCTAATGTATTATTTTTGAGTCAACTCCTTGATAAATCTTATATTGATATTGAACAAGTACATGTAATATTCTTACATACTCTCGTACAAATATCAATCAAGTGAGCTAACTCTCTCTCCTCCATTATCGTCTTGTTGCATCCTCTCTTCAAGGTTAATACATAAGATATTTATGTGTTCAATCTTGAAAAATTGATTTGTCAATTTGCTATCGCATTTCCACTTATGTTTTAGTATGATAAATAAAGGTGGTGGTGCAAATGACCAACCAACTATGAGAAATTAAAGATTACTTGTAAAGTGCGGTCATCAAGCTAATTTTTATGAACTTATGTTCACAAATCTCGATAAAAAAATATGGACGGGCCCTAGTTATATTCTTAGATGCTTAAGTTATACCAGATGGCTCAAAGTAATCGATATTGCATTAACTAAAGTAATTAAACAAAATTAAATCAATACGACTTGGATAATTGAACATCATTGATAGCAAGTAGATTGTATGATTTATATAAATGATGACCTGGCTGCGTCATGTTTGACCCAAATAAGTGCAATTATATATATATTAAAAAAATATTTTATTCACAATGCAAATTACAATTTAGAAGAAAGAATTTAAATTGGCGTAGGGCAAGAATTTCCCCTTCCACTGTATCCTTTTTCCCCAGAAACATAAAAGAAAAGAATGGGTGGAACTAGAAGTTCATAACACTCCACATGTCAGACAACTAGTGGTTCCCAACAGCCACAAGCTGCATGCCAATGATCGCGATAAGATATGGCGATAAACCAACGTTGGTAAATTAATAAAAATCTTTCTCCTCTTACATCGCCCGATTTCCTGTCCTAAATTGAGACCTCGATGGCCATCGCCAATTCCCTGGATTTTTCCTTAACTTCTAGCATCAACAGCAAGAACAGAAAAGCCCTCCAATTCTCTCACTACTCCCACTGTAAACGTAGAAGCAAAAGCCCTTTCCCCTTTATCTCACATTTCCTCTTCTTGAACCTGAATCCGAGAGCTGTAAGAGCAGATTCCTCGGCTTGTTCGCCGCCGGTGCTGGAAGACAACGCGCCAGTAATCGAGCTGGCTTTGAAGCTCCAAGATTTTCAGCCCGCCGATCATTTGCCCGAAGATTACAAAGAGTCAAACGCTCTGATTTGCAGTTTGTTGAAGGATTCTGAAACTGCACACCTTGGATACGAGTACTATGAGAAGGCCAAAGGAAAACCCAATTTCAGACCTCGGAGAAATACGCTGAAGCTGCTCGTCAGGTACCTGATTCGTTCCAAGAACTGGGGATTGTTGTTCTCTTTCTGTGAAGATCTTCAGGTCTTCCGGGTTTTGCCCGACAGGTCCACATGTTGTAGGTTGATTAGTGCTTGTCTTAAAGCTAGGAAATTGAGAGTTGTTAATAATTTGCTGGAGGTTTTCTTGGTTAACGATGTTGAGACTGCTGTTTTGGCCTTTGGGTTCGCGATGAAAGGCTATAACCAGCTGCATATGTACTGCAGCACTAACGATTTGTATCAGAGGATGAAGTCTGCGGGCCTGGATTTGGACCCTGCCTGTTATTTTCACATAATGGAAGCGCATTTGAAAATGAAACACTATGAGAAATGCATCACGATCTTTCAAGATTTCGAGAATCGGAGAATGATCGAAATTGGGAATCCACCACCGTTTTGCTCTCAAATTTACTGGATTCTGTGCGAGTCGTTGGGTAAAACAGGGCGCCCTTTTGAAGCGCTTGAGTACTTCAGGGAAATGTCTAAGAAAGGGATCCTGGAAGATCATTTCCTGTACTCGTCTTTGATCAGTTCTTTTGCAAGCTCCGGTGAATTAGAAATGGCTGAGGAGCTCCTGCAAGAAGCGGAGAGCAAGAAAATGCTGAGGGATCCAGCGCTTTTCTTGAAGCTTGTTCTG
This sequence comes from Sesamum indicum, assembly GCF_026168435.1. Classification (NCBI taxonomy): domain Eukaryota; kingdom Viridiplantae; phylum Streptophyta; class Magnoliopsida; order Lamiales; family Pedaliaceae; genus Sesamum; species Sesamum indicum. The sequence goes on along the minus strand of NC_142665.1, from coordinate 6,413,346 downwards.
AGGTACGTCCAGGAAGGGATGATGGAGAAGACGCTCGACGTTGTTGCAGCGATGAGGCGTGTGGGAATCAGAGTTTCCGACTGCATTTTCTGCGCTATCATCAATGGCTTCTCCAAGAAAAGAGGGGCTAAAGCTGCAGCAAGAGTGTATGAGGAGCTTGTTCTGCAGGGGTGTGAACCAGGCCAAGTGACCTATGCCTCAATTCTAAGCGCATATATTAGACTTGGGCGGTATTCCAAGGCGGAATCCGTGTTTGCAGAGATGGAAAGAAAGGGTTTCGACAATTGCATAGTTGCCTACTCCAGCATGGTCGCAGCCTATGCCAAAATGGGGAGAACGAGGGACGCAATGAGGCTCGTTGCTAAGATGAAAGAGAGAGGCTGCGAGCCAAACGTGTGGACTTACAACTCCTTATTGGATATGAACGGGAGAGCGTTGAACTTGAGGTTCGTGGAGAAGACATGGAAGGAGATGAAAAGGAGGAAGATCATCCCGGACCGTGTTAGCTACACAACCGTGATCAGCGCTTATAACAGGGCGAGAGAGTTTGAAACGTGCGTGAAATACTACGAGGAGTTTAAGCTAACAGGTGGGAAGATGGACAGGGCGATGGCGGGTACTATGGTGGCGGTTTTCTCTAAAATGAACAGAGTTGAAGAGGTGATTGAGCTTTTGAGGGACATGAAATTGCAGGGGACTGAGTTGGATGCAAGGTTTTATAGGTCGGCGATGAATGCGTTGAGAGATGCAGGGCTTCAATCCCAGGCGAGATGGCTGCAAGAAACGTTTAAGCATTCTTGATTCATTGCAAGAAATTGAGAACCTTGGAAGATAGACAGAGATGTCTGAATTGGGAATTGGGGTGGGGATGGACATGTAGTTGAGTTTGATGAATGTCGGTTAATTGTTATTACAGAGAAGATGAAAACAACTTACCTGGAAAAAGAAATTGTAAAACAGAAAGAGCAGTGAATAGTCGGGCTCGGGCCTGTCTTACATCAAACATCAGTTAGAACTTAGAACCCTTTTTATTTTTAAACTAGTGTTTCGTTCTATATTTACTCCAAAATGTTAGAATGTATATTACACGGTAAGGCCCGTCCAGCCCCTGATTGCATAAATTACACTGTAAAGCCCGTCCAGCCCGTGACTGCAAGTAAAGGCCCGTTTTTTTAGTTGTAAAATCGTGACGAATGAAATGGGCTGGACTACAATCCGCCAGCCCATGTTCAAGGAATAAAATATAGGTATCACAATTCGTATGGATAATTGTGCCTCTTTTTTTTAATCGTAACTTTGGACATTTTGATAAAAATCCTAAATAATCATCTTTTTAATTAACTTATCAATTTATAATCATAATTTTATCACCTTTTTATCCCATCCTAAGCCCAGGCTGATCATGGAATTGAATTTCTATTAAATATTTTATTTCATTTTTTATTCCTTTAATATAATATTAAACAATCACGTATAGAATTTAATTTTTATTTATATATATTAAATAGAATAAAAAATACATAAAAAAACTCAGATCAATCATTTAGACTGTGAGGACAAAAGCAACACACCGTTTCAAGGCCCTTAAAGCATTCTGGACCGGACAAGAAAGGCCCAAATATTATTGGTCCATTATCTAACTTGGACTAAATCATACAAAAATATTGCAACAAAAGCCCTCCCACTTATAAATGGAGGTACTGCTGAACAGTACTTATTGTGTAATTACATTATAGAAACATTATCTTTTCATATTTACATGGATATGTTTTTCAAAATATATTTTCTAAAATATAACATAAGTCTAGGAGATATAATATAGTAGGTCTTAAGTTTAGATCGGGTCAACCCTCTATCACAAAAATATAGGGTTAAATCAATGATCCCTCTTTAATATGTGAAATGAGCAAATACCCCTATGTGAAAAAAGAATTAGTAAATTATTCATCTATGTTTCAAAAAATGAAGCAAATTACCTCCCTATCAATGGTTTAGACAGCGCGTAATTTGCTTCATATTTCAAACACAGGGGACGATTTGTTATTTTATTTTTTACAAGAGATATTTTATTCGTACATCGTATCGCAGCGGGATAAATTGTATTTTTTTGTTGAAACCATTAGCAGGTTGATTCCTGGACATGGTTATCTCCAAACTCATGGTGTTGCCATCCCTATCCCAAAAATCACCAGGAAATGCCAGCAAAAGTTAAAGGGGAATAGCATATATGGCATATTCGTATATTAGATGTTGGTATTACAAATGGAGATGCCACTTTGTGCATGTAAAAAGCTAGAAAGCAAAAAGCTGGAGAAACACATCTTTTGTTGATAGAAAGTAAGCATATGCTTCAATTTTGCAAGCACCTAATGATATGGACATAATTGAATCTGTTCCTTTTGTAATTTAGTTCAAATAATACTAACACCAAATCCTTATTTTATTGCATTCTAAATAATATTGATAGACATTAATTCAGATTTTATTTCATCTTATCTCGTTATAAAATGTAAATGTAGAAACGACACCTCACAGACTAATTGAGGAGGATTGTGTTTGTACCTGTCCGACTCGCCAAATTCTTATAATTAACTGATACTTACAGAAATTAAGGTCCAATAGTGTAGAAATCGACATACATAAATCAAATAAGAATGTTTAGTCCAAACAAATATTTAATCAAAATTTAGACCTATTATAAGAATGAGTATGACAACGTTGGATCCTAAACAAGTGTGGCGTGACATTTGGTGGTGTTGATGTTGCAAATCGATATAATAAAATTATGTGAGGTGTCAATATCACAAAGTCTATCACTAATAAATGTTGCATTTATTACTTAAGTCTTGTATTTGCATTAGAAAGGCAATTAATGCCAATTGGTGTGGAACTCAACTATCAATATGTTATGATGGCTGTGGAAAGCAAACCTAAAAAAAAAAAAAAAAAAGCTAATCTGTAAACATTAACAAATATTTATAAGTTAAAGAAAAGTTTTTAAATCCTACAACCCCTGTAACTGACAGACACGTTAACATAAAATCAACTCATTTAAAATTATTGGATGGAAGAAATAATTACAAAAATCAATAAACAATGAATGATCGGTGTCTTGCTCATCTATTCACCATCAAAAAGGCCCTTACTATTATAAATATATTCCAATCAATTATTTATTCTTAATTAATTAAATTCACGGTTGGGACAAGAATGTAATAGAACACTTTAAGACAACCAAATCCTACGAAAAGAGAAGTGTAATCTCCATCTCATTAATATGGTGACAACTAGTGGTTCTAGATATTCTAGAAGCATCTTCTTTTTCAAAAAGAAAAAATATCTTCTTAATTAATAATATTCATATAAACTTGTGAGCCACATGTCAAGGGGTGAAATTTTTGATCTCGCATATTTCGATCAAATTCATATTATTTGCAGTTTTATTAATGACTTATAACCAGCTTCCAATGTATAGAGCTTATTGACGTAAACATTAATTGAGTACTCACTGTACCGCTCTTATATATATAATAAAATAAAGGGATAAAATTATTTTATTTTTGAACTATGACTGTCTTTTTACTTTGTTATTTATTTATTTTTAATTTAGTTTGTCATACTAACTGCACGAGTTTTGTAAGTTACCACCTCATATCATTTTCATCTGGAAGTTTGCACCTAAAAATAGTCACAAGCAGCTCATATGTCTAATTTTCTAGAGCAAATCTCAAATCTGGTCTACATTTTTTAGGAATCCACCATGTTCTTATAACAAAAAATGAAATTAGATATAATTTTACAGAATTCACAAATGATTTTTTTTAGAAATAATGAAGATTCGCACATACTATAAAAAAAATAAATATTTCCGACATATTAATCACTACGGCTTAAAAATCGTAACGGAACAATATTATCACCACGATCATATAAAATTGATTTGAAAACTTAAGTTTTAACCACGTTTAATTAACATTTAGGTTTTAGCTATAACTAAAGTATATTTTACCATAGTTTGTAGTTGTACTAAATACTTTGGGCTTCACTTGCAAAAACAACAATTATAGCCATTGCGTAGGTGTGGTTCATTAGTATCCACTATAATTTTTAATTTTTAGCTGCAGTAATTAATCCTAGTAAATAGCCTATTTCTTCTAGTGACAAGTGCTGACCAGTTTTTGTTGAAAAATTTCACCGAGGAATGTTTTGAGGCGATAGTTTATACAACTCGTGTAATTGATATGACAAATTTATGAAATTAAAAAAAAGTTTAGATGACAAAGTACAAATTCGATCATAGTTCAAAGGCCAGAGGATTTTTTATTCCAAATAAAATTATAACATAAAATCTATTGACTAATAATGTTACTTGAACACCATCCAGTTAATGGATACTTTATCCTACTCCTTAGCTAATGAATTAATTTAAGAATAACATGGAGTGAGAGCAAAGAGCACAAGCCAACAATTTCCAAAAATAAGCCATGTTTTGCATGCCAAAAGGCAACAAATCAAGAAAATGAACTCCAAGAAAGTAGGTTTTTACTGTAGAAATTGAACATAAAATAATCAGATTGAAGGAAAAATTAGGTAAGATATTAGGAAGTAAGAGCACTTAGGATTGGTGGAGTTCCCACTGAACACACATATATACAAGGCTGCATACATGTTGGGAGCAATTTCATGTAGGGTTTGCAATTTTTTTACTTAGTTCTGTTAAACAAACACAACTAGGAGTTCCCACTAAACACACATAATATGTGAATGTTGTTTTCACAGGTTAAAATAACAAGACATCCAAAGTTGTCCTGGTGATGATGGGATACACTTGTCATCAATGTCCTAAAGGTTGACTTCTTGTAGATACTGTCAAAACACTACTGCACATTGATTTTTGGGAGAGGTTTGGACTTTACTTGGACCATTATTGACAATGACTAAAGCAAAAGCCTAATCACTAGTCTATCATCATCAGTGTACTACTTAGTGGTTGTATGATATCACATGAGTATGCCAAGAATATGATAAGATTGTGGTGGGGAAATTCATCTTGATGCATGCATTCAAAGTTAAAATTTGAAATAATCAAAATTTCAATTGCATTAACAGCTAAAATTATATTGTAACATTATGTATATATATAGCTATGATTTATATATAGTGTGTATACTATTACACTTGGTGCATATATAAAGATGATGTTATGACATTAAATTGTGAGATGTAAGCATGCAAGCATCACAATATTTATTATACAAAGGACAAATTTTTCATATTTAAGAAAACAACGGATTAAATAACATGGCAACTTCTCGAAGTTTCATATAATATTTACTAGAACAATAAAATATCTAAGTTTAACTATCACGACTGCATGCACAAACACCGTGCAGGTCAAGACATCCATTCAATGCCACATGTGAGATTGAAGCCGCTCTATCATATCTGGTAAATCCGATATAGCCAACACATGAACTCAATCTCGTAGCTTTTTTTAAAAAAATATATATTTTTAAAAATTTTTATTTAAATCATATCTCATGGAACAAAATCAAATCTGACATGATGGAACCAATCACATATATCATGTAACTAGTTAAAATCATGGTTGAGGAATATATAATCACAAAATGAAGCCCATTAAAGAGGGGCACATGATGGTGAAAAAGGGCAGTTGAGTTGAGTGGCATATGATGCATGGTATTTATACCGGGCATATGCTGCTCACTCCACCTCCCAACTCCCAACGATAACCTTCTTTCTCTCCATTAAGGCCTTGTACTCCTCACTCTCATAAACCCACACATTTCAGCACCTCAACTCTCTCTACTGCTATTCAAGAAACATGAAGCACAATTTTCAATCACTTGCACTTCTCATCTTCCTCCTTGCCATCCTTATCAGCACCTCCGCCAGAGAATTTGCACCAAAAGAAGGTGAAATATCAAAGAATTTCTCTCCAGATCAAAAAAAATAAAAATTCAAAGAATTTCTGCACATTTCTTACTTTATTATGTATTTTTTTTTTCTTGAAAATATTAAGAAAAGATATTGCAATTCTTGTGCAGGAGAAGTAGATGAAAAGATCAGCGGCAAGGGATTATCTGTTGAAAAGATGGGCAGCACCGACTCCTTTGATGTAATTTTCTAGTTCATTTCTTCTTCTTGATTTTCTTTTTGATAATTAAGATTTTTAAATGCTACTTTGCTGAATTTAAAGGGTGTTTTTGCCAAGTTTATTTAAATGGTCTTATAATCTGATACATCAATATGTTTTTAAAATTTATAAAATAAGTTCTTATATAAAAGTTTGGAATAAAATAAGATCACGAAACTTATAATAACGAGATGGTTTTAATTAATATGTTAATTTCAAATAGTTCAAGTAAATTAAAATCCAACTTAAGAGAAGTTTCAAGATTTTAACATTTTATGGTTAATTACCTACGTGGCAGAATCTGATGGGGTTAGAGGAGTGTGAAGGTGAAGATGAAGAGTGCTTAAAGAGGAGGGCTATTGCAGAGGCTCACCTCGACTACATCTACACTCAGCACCATAAACCTTAATCCAGATAGATACATCCTATGTAGAAATAAATTAATGAAGGTGGTGTTCGTGTTATCTGTATTCCCACTCTTTGAATTGGAATTTCCTATAATTTCAATTCTAAATTAATTACCCGATTAATTTATTTATTTTGATAGAAGCGATTAATTACTTCGTATAATATATCACGATATATACTCAAAACTCTATCAAGTAGTTTTCGAACATCAGTTTTACTATTGAAAGTTGAAACATAAAGGATGCGTTATAATTTGTCTAAATCGCCGATTATTTTTTACGTATCGAATAAGATAATAAATTATAAATATCCAAAAAATAAGGTAAATATGCACGCACATTTAATTAAAATTAAAGACATGCATGCATGGATTTTATTCATTCACGAGACCTCAAACTTAACAATAAAACAAAATTATGTGATACAAAAAATGTCTATAGCTAATGGCGTTATATATTTTCTAAAGTTAATTAGTGCGGAATTTGTGCAACTTCCTTAATTATAAGGTTATTTTATTTTCGCACTTTTATTTATTTGCTTCTTCATATTATATCAATTTATATATTTATCATATCCTTATACCTTTGCTTCATACATATCTAAATAGGATATATATTACTTTTACCAACGTTTTAATAAAAAATTACGTACTCTCTACATGTGAGTGAGTTATACATGCATTGCATTCCTTACAAGTTGAAAATATTAAGAAAGTATATGTCAATTACTCACCACTGTATAACAAATATTAATGATCCCTGCAATTATAATAATTAACGTATTTGCATCATGCCCATATACATTTTAATTAATTTAATTATAGTTGCATGTGTTTAATAGGAAAGTAATTAACGATTACTAGATACCTCTTTTTTTCACTATAAAAAAAGTAAATCTCAATCAATTACTAAATATATGATAAGTTAAATTTATATATATATATATAGGGTTAGTGAATAATTATACTCTATATATTTTGTAGTGGATTTTATTAATGTTCCAAACAGGATTTAATTTTGTGCATGACAAATTCTTTGGTGTTGGGCCAATTGGGTTGTTCGTAACCCGAAAGAAAAAGTAATTAAGTAGCGACCCATTTCATGCTCTTACACAAGACCCCAACTTTCATAATTTTGTGGTTTCTTTACTGCATTGCTTGAAATTAAATTGATCTGGAAATTGGCACCTTTAAGAGGGTCTGCAATTTTTTTTTCTAAGAAAAAATTATAAATTTAATTTTAGTTTGATTTTGTGGTGGGTATCATCCTTATAAGTATTAGTATATATATATATATATATATATGCAATATAATTCGTGGCATTTAGAAATCACTTGAAATATTGTAAAATATTTACCGAATAAAGGATAAAAATATTTATGTGATTCAATTATTACTGGTATGTTCATCGTCGTTCAGGTTCAGTTTTCACTAATATAAATTGTTCGTGTTTTATAATTAAAATTACTTATCAACTATTTATAATAAGTATTGTAAAGTTATAAATTCACCTCTAACCTAAATAAAACGTTGGGACAAATTGTACGATAAAATTCCATTATAGTATTTGTAGAATATCAATCATCTCAAAGTTAGCAAAATAACAAAATAAAACAAATTAGGAAAGTTGAAGAAAGAATAGATACAAATAAAGAACTTAGATTGTCGGTATAGAAGAAATACCATGGTTCAAAATTAAAAAATTATGGTGAATATTAATTATTTATAATTGCACGATAACTATATATTAGCGTTGTTTCTGCATAAATGTTTTGATTAAAATTAAATCATGACAACTCTGATCAAAATTTTAAATTTTTATTTGATTATAATAAATATTATCGATTTGTGATCATTTTTGAATTACTGATATTCCATCTCCTGCTGTTGAATGCTTGTTTTTTTTTATCTTCAAGTTGGATTATAGTTTGCTTTTCCGCTAAATTGGAAAGAAAAAAAAAAGGATTTATAATATAAATGTTTTAATTTAAATTAGATTAGACCGAATTTAAATTAATTATATAACAAGTTTAATATACTTGTCATATGGTTGGTATACAGTTTATGAAAAACAGAGACAAATCACATTGTAAGTATATTACAATTACTTTGTGATTGATTTAGTTCAATTAAAAAGTGAATCGGATAAGAATTTTATTTGAATCATTGATATGTGGTGTGTAAATTTATTCTTTTCAATCACAAAATAAATATAATATATTTATGATAATCATCTTTTCAAGTTATACATCAATAATATTAATATATAATTGATCTAATTTCGACCCAACACCAATTAAATTAGAATTTGTAATCAGAATTGTGTCTCCTTCTCAATCTCATTATCAGTCCTCTCTCTCTCTTTCTCTCTCTGTGAATAAAATGAAGACATTGATGCAGTGATAATAAGGTGGAGAAGAAGAAATTATAATAGCTTTTCCATTACAGTAGAATCAATCTTTACCAATGCCGTCGAATATGAATTGGAAGCCTGATCTTGCCGCCACCAGGCCTCGCCGACGGTCCCAGGCGCTACTACCGTTTGTCAAGGCTCCCGCCGCACAACCCCCACCGCCGCCGGGGGAAGATTCTCCTGAAGCACTCTTCAATCTCCAAGACGACAAGAAAAAAGCAGAAATTATTTTCATAGGGAGAAAGAAAAAGGGTTTGTTTGATATCGGTTTGAATGCTCTGCCTCAACATGGCTCCCGAGCGGCCGAGAAGGGTGACAATGATCCAGAACGCGGCCCGGATACGGCGGCCGCCACCGTCGCTTCTACTTCTGGAGATGAGAAAGCAAGATTTCATAGCGAATGTGGTTCAAGTTTTACTGCAGAGGAAGTTCTTGATGAACATAAAGAAGAGAAAGAAAGGAGACAGAGACGTTGGGAAGCACTTCTTGATGTGGCTGAGGATGCTTTACGCGAGTACGAGGAAAATCTCGGGAAGACAGAACAGAATCGGAGAACGAGTAGGGAACCGGGAGAAGGCGGCGAGTTGCTAAAAAGGTGGGCGAAGAAGACTACTATTGACCAATGTCGGATCATCGGAGAAGTGGGTAGTTGTGATCTTCAGGTGGCCGCGGAGGTAGTGGCGCCGCTTGTTGTGAGGTCGAAAAGGGAGACTTCCGTGGCGCTGCCGAATAAGTTCAGGGACTCATTACTCAGTTCCGTGGTGGCTGCCGAGGAATTTCCCCGGCGGAGTAGAAGCGGCAAATCGACCACCAACCGGAAATCAAGGTGACTCTTCGTTGCGGCCTGTTAATGGTCGGTATCGCCGTACATGGATTCTTACCAACAAATATCCATAACAAATTTTTCATTTTCTACTCATACTCTACCTTATAAAATACCTACAGAGTCTTATTGAAATTGTATCTAAAAGAATTAGATAGAATCTGGGTCTCACGATTTGAAACGATAAAGTGGAAATTTTATAAAATTAAAATGATAATTTAATACAAAAAAAAAATTAGATATCAAATTATAAAAACGATCATAATCCGAATAATAAAATATCTTAATGGATTTTCATAATATGTAGGTCGATAAAATAAAAGTATTTATTTAAATTTTAATATGCAAATTGATCATCAATAAAATTTAAACAATAAATTTGATTTTGTCCAAATAATGGGTAGATATTAATAAAATTTAAATAAGATTTTGTATTTGCATTCAACTTTGATTTGTTGAATTTTTAATAATTTGAGTTCAAATAAATTTTATTTATTTCATTGATTACTCAAATTTAACTAAATTATTTTTCATCCATTTTACTTTCTAAATGTCAAGTTAACTTTTGCATAATTTGATCAAAAAATTAATTTTGAGTAATTACGAAATCAATATAAAAAGTTCTAGCATATTGATCAAAATTTAAATACGTAAATAATATAAATAAAATATATAATGAAATGATTATATACTATTTAATTTTTTAAAATATTAAATAAATTTAATCAATTGATTTACTAAAAGTTTACGAATTCAATATTTTAAATTAATGAATAAATAAATATTTTTGGGCATTAGACTATCAATAATACCCATGAGTATTTTAGAATACTAAATCATTATTCCTACCCATGGGTATTTTAGGGTATTAAACCCTATCCATATCCATTCATTTAGTTTCATGAATTTAGGGGGTAGGGTAGGATCTTTTATTTATTAGGTAGGTTATGAGTATAACTATAGATATCAAAATTATTTTTAAGTATGATTAGGGTAATACTCTATTCATTGACAAGGTTATATTTATAGAGTTTGAAAAATTACATCTAACATCCCTACGTATTACTTCCGTCTACCAAATAAATTCTTCTATTAATTAAAATTCACTGAATTTATTTATATTAACAAAAAAATTGAAAAAAAATCTATATATATCTACAATTAACTTATTATTGATTTATTGCAAGTCAAATAAATCTTTTTATTACTATTTTTTATTTGATTTTTTGTAAACATCACTTTTTACTATGCAGTAAAAAATTGAACTGAATAGTGAACTAGAACTGGTGGTTGCCTTAATTACTTAACTACTTTTCTAGAAATTCTATCCCAGACTTGTTTGGGTCAAATCGAAACTAACAAGTGTAATATGATTAGCGAGCAATTTAGAAAAAGTGACCGATTACAAACATGTATATTATACTTATTTTGTGGTTGATTTGATTTGATCAAAACCAGATCAAAATTAAAAAAAAATTCTAATTTTCTCACTCAATTTTACTACCTAGTATATATATATATATATATATATATGATCTTGTCATCTAATTATCGAATATCAATATTTAATAATCATCATTTCATAAGGATGGGTTCAACCCTATGACCTTAACTAGGGCCTCATTGGCTACGCAATTTCACTTCTTTAAGTGGATATAGATTGGATAACTTTTAAGTGATCTATCATCATCTATCATGATCAAATCTGATTTGATTAAAAATTAATTTCTTTAATCACGTATGACGTACGTACATATATGTAGACGTTGATATCTGCCATCTATTCTATTTTATTATTTAATTTACCCTTTATATTAATAAAAGTGAAAATTTGATGATGACAAACAAAACCTTAACTAAACTTGAACTAGCAAGAAAGAACCATATAAAATGAAAGTGAAGTTTTCAAGTTAGAATGGATAATACCTTAATTAATTAGACATTGACTACATATCATGTCGTATCAGACTTAAATCTAAACGAAAATTTAAGAGTTTATTTGGCTGGAGTAAAAAATGAGTGTATAAGAAAAGTAAAAGTAAAGATGTACAAGAAAAAAGTTTGGTGTTTGGTTAGGAGAATAGTTTGAAGGAAGATAAAACTGGATGTTTATAAAATCCCTTGGAGCCTAATTTTAGTAAATTATGTGTAAAAGTGAAAGTATACTGCCAAAAATATAAAAATATATTTTTTTAATTTTTATTTACTATATTACCCATATATATAATTTTTCTCTAATTTTTTTTCTTTCCACTGGTAATACCAATACATAATTTTTGAAAAAAGATAAACAATACACAGTACTGATTCTGATGAATATTTTCATTAATGAAAAATAATTTTGTTCTTGTTTGATGAATATTTTAGGAATAAGATTTTTACATTTGTATATACTAAAATTATTTTAGTATAATATTAACTTATTTATTTTTTAATATAAAACACAGGTAAAGGGTTAATCAGTAAATCTATTATTATTTTCCTTTTCCCGCCTTTTGATTTTTCCTTTTCTCTCACTGAACTAACCCTAAGAGTATGTACTCTTTTACTCATTTGTCAAATTTGAATTCTTTTTTTGTTTGAAAATTGATTTGTCAATGAGCGGATCCCACTTACCTTGTGCGGATTTTAAATCATAAAGAATCTCCAACGTTAATTTTTTTTTCCGATCCTAAACCCAATCCAATATCGAGTGTTATAATAATTTTTTCTTTATTTAAATAAAAAATAAATTTGTCAGTAACATAATTCAATTTTTTTATATTTTATATAATTTTTATTGATTACCATATTAAAATTTAAATATTCTTTATGAATTAGACATATTATATAATATAAAATTTAAAATCTTTTGTAACTTTTTATTTATCAACTTTTTAGAAAAATAGAATTCTCCCATGCCAAGTACTAACTAATATTTAAATATAAACAAAAATGAATTAAAAAATAAAAACAATAAGAAACGGGTCGATCTGAATCCAAAATCTAAAACATAAAAATGCATTCCAAGACCCATTTATGGCTTCAGAATCCAAGTCCGGCCCAAACCCAAACATATGAACGGAGGATCCAGATTGTTGTAAATATGCAAGTGCAGAATTCGCTAACCCATCCCATACCCAATTTCTATTGGTTGGAAACAGTCCAAGAGTGACGTAAGCACACGTTTCATATTTATTGAGTTTAGAAAAATAATGTGGGGGAGAAGGAAGCAGGGGAATTGAGTGCGCAGATTATTGGGTTGCAGGGCTGAAAAGTTTGGGAAGACAGAGCCAACTTTTATTGCATTGAATTGCACTCCAACACGACTCCCATAGTCTCCATCTCCAATCTGCAATCCAACAAAATTTTGCCTAAATAAGACATGCCCTCTTCTTACACACTTCAAACTCCTACAATAATTGCATCCAATCTTTTCATAAGTTTTAAATTTTAAGATATATATAATTATTTGTACAATGAGATATGCCTGTATTAATAAGAATAATTATTTTTTATATTCGTGACACGTCATTTCTGTGTTTATATATAATATACAATATATATCATGAATAAGAAAAAATATATATAAACCAACATATTATATTTTTTAAAGATAAAAAGAAAGAAAAAAAAAGCAAAAATATAAAAGAAAATAAATTTTAAGGGTATTATCTGTATTACAATAAAATTGGTATTCGGTATTATAATCATCGTTTGTGAGATAAAAATGCATTCACTTATATATTAATATAGATTATAAACAATTGTCATTTAAAATTGCAGTAAATACTATCACAATAAATAAATACTTAAATAAAGTTGAGCAAAAGAATGTGAAAACATAAGTTTTAATCATATTTAATTAATATTTGTCATAATGTTAGTCACAACAACAATATTTGTCATGATCTGTAGCATTAGCAAAACTATTTTGTCATTAGAAAGACATCCCCATAAGGAAGAGAATGCTGTGGGGTTTATAAAACTCTCAAACTCTTCATCTGAAATTAAAGTGGGCGCGTGATAACATCATTAGATCCCCGTTAGACAAGAGGCCTCGGATGGGAACATAGCCTAATTCCACAAAAGATACCAAATAATACTGCGTGCAGTGTGAGCGGGGTCGTACTGCATGCAGTATTGGTTGTTACTAACGTCCCATTTTATAAAGTACTATTTACTCTCGATGTCTCATTGTATGAAATATTATTTATTGTGATATTATAGACCTTACTAATTTATCTTTAAAAATTTTTTATAAGAACAAAAAGATTTCAAACAGACAAATGCGTGAAGTTGCTCATTGCAACCAATGTAGAACGGCTAATAGGATGAGTTAATGAGTAGTGGGAGGTGGGATGGCAGGGGCAAGACCAGTTTGAGACATTACTACTCCAACCTTCACTAGTCCTCATTCCCCAGTCCCCATCCTAATTTGCCTCTTAGTGGTCCAATTCTAGCTGCCAAAATTATAATTACTAGTGGTAGCAGCCTCCCACACCCCACACGCATGATACATATTTTTTTTTATTTTTTATTTTTCTAAATAAGAATTGTTTAAATTCATCAAAATAAATGAAAAGTAAAAGTGATAGACTACCAATTGAAATATGACTAGCACATGCATAGCTATTAAAATTCTTTTATTATATTTAAATTTACAATATTTCTAAACGTGAAAACATACATATGTATGTATTCATATATTATGTTTTCTTTTTCACTTTTTTTCCTTTGAAATAAGATTATTCTGGTAATTTATTTGCTTGCATATCAAAATAGATATTTTTATGATCATCTAACATAATAAAATAATAATATAAATTTATTATTAATACCACCTCAAACCTTTTTCATCAAAGCCCAAAGAACAAGATAGTGAGTGGGACTTAGTGAGTGATAATTGAATCCCCAGATATTCTAACACACAAGGCAACACTAGATTAAAAGGTCATATCTTCATTTAGATAAGTCCAAATCCTTCGTTTTTTGTTATGTAGCTAATACATGCAGTTATCCAATGGTATTAGATTTACCCCAACTACCTTCCAGATTTTGCTCTATAAATATTTATAAATTCAAGCAGTATGCAGTCATTTTAGTAACACAAGCTATCATACTCATACTCTTATTCTCTCTCGATTTTTAGGTTATTTTTAGCATATTTTGGCACTCCACACAATTTTCATCACTTTTAATATTACTTCCAACAATTATTCTTGCTTTAACTCAAGTTTTCCTTTTATTTTTTCAGTAAATTCATTATCAATTTAAGTGTTGGAGTACTTACCTATGTTTTGCAGGTTAGTCCCTTGATAATTTTAGGATTTTCATGAAAGTCCTTTGATCTTGTGTTGTGGCTGAACTCAAGTAAGCATCAATTATTATTATTATTATTATTATTATTATTATTATTATTATTTGATGTATATTTATAAGCATACATCAATGTATATAATAAGTGAGTAACCAAATTAAAATTTAATTCCAATAGCGACTGCGCTAAGGAAAAGATAAAAGTTGGAAAACTATAACACTCACCTTAATTATTTTGTCAACAAAAAACTCTTGTATGTATTTAATGCATAAATACCAAAAAAAAAAAAAATCTATATTTTTGTTACATTGATAATATACTGGTCCCTTATATTGCCATTTTCACGACATCGTATATTATAATTTTCTTTAGTAGCTAAATTCATTCATTTTAATTTAAATTGAAATTGGTCAAATCATAATTTAGTCACATAATAATATATTATACTTATTATATAAGTGATGTACAGTTTAATTGGTATGATCATTCATATAAAAAAATATTTACTTATTATATAATTTAATCATTTATAAATATTATGTGGAAAAAAAACGAAATCATGTAAGAATTTGATACGATCATATATATTTTTCTTTTATATCCTATCCTTATTATATTCACTTTGGAAATTGTAAGGAGGTGGTCCGTGGGGCCGCTTATTAGCGATTACTATAAAATCAAAATCAAATGATACCTTATCCTTTACATTGTATCTTCTGCAGACTGAATATTCGTAGTGTCCCGCACGCAATATTATGTTAATTTAATTTTTAACATTAAAATATTTTAGTATGAGTGATTAGTTGTATCCTACGTCAATAATAATAATGATAATTAATAATCGAAGTAGCTAAAAATAATAAATTAAAATTAAGAATTATTTCTTTTATTTATGAAAGTTGTAAGAATAGTCATCTTTGAGATGGATAGTTTTTATATTTGCAATTTTGCCCCATCTTTCCACAGTAAATCAAACTACGTATTAATAGAAAAATGACTAACTACAAATTCATTCAATAACACAAATAGCCATTTAAACATACTGTGGTTCCTACTTATAAAGTTACAAGATTTCAATTTAATAATTAGATTAAGAAGTTCATCCGTATATTTTGAGTATCTATTGCAGCTAGATTTTTTTAAAAATATATTAAAATCTAGAGCATGGAGTTGATCATAACATTACAACCGATCGAGAGACAAAATTTTCTTAGTAATTGAAAAATCAATTTTTTTCAGCAATCAATAATAGTCGATGTTCACTTACAATTACCTTTGTTTTCGTATTTTTCTAAAGAAAAACATCAATGATAACTTTTATAAATATTATTTAACACATATTCTTGGCCGATAACACGCATTTACGATAATAAATAAATAATAATAAAAAAAAATCGGCCAACAAATCACACTAAAATAGTTTACGAATGATCAATCATTAACGATATTTAATTTGCCAAAATTGAGCTTATACCACCACATACAATCAAGCTAAGTGTGTGTGTATATATATAAATAAATAAAAATTGAATTATAGAGTTAAAGAAATGAATATTTTGGGCTTTGGCATGCTTTAGAGTTCAAAGTATGTTGGAAGCTTCTCTAATAATCATGACATTACGTGGGACCTACAACCCATGATTAACATTATTTAGTATTAATATAAGTATTTTCCAGAATTGCACTTCCCTAGATCTTCCGAAATATTTGGTAATTAGGCAATTCATATTATTCAAGAAAATATCAAAATAAATATAAGGACACTTCTTAACAACACTTCAATTATTGCCTTCCGTCTTATCTATTTTCATAATATTCCAAACTTACTAATTATTTAATTAATCATGAGGTGGCATAATAGGACGCAAAATCAAAATTTTACTTCAAATGGGTTTAGATGAGATGGAAATAAGTTTTACTTTGTATTTGAATCAATGAAATATAAAAGGCTATATTCACCTAAATTCATTCTCATTATTTTATCTTAATTGCTACTCAATTATTTTTATTATAAATTCATTATCACATTACCCATATGCTTTACAAACTCTCCCTAAAATTCAAAAAAATAAATTACTATTCCAATTAATCGAATACAATAAATTATATCATCAAATCATATTATATCAGTATAAAATAATCATTTATATATATATATATTGACTAATATTTTAGCCCATAATGTTTAAATAAATAAATTAATGAGTCAACTAGAAGAACAAAGTACCAATGGAGCTAAAATGATTCATTACATGATGAATTTGACAATATATTATCATATAAATTACATCGATATCTTCTAAAATTATATTTAATTATATAAACACTTTATGCTTTCAATAAAATTATAAATATACTTTTAAAATAATATTGGTGTAATTCTATCAGAAGGTGTTGGATGAAAATTCTGTCATCGAGAAGACTCCAATATAATTAAAATTACATTATTGAGTATGTATCAATTTTATAAAAAATAAAAGATATTTACGTAATTAATTTGAAAACACATTAAAGTAATTTAATCCTATACTTAATTGGATGGGACGAACCTCTATGGGAATAAGGTGCACCGAGCCGCCGCAATTGGAATACAAGACGCACAACCAACGTCTCTTCTTGCAACGACTGGCCAATGATTCCCTCCCCACGTCTCCAGTGTCAGCCAGCACCCCACACACCACTCCCACTTTCATAAGTCGCTACCCATTCGACCCCTTGCACGTGTCTTGTAAGCTGCCCACTAAAACACGTTTCTTGTTTCCTCATCTCCAACGTCAACAACTAACTGTATTCGTGGTCTGGTCGTAAAATCGTAAAATTCATCGGTCTTTTGAATTACATGCATACTGATGAGAGAAATTACATAATTACAGAAATACCTTTTATTTTAAGCAATTTTATCTGTACTCTATGACTGCGCAGGTGGGCTCCAGTGCACAGGTGCAACAGCGGCGATAGCAGGCTTTACAGAGGGTGATGTGGCCCGTTTTCATTGGAGCTACGTATCGCGCATATAGAGGGTACCGTATAAGTATAAATACCCTCATTTATGATTATTCAAATACGTTTTTAGCACTTACTTTTACCGCCATATTTGTGCTCTAATCCGATCTCGTTATTTTATTTTTGACCCCACCTTTTCTAACTTAAGCATCGTAGGGCCATCGCCGAGGGCTTCTCGGCTAGTCTTACGTGTTTGCTGTGTTCTCAGAATCCACTTCAGATAACTTGAAAGAGGGATTCAGCGATCTCAACCCAGCGATCCGACCTAGCGACCTCGGTCCGAAAATCTTAATTTTGAGCGACCTACATCACATACCAAATAAAAATAATTAATTATATGACATTCTTATAGTAATTTCAACAGTATAATCGATTGAATATAAATATATTGATTTGACTATCTTTTTTTTTTTTTCTAATATATAATTAATTTGACAAAAGATTCAAATAACTAGGCCTTATATGACCCATTCCTAAATCTAAATGGGTTACACCTACATGGCATGTCGGGTCTAAAGACAATTCAAATTAAGGTAGAAGATGGAGTTGGAATACATTTTGAGTGTATTATCGAAATTCAACTAGTCCCAAATCTAATTAAAAAATAAGAAGAATATGTCGAGAAAATTGCAAGCAATCATATGTGATATTTATAAATGAGTAAATTATCTCTTACGAAAAAAATAGCAATTTACTCCCTTATATTTCTTATAATAAAGTAACATAAAATAAAATAAATACGTACTTTATTTTAAAAAATATAAAATATAAATTATTAATTACTTTTATAAAAAATAATTTATTGATTTACAATATGATCGAAAACTATGTTGGTATTCAGCCAGGTTAGATTTTGAGTATGATGTAATATTTGTCGTTTCCGTTCATAACCAATCACATTTGCTACTTCTCTTCTAGCAACAAGTGGCCATGTGAGTGTGTCATAGCCTTTCGCATCTTTAGACGTGTCCAGTGGCGGCCAGCAGCCTACTCGGCGGTTGCCACTCATCAATTCCACGGTTCCTAAGTCTTAAGTATTATTGTTATAATCGCGCACATGTGTTGTGACGGGAAATGACGCCAAAAACACGTTTTTGTGGTTCCCGACGTTTTCCTGACTCCTTTCCCTCTTTATTTCTAATTATATTTACTTATATTTTTCTCTACTTGTAAAATTTAAAATAATTTAGATAAAAATGCACCAAAAAGCTTCTAAAATGAAGTCCTGTTGTACGTGAACTCAAATTCCTTTTTATCACGAAAAATTGAAGAAAATTCATCTCCAATCACCACCACTCAACACAACAAATTTATTCAGTGGGTCTTGTTCAAAAAGTCATATTGAAGCTTCATAATTAAAAATTCTATGAGTACAAGTTTTATTAATATATATATATATATATATTAATTTCTTATTTATTTGTTTGATTGAATTAGTCTTTGACTCAAAATTATCGACAGATTTGATTTAAAATTGTATATTTATTAGTCTTTAATTTTTAAATATATCAATTGATGTAATGAATCACAATCTTTCAAAAAATTCAAAATTCATAAGTCATTTATAAAGGTGTTAACTAAATACGCACCGTCATAATTCTTACATCCACAATAATAATAATAATAATAATGAAATGCACAATATTTTAGTAAAAACAAATATATTCATATCAAGTAAGCCAATATATGTCGGCCTTAAATATGAATATCGCTCATGAAAGAATAAAGGGTGATTTTAATGACAACTCTATTCGATGTCTGGTTACATATTTACTTGACAGGTTCTTTTTTCCTTAAAAAATGAAATATTATTCTAATTAATTGTTAAATAAATGGATTGAGAACTTGGTATTAGTCAAAGACTTGATCCAAAAGTAGGATTATGTCGCACTCGTACGCTTATTATTTCCTAATGGCTTAAATTATATAAGCTAATAAGGAAAGAAGGGATAATTACCCTCATCAATTACCCCTAAATTAAATAAACTTTTCATTTACCCTCCTATTTTCAGATAATTCTTTAAATTAAATAAAAATTAACAAAAATACCCTTAACTATTAATAATATAATATATTCACATTAATATCCTCAATTGTTAAATACATCAATCAATTTGAAAAGTTTATTAGACTACAATGTTCATAATTTAATACTAGGCTTGTATAAATTGATTAAGTACAAAATAATTATTTCGAGTTTGAGTGTATAAATAGTCGTACTGATAATTAGCAAAAGTTTATAAATTTACTAATTTTAAGTTAACGAATAAAGAAGTATTTTTGCATGTTAAGATTTTACCCATTGGTATTTTAGAGTGTAGACTCTATCGAAATCAAGAAAATTATTATCATATATATGTGTTCAAGTCTGGATTTAATATAAAAATATTAGGTACGGATCCGAATCATAAGTATCAAAATGAATTTGGTTCTAGGTATTGCACACTAATTGACAGACCTAACGTGTTGAACTTAAGGTTAGGTCAAGAGTGAAATAGAGTTATTACATGGAAAGAAAAAAAAAATATCTCGTTAACTCCCAAATTACCTCACTTGATATTTGCGTGTCAAAACAATAAGCTCGACGATCACTTGCAATAGTTTGTCGTTAAATTTATATCTAGTGTAATGCACAACACAAATTTATAAATTTATTTTAATCTAAAAGTATTAACAATGATCTTATTAATATATAACTCATCCAATATTAATTTATTAACTCATAAATGAATAAAATTTAAAGTCAAATTGATTGATATATTTAACTATAGAGGAGATTAAGTGAAATATAACATTATATTAATAGTCAAGGGTATTTTTGTCTATTTTTATTTAATTTAAAGAATTATTATAAAAGATAGGGGGTAACTGAATATTTTTTTTAATTTAGGGGCGATAATTGATGAAGGTGGGTATACTTTAGGGGTGCCAAAAGTATTTAACCTTTACTTTTATTACCGTTTAGTGAATTTATTCTCATTTTATTTAATTAACGCAATTTTATTAAATTTTAAAAATTATATTGTTGAATGTATTATGTGTGCTCGAATCTTTTAAAAGGTCACTATAATAGTAGCATATTCTAGACATAAATAAACGAGCCGAATATAAATCTCACTCAAATAATATAATTCTTACATTAATTATTTTAATTTACCAAATCAATTTGAAATCGAACTTCAAATCTTATTTCATACAAATATAAATTATTAGATGTAATAAATTGAATTAAAATGAAATGAATGATTGAGTGCCTAATTAATTTATTTTTCATCACGAAATATCCATAAGCTTCCAAGATCCCACCCCTTGTCTTAGTGGGAAATTTTTATCCAAATTTAATTTGATTAAATTTGAATTAATGATACAATAAATATAATATATTTATTATGTAATTAATATATAATTTTAAAAAAATAATTAATTATAAAATAAATGTATCTTACTTTGTGATTGGATGAATTTGGCCTAATGAAATTCGAGCAATAAAATTTCCTTATTCTGTATAAAATCCCTTCGCCTCGCCCGCAATTTCTTCCGCCTTTCTTAGCAATAACTCTTTTCTCTCTACCGTTTACTTTCTACCAAGCCGCCGTGGCACTCTGGTTATGTCCGCCGACCGCCGCCCACAACCTGAGAGCCCCCTCTCCTCCTCCGCTCTCGGCTTCCCCCGTCTCCGCTTCTTCCGCTACCGCCGCCTAAGGTAATAAGCTTCGCACAGATACATACACTCAACACATATATATATAGAGAAGAAAGTATAGTAGCGTAGTATACGAAATGCCGTCGCCCAAGAATCACCGGAAAGTGGTCCACGAGAAGAACAAGAAGGGGAGGTTGTCGGAGAAGGCGTCGTCGTTTCACGGTAAAGGTGCCGGAGTGGTCGCCGAGATGCTCCCCAGGCCAAGAACGGTGCCGGAGTTGCTCGCAGGGAGAAGAGCCGGCGGAACCGCGGTGGATGAGGGGGTGGCGCAGGGCAAGCCACCCAAGTTCACAAAGCTGCTGCTGAACGTGACGATACAGAGGAGCCTTGGGCCTGTGCACGTGTTGATGTCGCCGGAGGCAACCGTGGGGGACTTGATTGCGGCGGCGATCCGGCAGTATGTGAAGGAGGCGCGGCGGCCTGTTCTTCCTTCCACCGATGCTTCTGCCTTCGACCTCCATTACTCACAATTCAGCTTAGAAAGTAAGTTACCATCATTTTCTTTTTCTTTTCCTGAACACCAAATCAAGATTTTCTTGAATTTCTTGGCGACAACATCAATAACTCACATAATAACAAATACGAAAAAAATTAAAAACATGAACAATTAATACTTAAATAATTAGACAGAAAATATTTGTTAGAAAAATAGTTGAAAGTGTAGTATATTTAATTGATTATTTGGGTGGCGACGGCAACAGGTTTGGACAGGGAGGAGAAACTAATGGAGTTGGGTTCAAGAAACTTCTTTCTATGTCCAAAGAGGGCAGCGGCGGAGAGCGGCGGCGCAGCCGTGACTTCAAACTGTTCAAAAGAAGCTGGTCCGGCGACCAAGAAGGGTTTACCATGGCTGAAATTCATGGATTTTTTGCTGTAACTCAGCTTATTTACCAGTAATTCTTTGCAAATTGTTAGGTAAAAAGATTGAAAAAGCTGTAAAAATAGTGAAATTCTAGATTATGTCAATTAGGTCGGCACCAATGTTTTAGCATATGATTCAGCAGTAAAATGAGGTGGTGGTGAAATCAAGAAAAGGACAAAGTATGGTGTCGTTTTGTCCCCCATGTAAGTCCAAATAAATGTCCCCACTTGATATATATATTATATATATTGTAGCTTTTGGCATTGCAATCAATGGCATTTTCCCGTGAATTTCTATAGTCTCAAATTTCTACACAAAGTAAAATTATATATATATATACATATTAATGACAATTTATGAAGTAATTATGTTAAAGTTGTCATTCTTTAATTATATTTGTTGATGTATTTGTAATTTTGGTACAGTAATTAATAAATTTCATAATTGTATATAAGTTAAAAATGTGAAAAACGTGAATGACAAGAGAGTTATGTTGCATATATTATTATTGCAATGAATAATTAAAGATGTATATATAATAAAATTCAACACTAATTAAAATCAATGCTACCATTATTGGTAATGATAATTTAGTTGTCATTATATATAATGTTGATTTAAACTCAATTACCATAACTATTAATGTGTGAAAATTATTATTGCAATAAAGTAAAAATCATTTAGTATTTACAAGAAAAAGCGGTTGACATTATGTTACAATATTATATCATAAAAGAAATTAACAAGCTCTTGAATTAAAGAAATTGTTTTCATAAGGAACAATTCGTTGCGTTCGAATTCTACAGACCCATTAAGTAAAATTGATCATATAAATTATCAAACCAAAATATTAAAAATAAACAAAAAAATTTACTATAAAATTAAAAAAAATACACATTATGTTTTTTTTTTCCATAAGTGTTATTGAACATATTGGGTTCAATTAAGGCTTATCCTCGCTAATCGCTACCAGAAGGAATTATGCAGACAATGAGGTTCGAACATGTGACTTTTTACTAGATAAGATAACGAGACCTTACACCGTTTGCATCGAAAAAATTCTTGTCTAAATCAAATTCAATCGAACTAAATCAATCATAGGGCAAGTGTATAACACTTGCTATGTGATTTATTACCTTTACCTAAATTGTACACCAATCACACAATAAGTGTATTACACTTATCATATAATTAGTTCAAATTTGACCGAATTGAATTAAAACAAAAATTTCCCTAAGCACCGACCCTTTCGGTTAAATAGACATTATGTGAATGGGACTTGTCTTTGAATGGTAGTAAATGGAAGTGGCCCTATTTTGACTTGATTATTAAAGACAAAGGCATCTATATACCTTCGGGGAATTTATTAAAAAAATATCAAAAAAATAAAAAGTTAGTAAAATAGGGTAAAATTGAAATTATTAGAAAAGTGAGTTTTTTTATTTAAAAAAAAAAGCTTCTTTGTGTCACCGCTTTAAAAAAAAAAATTTTTTTTAATGTGTCACCGCGGTTTCCAACCGCGGTGACAAATTTTTTTTTTTTTTAAAAAAAATTATTTTATTTTATGACGAATTGTTGTTAACTTCTCATTAAAATTTCGGTACTATTATGGCGAGTAGTCAGCCATCAAATATACCGTTCGATTCTCCTTGATGAGACGAACATTTCCCCACAAACAATTTCAAGTTTTATCAATCGTAAATAATGAATTTTTAGCACGAACATCGCACTTTTCGGCCGTTGATTCGCCGCCACCGGAGCGACCCACGATCACGAACCACCGCCACTGGACTCGCCTCGACCTAACGGTTCTAACGAGACCAACCTACTTCAATTTTATTAAATATTTGTTAAGATATGAAAATTTGAAGTTTTTTCGTCGAAAATTCGCATTGAAACTGTTTGCTGTCATTTCTCCACCGTCAGGACAAATCACAGATTAAGACCATAGCCGTTCGAATCCTGTCGTCCAGACGATTCCAACAAGACTAATCTTGCTCAATTTCATCAAGTATTTGTTTATTCAATTAAAATACATTTGTTTTAAAATAATTATAATTTTATTAAATTCTATTTATTAATTAATAGTACTATTTATAATTAATTAATAATACTATTTATAAAAATAATTAATTAATAATACTATTTATAATTAATTAATAATTAATAATTAATAATACTATTTAGACCAGTCTTGCTCAATTTCATGAAGTATTTGTTGAGATTTGAAAATTTGAAGATTTTTCCACCAAAAATTCGCTGAAACTGTTTGTCAAATTCATTTTCTTTTTTTTTGTTTGTTGAATTAAAATACATATATTTTAAAATATTTATAATTTTATTAAATTTTATTTAATTAATTATAAATAGTATTATTAATTAATTATAAATAGTATTATTAATTATTTAATTAATTATAATAGTATTATTAATTAATTAAATAGAATTTAATAAAATTATAACTATTTTAAAAATTGAACAAACAAATACTTGATGAAATTGAGCAAGATTGGTCTTGTTGGAATCGTCTGGACGACAGGATTCGAACGGCTATGGTCTTAATCTGTGATTCGTCCTGACGGTAGAGAAATGGCAGCAAACAGCTTTATCGCAAATTTTCGGCGGAAAAACTTCAAATTTCATATCTTAACAAATATTTAATAAAATTGAACTAGGTTGGTCTCGTTAGAACCGTTAGGTCGAGGCGAGTCCAGTGGCGGTGGTTCGTGATTGTGGGTCGCTCCGGTGGCGGCGAATCGACGGCCGAAAAGTGCGATGTTCGTGCTAAAAATTCATTATTTACGATTGATAAAACTTGAAATTGTTTGTGGGGAAATGTTCGTCTCATCAAGGGGAGTCGAACAGTATATTTGATGGCTGACAATTCGCCATAATAATGCCGAAATTTTAACGAGAAGTTGACAACAATTCATCGTAAAATAAAATATTTTTTTTTTAAAAAAACTCTCTGGCACCGCGGTATGCGGTGCCACAGAGAAGATTTTTTTTTTTTTAAAAAAAATGAGGCACTGCGGTGTCAGACCGCGGTGCCACTTACTTTCCTAATCTTTTCAAAATGGCATGCTTTTACTAATTTTTTTTTTTTTTGCATTTATTAAATAAATTTGTCTATACCTTCCACATCTGTATTATTGGTACTATTTGCTTCCAATTATTACATTGCATTAATATTTATATAGAGACATCGGCTTATGTCTGTATACAATTGTACATAAATTAAGCATTTGTCTTTTTTCGTAGTTGTACTGTTAGAAAATCAAAACAAGTTAAGATATGGTAGTGGTCTATGAAGCTTGAAATGATGAAGGGTGACTCCGATTTACTGGTTTAAACTTTCGAAATCAGAATAAATTATATTGATATTCCTTGAATTTAGATTAAATTATACAAAGATAATATCTTTTTAATTTAAAAAAGATATATTATTATGTTCACAAGAGTTCAATATTTTCATTATTCACATAAGATAATTACAATATATCAGAATAAAAAAAATATAATTTTTTTTATTTGTGTAGAAAAAGATTAAGTTAATAATTTTATAAAATCAACGGACTAAAATGATGAAATTAAACTTATTAATCATTTTACCCTCTAAAGAGCAAAAAATCCAGCCATATTTTTGCAGGAAAATAGTTAGAGGGACCAAACTGAGATAAAAACTAAAGTTTAAGAACGCTAAAATCAAGAAATGAACTTGAGGGATTAAAATAATTATAAACGAAAACTTAAGAGATTAAATATAGTATTTATCCAAAAATGAAAATATTTATATGTATATATAAACATTGGAGTACATATATCATCTATTCAACATTTTAGGAGCAAAAGAGTTGCGGCTGCGATTGCTTGTCAGATTTTTTCATCTCGATCTCATCGGACTATGTTCATGATGTGTTTGATTGTGCAGAAAATTTTCTCATAATATATATATATATATAACAAATTAATTAAATGTTTTTAAGAAAAACACAAACAACTTGTGCTTGTGCATTACACAAGAGTAAACAAAAATATTCCAAGTGGCTGTTGAGCCTACTGTTTTGGCATCCAAATATCTAGTGAGGTAACTTGGGGGTTAATGAGGTAAACTATATTCCCCCTTTTTAAGTAGTAACTTTATTTCACCTCTTAACCTAACACTAAGTCGAACATGTTAGGCCTATCAATTGATAGGCATGTCCTAAACTCAAACCCATTTTCATAATTATTATACAAAAACTTGTGCCTAGTATTTTTCACATTAGATCAAAACCCGGACAAAATACTTATTGTAATAACTTTTGTGATATGTGAAATGAGCAGATAAACCAGTGCAAAAAAGGAATTAGCAAATTATCATAACACTTTTACTCATTTCTCATATTAGATGAGTTAAATTGCATCTTTCTCTAATCTCAATAGTCAATGGTATTTTTGTTTAATTTATAGGATTATCACAAAGATAGAGGAGTAAGTGAAGGTTTCATTAATTTAGAGAGATAAGATACAGAAAATATTTATATAATCTCAACCAAACTCATTTTATTTCTTTTCATTAAAATAAGATAAAATTAGAGGAAATCAGCTTAATACTGACAAATCTTTCGATTTCTGATGGCAGCGCAAGAACTAGAAGTAGCATAGGATGTGTCTCTTGTTTCCATGTTATTTCCGCTATGACCCGTTTTTCTATAAAAGAAACATATGGTAACTGCCACTTTCCACTTTCCAAGTTAGGTACTGTTAGGTTTTGGATCGTGTTTCATGATTCTTGGAAAACACTCACTCTTTCATCTCAAATTCTTTTTACATCCACTTTTCTAAAAGGAGAAGTTGGCTTTCCAAAGTTGAATACATAAGTTTTTTTATTTCAAATCAAGACAGTGTTTCCATAACTTTATTTAAAGTATTTTATAAGAACGTACATTATATAATAATAATAAGATGTTGCGTCTTATTACCAAAATAAACCTTTCAAAGTACTTAGAATAAAATAAAATTATAGAATTTACGAGAAACGTCAATAATTACAGATTTATAATCGAGATGGCAATCGCTTGTTAATATTTTTTCATGCCATCTCATCGGACCATGCCGACTATGAACTTGGTTGTGGAGAAAATCTTTTTCATCTCGAAGCAAAAAATTCAAACACACTTCACCACTCTAGAGGAAAACTTGCCGTATCGTCTATAATTAGTGCATTCCTTTTTTTTTTTCTTCTTCTTTTAAATGCATTCTTATTAACGAACTATACATCACATATTAAAAAAGACAGGCGCATATCACCCATATTTTTTCTTACTGAGAAAGCAATCGCAGTCTTGACCTCTCAATTCTAAGACAGTTGACAACTTCAAATTATTTGAATCTCCCATCACCGAATGCTGCACAACACAATGTCGATAACGACAGTTGAGCATAACGCCTCCTCAATTGAAGCTTTGCAGCCGATGTTGATGTTGGAAGACAATCTGTATTGCATGTCTAGATTTTGATAGCAGTTGCATTACACGACCACCCTAAGAGATGGTTCCCGGCAAACACCACCAAAGTTGTTCGCTAACAGTCTCCGAGTTTCATCTTCTTTTTGGTACCAAAAGCGTACATAACGACCACTCCGATCATTGCCAGAGAGTAGAGCATGTTCTTTAGACCATGCATCATTTACCAATTTACTTGCAAATTAGTCGCTGAGGCGTTAAGAACCAAAAAAATTAAACCACAACCAACCAACGAAAATCATCAAATCTTTCAAGATGAGCCAACTCGTGTCGAATAGGTTAGGTTTACAAGTCGATAACGTGATGTTGTAAAATCATTTCAAGGATCTGACAATTTAGCCACCAACAGATCTAGATAAAAGCACTAGCCGATGCAGAAAGCTTTCATACAACTAAAATAACCCCAGCCCACGACCCAACACATAATCGTATGCCAATCGTCTCTACTTTATACTGATTTAGAGGCTGCTTAAATCTAATGTGTAATCCATCACATGAAAACAGTACCACCATAAGAAAACTCAAATAACCTAAGAGAAAGAAATACTTGTCCTGAATGAACATCACAAGAACAATTATACAAGTCCTACAAGAGTCTTAGTACCCACCCACAAAATAAATCGTGTCCAACAAAGTGAAAAAATGACTACACACCAGTTCACCTGCATGTCCTCAAAAGACAAAACTAAACAGGTAAATGATTCTGGGAACACGATTTCCACCACCACTAGAGAGATCCTCGACTTGCAACCATCCTGCAAATACCAGCCGAACCAAACGACCAAGACACCTGTACAAATTCCATGGTAAGCAATCATTAAAATCAGTGCTCAACTTCTTTATAAGCAGGGAACCTGGACCTGCAAAACTTGTAATCCGGTGAGATTGTAACTCTGAATAACCATTGTAAGAAATTGGACAAATAATTAAAAACTCACAAGAGTAGAATTTGTTGTGGGAGTACAGGATACCTGACTGCACGCACAAACACACAAGCAGTAGTAGATGAAAAGATAAACATGCATGCAAGCAAGAACTTGTATTTACTTGAATAACTCATACTTTGCCTAGATAACACCCGGTAGAGACAGGATTTTCTGAGAGCTGGAGCATAACGTGAATGACACATGTTGACACATGTTGCCTTATATATTGAAAGGTGATTTATAGTTGTTAAGAGAGCCTATGGCATTATGGAAGAGGTAACTCAGAACAGCCAAATAAGAATAATGCACAAGAAGATTCATGAAAAGTATTGTTATGTTCACCAAAGGACCTAATATCCAGTTTGCTGGGTGTGTGTTACAATCTTTCTAAAATTTAGCATCTACATTCTATGTTCGTTACCTATAACATCAATTGAAGTATCCTGACAAAATGGGAAGCCTCCCCCAAAATATTCCAAATTTTGTACGAGCACAGCCAAGATGATAACTGGAGAGCATTGGATGGAAGAAAAATTGAAGTCATCAGCCAGGACAGTATTTCATATTGAAAGGGAAAGAAACAGGATTTAGGGAAGAGAGGAAGCATATGCATTAATAAAGCCAAGGCTAGTCAGGAAGATGACAATGACTCATTAAGCGGAAGAGCTAGGTTTTAATAGATGTAAGACTTCAGGACAAAAAAACAGTACGAAAAGGTCAAAGAGAAGGAAACAAGCTAGATTGCCTACAGGAGCATTTCCAGAAGAATTGGGAGGTTATAAAGTAAATGAAATAAAGTTTAACCAGCAGAAATGGTCCATATTAAGCATTCAGGCACATAAAACAAGCATGTAAAGAGAAGTTACAAAGACACATAAAGGTAGATAATTTTAATCATGTTCCTTATGACAGAATTGTAAACCTGCACACCACCTGCACAGTGGAAAATGCGCAGTAAGCTATATTTCTAAGACGGGCCTAACTTGGGAACTTTTTATTAAATAAAAATTGATAGGCGATCAGCAGAGATAGAGAACAAACCATGCCGATATCATCAATACCCATATCCATTCTGCTGCGGTGGGTCCTGGCCACGGTTATGATCTCCACTCTCCACATACCCGTGGTTGTCATTTTCTTTTTTATCGACATCACCACCCGCATTTGCCTTGCTAGCACGTTCCGCCTCTTCCTTCTCTCTGTTCCACTGTG
Source organism: Sesamum indicum (assembly GCF_026168435.1). Lineage (NCBI taxonomy): Eukaryota > Viridiplantae > Streptophyta > Magnoliopsida > Lamiales > Pedaliaceae > Sesamum > Sesamum indicum. The sequence goes on along the minus strand of NC_142665.1, from coordinate 6,383,034 downwards.
CAATTTTAGCTCGTCTCTCTTCACTTCCTTCCCTGACTGGACTGCGATCCCTCCTGCCACCCGGGCTTCGGCTTCTACCCCTCCTACGGCTTGGACTTGTGCTTCTGTGCTTCCTGCTCCGACTGTCATGGTAATCCCGATCATCATGCCTTCTGCTGTGACTGCGACTTCCATGAGAGCGTTCTTCATAGCTACGGTGCCTATAGGGACTTCTGCTTCTGCTTCTGCTATGCCTTCTCCTGTGCCTTCCAAACAGCTGGCGCCTCAACTCCCTATAACAAATATAAACAAGCATCCGCTGAAAATCAACCAAGCTTAACTATGCTTTTTGCTTCTGCTACATGATAAATAATTATAATACCTGCTAATCCGCTTCAGATGCATGAAGTTACAGTACCCACCACGGTTGCAGGCATCCTCCTCATACTGCCTACAGGTGGCTTCACGAAAATCTGTCACTGGAGAGAAATCGACAATAATAGGTCGTCCTGCAGATACAATCATCAGCACACAAAATCATGTTCAGTTGAAGAAACCATCGAGCTACAGACCTTTATATATATAGATATAACAAAGTACACAGCTAAGCAACTCTCCAAAATACAAACATGAAAGAACATGAGACCTGCATAATATCTTCCAGTCAGATTCTTCAAAGCATTTGCAGCATGCTCTTCCTCTCTAAACTGGACATAAACATTACCAACCTGCGATACCAAAATAAAATGGCTAAATACTCGAAAGTTACATAAGGAGATATTAAATTCAATGAATGAGTCAGAAAACAATACCATATGGTCAGCCAGATTGTCACAAACATTCAAGCTCTCTATCTCTCCATACTTGTTCAGTTCCTCAAACAAGTCTTCATAAAAATCCTACAGCGCCAGTGAGAGATACATTCAGATACCATGACAAAAACACCAATTACCTCCATTCAGTAGAGAACAGAGAAAAATAAGAGAGACAACAAGTCACAAGAGATCTTCTTCTCAGAATTAAGGCTCCCTCAGCTAGAGAAGGCACTTGCCCAAATTCCAAAGTTTCAAATACAGATAAAATAATATTCAATACTTTATCTCCATTCAACTACAGATTTCAACAGAGGTTCATTTTGACTGTAACTCATCCAAGGAACAAACTAGCACCCTCTTTAACCAGTTAACAGAAAATGATAGCTCTGGCATGAAAGTCAACCATGTTCTCCTGAAAATACTTAGCACATAGCAGGATGGATAATGTTAAAATCAGATTCAAAATGAATCACCATATTAAATAAATGGTAACAAAATAGCATACAAGAATCAGAAATAACATTAACTCATCCTTTCTGAAACCGAACACATATTAACTCAACTTAAAAGTTTAGACAATAAAAACACACACACACACAAAAAAAAAAAGAAGAAAAAAAAGAATCAGAATCACAAACAACCGGAAAGCAATAGAATTGTAAGTCAACAATCACTCATCACTCCTCTTTGCAACACCGCATATTATTTATTAATACATTATTAACCAAAATAAAATAAGTACAATCCGAAATTTTAAAATTTCAGTTGTATTCTTTTCTGCATAACACTCAAATCCCTTAAAACTCCAACTTATAAGATCGAAAATTTCACGTCCATCAATATCCAAACCAACCCAAGAGAGTAGCTCAAAGCAATCATTTTATACACCCAAAATCACATGATATCAATCGCCAAAGAAGAAAAAGAACATAAAACAGAGAAGAAGAAAACGCCATCAAAGTAATCAATTAATTTATATTCCGAAAAAGAGCTGAAAATAAATAAACAGCAACCTCAAAGTGTTCTTGCATCTTTTTGGGGTCGATGGGTTGACCCTGAGCATCGACGCCGGGGGTGATCATGTCGGGGCGCTGGTACATGTTTGAGAGCAGCAGCGTCGGGCTTATACTAGGCTTGGTGTGGAGACGGGAGCAACGGTCCCCGTGTCTGCACGCGCCGATCTTGAAGTAGAACGGGCAGTTCACCCTGTCCTTTTCCGTCCCAAATATAGAGGCCAAGTGTTCCGCCATTGCCAAAATGCAATAACCGAGAGCTCCGTCCTTAATTCTTCTCACCCACAGATCCTCTCTGATTAGGTTTTCGCAGAAAGATGTGATGGAAGAGAGAGAGAGTATATAGAGAAGAAGAAGAAGAAGTAGAGAGGTGTTAATTCAAGTCTGTTTCTGGATTGTTCCAAAGCAACCGACGCTCTATGAATGTACATAAATGTAGTAGATAAATCAAACAACCAACAAGGTGGTTTGCCCGAGAGGTTAAGGGGGAAGACTTAAGATCTTCTGCACATAAGTGCGCGTGGGTTCGAACCCCACAGCCACCACCACACCACCACCATTTTTAATTATTATTATTAACTTTCTCAATTTTCTTTTTCCTTTTCATGATGAAATAATAGAGATTCCTACTTCCACTTCCCTATCCTAAATCCTAATGGTTTGAAGTCCAATTCATAAAGCTTGGTAGAAAGCCCAATAACCCAACAATCCTCCTTCCCATCCCACCCGACCCAATCAATTAGAAGCCCGCTACAAGTATCCATACCCGAATACCCTCTTTCACATTCCAATCTGAGTATTTCTACGACTTATAATGTCCATATTTTGTTATACGTATTGAGTTTTCTGTTTCAAATTTTATTATATACATAAATATAAATTGTAATTTGTATTTTGTGAAAACGCAAAAATAGAGGAAAAACAGCGTCATAAATTGGTAATAGATTAACAGGTTGGGCCATTTTGGGACGAGGCTGCTCTTCTTTACCTGGCCCATAATACCATTGCAGTTGTCGGAAATGTTGTAACTTTAGTTCTTTCCATTTGTTGTGTCTGAAAACCATGTAATAGGCTCAAATATTATTTGTATATATAATGTTGGGACGTGTATTTCTTTATTACTATCATGCAAAATCACAACCAACCAAAAATATTCGACAGAAGAATGCCAGATAATGCAGTAAATAAGGACCCAAAATTTCAAAGCAAACCCCATATATATGTCCCCCCAAAATAAATGTTGAGTACTATTCTTTGAAATAATTTCCTTCGCATTCATTCTGTAGTTGTTCAATTAAACTGTGAGTCATTAAATGAGCTTTTGATATCATTTAATAAAAATTCTATTAAATAAAATAAAATACTAATATTGTTATTGATGTTGGACAGTATTGCCTTCTAATAATAGATGAAAAATTTGCGAAGCTTATAACCTTCAAGGCTACAGCTATTTTGTTATGCGCATTTTCCAAATAAGACTGTGCGGTTGCATTCAAAGTGAAAATACCTTGAACAGGGCTCCAATCGTGATGTGCGAGTGCACTTCAAATCATTTGGATTGTTTGTCAAAACCAAAATCATATATCCTTTCCAAACATCTTGTTTAAAAGGTGAATAACAATTTACCCTCATGTGATATTGGAAATGAGCAAATTATCCCATGTGTTTTAAAATACAGAGGAATAAATTGTTATTTTATTTATCATAAAGGGGTTGTTTACTTATTTTACATAACACAGATAGGTAAATTGTAATTTACCCCTCGTTTAAAGGTGCGGTGATGCTTAAACAATTTTGGGGATAATATTGCACACTCTCCACTCCCATCCCACACCTTTAGTAGAAGTGCAGATTTGCACGGTTTACGAGTCATAAAACTTTTTTTCTTTTTTTTTTTTGTAATACACTTTTTCAAAATAAAATCATATAATCTTGTTAAAACTTGAACCATACTTTACATAAGGATTTCAATCGTGTGTGGGACGACTCACTTATAGTTTAAGATTTAAAAAGTGAATATCTCAGTAACATTTCATGACCGACATTTCTATGTAGAAACAAAGTAGTTTGTGTTGTGTGTGTGTGTGTTTGAGTTATTGTTGCAAGAAGGGAACCAGAAAAGAGGGGAACAAGTTTGGAAATTGCAATGGGAATTAAGACAGAGGACAGCGAGGTTGAGAAGACACCTCAACCAACCTCCTGCCCTTCTCTGTCTCTGCATCTGACATTCAGAGTCACACTCTATTTAGTTTGGACCACTTAAAAATTTTAATTTAAGTCATATATACATAAATTAATTTAAAAATAATTAAATTTATCATGTAATTAGTTAATTTTTATTTTTTATATTTGATTTGAATAAAAACCTTTCCTAAACCACTTTATTTTCTTGTGTGTTTACGTGGGATATATCTCTCATTGATTTTTTTTATTTTTAATATGTAAAAAGTGATAATAAAAACTCATAAAACAAATGGAGTCTTGGACAATAGACTAGGAAATAAAACCAATTTTAAAGAAATTAAACCATAATTAGAAAAGAAAATAAGGAGGCGGAGGTGATAGAAGGACGAACCCCGTAATGAAAAACATAAAATTACTACGACATCCTTAACAACATGAAATTATGAATTACCAAAAACCTTTTCAATGATGATATATTAGCTCACTGGTTAAGCTTGAGGGTTTGAATCTCACCAAATATGTGGGTATTTATTCTACTGCATATAAATTTATTATGATTTATTTCATATATTTTTGTTATACTGATTAAATCAATGCATTACTCAATTTATTAAAATATTCATATAATTATATAATTATCGTTTATATATATATATAAGGCAGTGGATATATAAAAAAAGAGAATAATACGGACTCGTGAACTTCTTAGAAAAGGGCATCCCTTAACGTGAAAGACGATAATGTATTTTTTTTTCAAAAAAAAAAAAAGGAGAATCATGTTGTCTTTTTCTTTTTAGAACTCTTTTTTATCTATTAATATTTTGATATGGAGTAAAATAGTAGTAACTCATATATTTATACGATACGCTAATATCGTAAAGATAAAGAAGATAGAGGTGAAAAAATGAAAGTCGTAATATCAAACTGGATTTTCTTTCTATAGATTTGACAGAGACGAAATGAAATTTGGACCCATCCTCTCCAAAATAATTCATATCAATTTCTACTAACTCAACCAATCATCCCTTGTTTGAGTTGTAATTTATTCTAATTATTATGAATTTTTGAGTTCCAATACTACAAATGTGGATAGATATTTGGTATATTTTTAATACTAGTATATTATTTTTATCTCTACTTTGAATTTATTGATTAATTTAAAAATATCAATATATTATATATTGAACATCATAATATGTCGTTAATTTAAAAATATCAAGAAAATTGCCGACACACACACGACTAGCCACATTTTGTTTAGTTCTTGCGATGCTCAGTGATTACAGTTGGCGTTGTTTCCTTTCCTTCTCCACCCATTCTCCACTTCTAAACTACTTTCTGTCCTACAATTCTTCATCTACATATTACTTCACCCCACAAATAGGTGGATAAATCGTTTCAATGTTTTACTAGTTAAAATGTACAATTATTTTATAATAAAAGATCCAAACTCCTAATTTATTTATTTATTTAGTACTCCAAACTCCTAATTTAGAGCCCATTAATTTTTTTTGGTAAATTTTGATATTATTTAATAATATAGGGATTGGGGTGTCTCTTATCATGGGCTTCCCCTTCTCTCTAATCAATGGGAGTTGGGACAAACAAAAGAGAAAAAGGGGTAATCATAGTACGTACTACTACTTCGCGGAGAAGGAACTCAATTTATGCCCAATCTAATGTTGGAAAGGAGAATTAAGTGGTGACAATTAGCCCTAGTGATTGAGGGACACAAAGCATGTCATCATCATCATCGACCAACCAAACATTATTAAATAATGTACCACATCATTTGGGGCAGTATAGCTATGTTAATGTCGCAATCATACACATCTTACTACAACCGTATCCTAATAGTAATAATAATTTGACTAATATGTTTGATGTTGCTTGGAGATGAAAACAAGATTTTATGCTGGAGGGCCACCAATATATATTCATAATTAAATTATAAAATCTTTTATAGTAATGTAATGCCCAACCACACAAAAAAGAAATGGGTCCTATCAATTGGTTTTGTTTTAATTATCCGACGTCAGATCTAGTGACATAATATTTAATGTTTTTTGTAAAATTATAAGTAGTGAATGTTATTATTATTACAATAGTAGGAGTTGTATTTTTCAAAGGGCATGTATTTGGATTAATTAGACCTAACTTTAAAAGTAATAATTTGATTTAGTTTTAATTAATTAATGATGAGGATTTGGGCATCATTTGGGCTGGGAGTATGGTACATATCAAAGTGCAGGAAAGAGCTGACAAGTTTTAATGAGACACGAAAAGCATCAAATTGTATGATTCTATCAACATATAATTCCACAAGAAAGCACAAAAGTTTAAGAATCACAATGATTCACTCTCCCTACAACTGCTCCAACTTCAGTACCGTACAGCATTTTTACCATATCTTGACTTTTGTCATTATAGTCAAATCCACAAATATTATGTCCTTTTTTTCTTGATTTTATTAAAAAAAAAATCATCGTTCAATGAAAAAAAAAGTTGGTATTTTGACAAGATTTCGGTATCATCAATTTGTTTTAATCAATTAATACTACCTGATCAAAACGTTAATATGTATCTTTTTGTTTATGCTTTAGTATTATTGAAAAGGGGTGTCGTGCACTGCAATGTAAGATTTTGGAATTTGAACAGGAAACTTATATAACCACTCTTCTTCCTAAACATGGTTATATTTGGATAAATCAATCTCCCTTACAACTTATGATCAAAGGAAGATGAGACTCCAAAGTTGAAAACTTGCACAAATAAAAGACAAAGTACAAGCTGTTCTGTGTGGCCATCACTTTATTTCCTCCTCAATCTTAACAAAATTTAAAAAAAGAAAAACAACCTTAAAAAAATAAAATACAATAATGTCACACAACTAGAAAAACCCACTATATATAATTTAGAAAAGAAAAAAAAAATTACATCTCTAAATTTTGATGATGTTTCAGCTTCTTCAACCTTTGTTCTTGACTGTATAACATGCTGATCTTCGCAGCATGCACTTTCTGCTGGCAGACAGCAGGGGATTTTCAGACAAATTGAAGACTTTAGGATTTCTGTTCTACCACATGAATCTTTTTTTGTGTTTCCTTTTCTTGTAAGAGATACTGAAGTGGGATCAACCAAACAGACAATCTTGTGTACATACTAATTTTGTGTATACTACAAATGAGGAAAGCTTGTGGAATGGTCTCTGCCAATGCATATATATATATAAATGTAGATGGATGATGAGTCACGTTGCTGCTTCTGTTAAGAGCTCGGGACTATCGTGCCAATGTAGCCAAATCCCGCGATTGTGAATGTGATGACTTGAAGAAATAGGTATATGAAGTAGTTGTTCTTTCCGTAGAGGAAGTCGTAGCATCCGCAGATGAAGAGGAATAAAGCGAATCCCAGCTCTTGTAGTTGTATTCTGGTGAACCCAATATTAGGTTTAGTTACAACAGTCTTTTGTGAGAATTACTGTAATAACTCATCATATTCCTACTGCAAAAAAATCCTTGACTACAGATAATTAAGATTACCCCCTAGATGTTATGTTAGAGAAGCCTGTGATCATTAAGTAATGAATTTGTCCTAAAATACGAAAGAGCTATGAGTTTTTCATACTACCGATGATTTAAAATCTCAGTACTGATGAATGATGATCTTCATTTGCAACATACGAGAAAGAATTCAGACAGGAAACTTTACCTGTCTCCAAGAAACTTGGACAGGGATCTCCTCGGTGCAGCAGATTTACTATGGGACTTGTTCTTGAGGGTATCTCCAAGCTTTTCAGTGACAACCCACTCGTTAACTCTCTTGGCCTCCAGCAGACCAATGAACGTGGCCTTGGTCCGGTGGAACGACATGACATTCTCGAAAAGTACCCAATAAAACAGCAGATGGAAGGATCTGAAGATACCATTTCATTATAATGTAAACAGATATGACGAAAACATAGGACTTAAATCTGGTCTGGACAAGAATTTCCTGTAAATTGTACCTAGGAGTCCCGACTGAGTTGAGTGTGGTTATAATGCAAGGAATGTAAATAGCTCCCCATTTCGGGACATCTACTTCTGGGACAAGAATCGACAACGGAAGCACCACGCAGTAGAAGAAGAAAGTGAACATGTGGGCTATGAGCTTCCGGACAAAGAAGAAGCTGTAGATCACATAAAACTTCTTGTAGAGTGAAACTTTCTGCAGTATCACAAAACATACGATCAATTCCTAGTACGATGACATTACATTGTACTTTCCCAATATTGGTTCGTTTATCAAAAATAAAGAGACAAGACCTTGTTCGTCGCAATATCCATCACCATCTTCCTGAACAGATTGGCCGGACCGCAAGACCACCTGTGCTGCTGGAACCGGAAGGCTTTGAAAGTACTAGGTAGTTCACTTTTCACCTGTCGACAAAAACATTAGTCACCTTTCACTTGTCATGTAATAAGCTCACTCAAAACGCTAAATTGTAAAACAGAGTAATCTTGAAATGCACCTGGAGGTCTCCTAGGTAGACAAATTTCCAGCCCTTTAGACCGGCACGAACAGCAAGATCCATGTCTTCAACTGTAGTTCTGTCTTTCCACCCTCCAGCCTCGTTTATTGCAGCAATTCTCCATATCCCGCCAGTTCCTGTAAGAGTTTTTGTTTTGTCAGCAATTATTCAGATTAAATAACAATAATCAAAGACATAAGAAAGAATTATTACCGTTGAAGCCAAAGAAGGCATGAGTGGCTGATCCCACTTCTTGCTCAACTGTAAAATGATAGTCTAATGACATTTCCTGCATTCTTGTCAGCAAGCACTCATCTGCATTCACTGCAATTCACCAAATCTTTTTTTCAACCCCACAAAACAAAAGATATAATAACTTGAGAAAATAATTCTTTGAACCAAATATTTGTTTTATTTTTTCAAATAACATTTAATAATTAATAATTGTTATTAAAATACTCAAACAATAATTATTAAAAATAAAAATATTCATTTACAGTAGTTGATATCTCAAATTGAAGTAGATAGATATAATTAATTAAAAATAAAAATAATATGTAGGGTTGTGAGCGAGGTTAATGCCGAAATTAGGAACGGAAGGAAAGCAAAGAAAGACAAGAACGTTGGATTAGGACCATACCAAGAGTAGGAAAATGGAGCTGTTACTGTTACTTCTCTGACACCACGTGACATCAATATTAAATTAGTTTTGCCACGTCACCAATCACAACCTGGAATTACCCCTCCTTTTTATTTTATTTTTATTTTCTTTTTGGGGTTGGGGGGGGGTCTTTTAACTGTCGGTGTAACCATACAAACACTGACACTGTTTGGGTGAAACAGCCAATGAGGCAGTGCGGCTCCACCATTAGGGACTGACGCCTCTGACATGCACATGGAGGGGTTGTTGTCAAATGACAACTCTGCCCCTGCACCTCACCATTTTCTTCTTTATTTTATTATTTATCCCATGCTTACGTAATACGTAACATAAATCCAATAATCTCCCAAGTTCTACTGTTGCTGCTTGTCGGCAGGGAAGAAAAGGACAAACCTGCCCCGCATATCTAGCGCTTCCTTGCCGTTTAATCCGGGGGGGTAAAGAGATAAAAACCCCAGGACAATTTCGTCATTCGACCAAAAATATTATGTGGTTGAATTATTAGAGTTTAACATTTGAACTATTTATTATGAATTAATATATATTTTTATTTCATATATATATATATATATTACGACATAACTTTTTATATACATAACGGTCTTTATTCGCTATTACTATACTTTTTGCTATTCTTTTAATAGTCGAAGGTAAAATTTAAATGTGTGATATCAGCACATATATATATATATATATAATCAAATTACAAGAATATATATGAAAATTAACTAAAATAGAAAGTTCCCATGATTGTACGAGAATGTTATGGTGATAACTACATATCCATAGGGGCATGTCTACATATAGTATAACTATGAATGTGGAGAAACAATTGACAAGGCAAGATTATAAAATACGTATGGGGTAGTCGCTCAGCTACAACTTATCTATTTCCATAATGCTGCTACGTACTTAAACTTAAAACTCTATCCCAACCAAGACAATTAAGATTAAGAGGGAGGGTGTGGGATGGTAATATTTGGATTTATTGGGGTCCTTCCACTAATATTATAATAATATAAGTGGTGGTTGTTAAACTTAACCCAACTCAGACCGAGTCAAAAAAGGATAATTAAGACAAAGAAAGAGGAGCAAATAGTAATATTTGCGTTTTCTTTGGTCCAATACAAAGGACTGTCCGCCCCTTGCTGGGGCCCACTTGCCCCCTCCAAGCATGCAACAAATCTTTCCCAGAAGCAACAAGAAAATGGGGAATAAAGAGAAAAATTGAAAAAGAGAAAAGAAATAAAACCTTCCATTTTATTTTAATTTCCGCATCAATAAAAATATTATTAACTTAAATTATAATTTATTTAATAGAATACACGTAGAAATGCGATTGGTTGACACCCTCGTCCCCACCAACCACCCCACAACTGTATAGTAATAGTGGTGGTAAGTATAGCAACACCACCGACACTTTTGCATGTGAAGAAAATAAAACATTACTCAAGACTTAAAAATTTTAATATAATCCAAATATTATAATTTGATAGACAAATTATTGCTTCTGCCGCTGCCTATTAATCCTCACACCAACTACTCTATTTTGCATTAATTTCTTTCCTATTAAATAAAAACTTTAATTCAACATTCCCAACACCAGTATTAATTATTTTAATTAAATTTATTATTTTAGAATCAATAAATATGAGATATGAAATTAAAATAGAGAATTCAAATTGCATAATATATGATAATTATTTAGAGGACTCACCAAACCTCCAACGAGCTTGAACGAGAGCAATATCCCGGTTGTGAATGAGAAACGGGACAGCCCGTCGGAGGAAATCGGGTTCGGGTCGAAAATCCGCATCGAATATGACAACATATTCGCACTCTTTAACGTAATCGTGTTTCAAGCCTTCTTTAAGCGCTCCGGCTTTGTATCCGCCTCTTGTCTCTCTGATTTGGTATCTAATGTTAATGCCTTTGCTTGCCCACCTTATGCACTCCTTCTCGACCATGTCCTAAAACATTAATAGACACAATTAATTAAAGACAAGCATTAATCCAATAATTAAGACCCAAATCGAGAAATTTAAGGAGGGAAAACCACCAATAATGATAGTGTCGGTTTGGGGAAATCATTAGGTGTAGATGTCCTGAAAAGGTAACATTAATAGAAAAGTGCCACTTGTAGGAATATAATAAACAAACAAGGCTTTGACGATCTATGGTAATTATTACAACAGATTGGGTTCGCAAGCATAAAATTCAGTAAAAATGTGCTGGTTTTTGAGATTAGTGCAAGAAAACACCCCAATGGTAAAGGGACAAAACAAAACCCAGTTCATCCGATTGAAATCATTGGTGTATGTAGCAGAACCCAAGGTAAAAATGTTCTTGGTAAAACCCAGAAACAGAGGCCTCAACCAAAGAGAACATATAGTAATTCCCCTATACCCATGTAATAATTAACTGATTCTTGGTTCTTACCGTAATGAAATGAAATGAATTATAAGACATTGGTCTCACTGAATCTGTACTTACACCAACTATCAACCCTCAAATCATATATGATGACATATAAATGTATCAACTCAAAAGCGCACAGAGCTCATAGCCCATCCGGGTACAAATTCATTCAGATGGACAACATCTAAATTGTCTTAAATATGTTACCTTAATGACGAGGTCAGTGGAATCATCCAGTACTTGAATCACAAGCCTATCAGCAGGCCATGACAGATTACACGCTGCACCAATGGAGATCTTGTAAACCTGTCCCCAAAACATCATTTAAAAAAAAAAAAAGGACAACTTATATTGTCAGCCATTTTTATCACACATACCCATGTGTGTGTGTGTGTGTTAAAATTTCACAAACCTCTTTCTCATTGAACATGGGGATCTGAACAAGGACCATCGGAAACGCGGCGCTCCCCATCTCCAAGTCGTCCTTCATGGGCTCCCATTTGTACCTCTTCTCCGGCTTCTTCCAGAACAGCTTCACCAGAACAATCACAACTCCCATGTACAGCCGCTCCATGAACACCATTATCGACATCGCCAGACAAATGTACACGCACACCCTCAGCAGCGGCGCAATCAGCGGCACTCTGATCAGCTCCCACAGAAGACCAAGCTGCCCCGCGATGTCCGCCGTGTACCCCGGCAGCGACTCCGGCAAGAAACTCTTCCCTGAAACTTCCGCCATTTCGTTCTGCTCAACAGATCTGCTGCTTCTCCGTCTCCCTTTCTGCCCTCCTCAGAGAGGAATGCGCGCTTGAAATTGTGCAGGGTTTAGGCTAAAGATCCCTGTTTCTGCACTCCACTCTCTGCTCTCTCTGCTTACGGTTTCAGCCAAGAACAATACTTCTAGCTTTCTTGCTACTGCATCAGAGTTGAAGATAAGCAGAGGAGTATTGCGGCATTGTGGGCAAGAGAGAGAGAGAGAGTTATGGGGAGGGAACTGAGGAGTGAGTGAGGGAGAGATGTAAGAGAGGTTTTATAGTCAATATGTGGTCTGATATGGAGCTTCTGTGTTGGCCGTCGCTGTAATAATTTTTATCCTTTTTTAGGACTGATAATTAGTAATTAATTATTACAGAGGGAAAAAAAAGAAAAAAAAAAAGAAAGATATGATGACCGGTAAAGTGGAAACTGGTGGGCTTTAAAGGTTATATTGGTAAAAAAATCTTGCCTCTTTCAACGCTTCATTACCTTTTTCATTTTTTCTTTATGAATTTGAGAAAATTAATTAAATATTTCACAATTAATTATTTTTTGGAAGTAGCGAATTTATCTGAAAAAAATAAGTTTTAGGGAATATTTTCTTGTAAATTTGATTGGACATATACAATTTGAATTATTAAATTTACAAACGATATTGTTATAAATACCATTGAAGTGCATTAAGTGACTACACGTAAAAATCTTTTGCAATGATAAGTCCAGTTTTTAGTACAAGAGAAAAAAAAGATTAAGTGATAATATTAATATTATTGTTTATCCTTATGCATTAAGGTATTGGAATTTTACAATTTATTATAATATTTTATAAATATTATGTAAAAGTCGTATAATTAATAATATAAACTTTGGTAGAAAGTTGTGATTATAGATATGAAATATACATAATAACGACAAACAATATATATATATATATATATATATAATTGTCACTATATCGCACTATTAAAATAATTCTCAATAGTCACAATTCATATATTAAAAATTACATTATGACAATGTTAAAATCATATTACTTTAGAAACTAACCGGAAAGCCAACAAAATTCCGGCGAACGGAGTGGGAATCGGGAAGAATAATTATAGACAGAGTGACAGTGACTGAAGAGTGTGGTATTTTCCCTGACAGAAGCTTGATGATTGGAATGAACAGGTAAGCTGGAGCCGCTGGAGTTGTTTTTGGCGTGTTCTAAGTTTTTCAATTTTATTTTGTATCATGAATGATTCCATTGATCCTGGAGATCTGCAGTTTTCCTTGTGAAGAACCCCTTCCATTTCCACCTCCTATTATTCTTTTCTTCCTTTTCTTTCCGGGAGATCTAGGTCACACTCCACAGTCTTATTCAGGAGGATTGTACTTCAATTTGTACCATCACCTTGTCCTTGGTCCTTGTACTAGAGCAATAGCGTTACTATGGCCTATCCCACCTAGCATAAACTAATACCCCTAAAATCATTTCAGACAAATTCGGATTCTACCGATAAAATAGACGCAAGATTTTCTATCCCATTCTAGTACTACAACACGTTAGTAGTATTTTCATAAACGTGTATTCTGTAAAGCCTACTTAATCTAATTCGATTGCAAGACAAATACAGATTTGATACCTCTATACTATGTAGTAGATCCATAAAACACTATTCGTAGATGAATATTGTTTACGAGATACACTTAATTCTATCAAATATTTTGATAAAAAATTTAAATCAACGTATTAGGTACAACAACGTTGGATCTTTATGACTAGTCCATAACAATTAATGACATTATGGGCCAAACACATGTAAGGTGAATAAACATCAAATGAATTATCTGAAAAACCCTTTTTCAAGTAGAGGTGATGAAGAGAAGTTGATGTGGTGCAAGATTCATGTGAAGAACAGCAAAGAAAAGTTGGAGAAAAACAAAAAAGAAAAAAAAAACAGAGAAGACAGCAGCACATGAAATGGAGAAAATCCAGAAGGCTGTGCCCTATTCAATACGTGTAACAAACATACCGACAAATACAATTAGGAACCATCAATTTTACCTATGTGGTAGTGAGTGTTACTCCCAAGTTTTTCTTGTATGCGATAAAAAGACAGAACGAATCGAAGAAAAAATCATGTGTTTGGGGCCCTTCAACTTTTATTTTAATCTTTTTAGTAAGAAGATGGAATCCAATACTAATTAGTAAATATATGTCAAATCTAAATATTTATTGGTAAAAGACATTATGATAGACAAATACTAGCTATTAATCTCATTCCACTAATTAAAATTTAGTTGCGAAATTCCAACGAGGCCCAATTTAATAGTCAAAATTGATATTCCAAGACTAAAGTTTGATGGACTCAAACTTAACCAACAGTATGTATTGTTCCACTTGAATAATAGTAATTATGTGTCCATCTTAATATAATTCTTAATTAGTTGTCGATATTTGATATTGATAGTTAATTTATAAGTGATTAAGATTGTGATGTAATTTTAAGATTTACTTAAAGAAAATTTAAAACTAAAATACGATTTTTATTTTAAGAATTATCTACCATATCTAGGTGTATTTTAGTTTTCCACAAACATGATTTTTAATTAATTGAAAAAATTATATTTACACCTTTTGACCTATGGTTTGTTTACACAAATCACTCCTATCTTTTAGATAATTATACATACACCCACCAAATATCAATATCATTTAAACAAACCACCCCTTACTTTTTTGAAAAATTACAAATACACCACTTAAAATGTTAGGGTCATTACACAAATTATTCATATTTTGTTACTGTCAGAGGTAGTTTCTATAATTATGCAAAAGACAGGGACAGTCCATAAATCAGAAAGTGTAAATATAATTATCCCTAATTAATTTACTCTGTTTGAGCATTAATGTATTAATTATATCGGATCCGGTTCCCATCAAATTCAGCCCGAAACCTAACCTGTCAGTCCGGGTCAAGTTATGTGGCATCACCTCAGTATAAGTTGCCATTTTGGACCATATTTTCCTAAACCCCAACCAAAAATAAAATATTATTTGTCGTGATGCGTTTTAATTGAAAATAATCTTATCATAAAAGAAAACGCAAATTTGGGCGTAATTTATGCAAATCAAGATATATATTTCCGGAATTATATACTAATTTTCCTACTTTTCATATTGGAAGGGAATTAACAATTTAAATTAATCTACAATAATTTCTGCAATAAGTAATTTTATATTTTAGTAAAATTAAATTTGAGAGTAAATGGTTTTTAGTAATGGGTGGTGGCCAAAAGATACTTCTAAAAGTTGAATATTTTTCATTGACGAAGACTTAGAAATGGTTGGAAAGATTCTTTGAGTATTTCGATGAGCTAAAAGATTTAAAATGAGCTTGTGCCAAAATTTTAAAAAATAATTTACAAGAATTCGTTTTAGCAAAATTATACTCATTAATGTAATGGATTTTTAAGAAATTAATCGCGTTTGCCAAATTTTTATTTTGTACTTTTTTAAATTTTAGTTATTGTGTTTGGATAAACAAAAAGTTCGTAATTTGAATTTAATTTTCCGAACACATTAGAGAAAATGTAGTAATTTAAATTTTAAGCTACAAAAGATTAACTATTGAAATATGAAATTCGATCCAACATTACATAGCTCATCGATTGCAAATATCAACGTGGAAACTGAACGCTAAGGCAAATGATTATGATAAGGGTGAAAATATCTCGAGTCAACCCTTTGTAGTAGTTTAGTACAATGCAAGAGAAGCACTCGAAGTAGAAAGGATTGATGTATATATATGTTCTAGTGCAGGTGAACTGTAAAAAAATCATAGCAACGATTGATACCGGAGACGCTCACAACTTTGTGGTTGATTCGTGTTTAGAAGCTGGGATTGTCTCTTACATAACATTCCAGCCGCATCAAGGCTATGAATTTTGAGGCAATGTTAATACAAGGTGTTGCTAGTGTGGAATTGAAGTTGGCACTTAGCAAGGGAAGTGCAACTTGATGGTTGTCCCCTTGGATGACTTTGACGTGATACTTGATGAATTTCCTGCTATTGGCTAAAGCAATGATACTATCGACTTGAGTAGGTTATTTATTGCTGATGTTGGTTTCCCTTTTTTTGTTGAGGGTATTTATTTGTAGGATTCCGTTAAGCCAAAAGAAAAGAAAAATAGCTTGTTGTCGGCTATACAACTGAGAATGGTGTAAGATATGATGAGGAGACTTACCTTGTTGCATTCATCGAGATTAAGCCAAATATGGTTCAAAAGGATCCAGATGAAGTACCTGAGATGTTGGAGGAGTTGGGGGATGTGCTCCCTTCCGAACTGCCTAATAAATTACTTACATGATGGGCTATTGATCACAGCATTGAATTGTAGCTTGGTGTATGACTGTCAACACAAGCTCCTTATCGTATGTGTCCTACAGAGTTAGCTGAGTTGAGGAAGCAATTAGATAAGTTGTGGGGACAGAGCTGATCCAGCCGTCCAAGGTTTCATATGCTTCCCTGGTTTTGTTCCAAAAAGAACATGATGGGTCAATGAGAATGTATGTGGATTACCCAGTGTTGAATAAGGTTACTGCAAAAAATTAAGTACCCTATTCCTAATGTGCTAGATTTGTGTGACATTAGGCGATAGCGTGGTAGGCATGCGTATCAGTGTGTCTAATAGTGTCGACATGATGCAGGACCAATGATAGCAGTCAGACAAGCAAACAACACGTATCTGCAAGTTGGTTAGTGGGCTTGGTTGTGGCGTAAACAGCCTGTCGTGCATATCGTGTGGCTTTTGTGCAGACGATTGCCGGCAGATGATAGATTGTGCGCGCAGGCAATGCTCAATGTGTACTTTTATGGGGTGCTACGCACACAGGCATGATGGTTGTGTGAAGTATGCTTGATGCCGCTCGCTCAAGCAGCACACAACGTGCGAATGATGGGATGTTGAGGGCACAGGTAAACCCTGTATGCGGTAGACCCAGCAGACGGCTTAGGGCGTTACGCGCAGCAAATGAGTGTAGGGCTAATCGACGTTGGTAGTTTCACTCAGCAGCTGAGATAAGCGTTTGCTGAACAGTTCCAAATGATTTTGGGAAAACATAACTGGAGTTGTGGAAGGCGGTTGGCATGTCCACTGCTATGACAACAGTCGTCCACTTGGCATTGACCTGATGCTTAGTTGGTTCGTTCACTTTTTTTTGTATTATTTTGTCATATAGCTGTACAATGAGTTGTGTGTTGCAGGCCTGACGAGTTCCTTGTATTCTTGCTTTTTTTTCGGTAAATATAATTTTCATAAATAGAAAAAGATATAGTACAACAATCATGAATCAAGTAGTGTTTCTTTCGACAGGCCAATAAATACGCACAATCTAACTTGTATTCTTGCTTGGTGCTTAATGCAACTTGGGTTAATTTCTGTAAATTATTGTGCAACGGTTACTTTTGCTGCTAATATGTGCATGTGTGTGTGCTTGCTAAATCTAATTCCAAATTATACCAACATGAGTGCTTGTGAGATTTGAGAGAAAGGCTGACTGATTGTGTGCAAAATCAGGTTGCACAGTAGGCGAAAAATTGATAGATGTTAAAACCCCTATGACAACTTCCAACATTAACAGTAATTTAAATCAAATTTTTACCTAGTCAAACATTATGAATCAACTCCCGAACATCTTATAATACACTCACATAAAATAATGAGTTTCACATTTTTATTGAGGTTCGAACTCGTAACGTGAAAATTTAAATTACTAAACATAATTTCAGCAATGGTGTGCATAAGAGTATCCTTTAAAACTACATAAATTTTAATATCTTCCGTTTAATTTTTCTAACAAGTATCTCTAGAATCACACTCCACATAATTTCTGGAAGCCCAAATAAGATTTATATTGATATATATATATATATAAAATATAAAATGTAGGCTTTAAATATAATATTAATTAAAGAATTAATGAGAAAGTGAGCACTAACGAAGTGCAAATACTATAAAACAAATCACTAAAATCAAAATCAAGAAGGAAAAAAGAAAAAGAAAAATGAAAAGGGGTAGCTTTTGTTTTCTTTTGAAATTAATTTGTAGCCTATCAACTCTTTTATCCTTTTCTTTAGTCAAAAGTAAAGATGAAAGCAGCGCAGAAACTTGCGAGATTTGCTGTTGCCTTTTAAAAGTCCGTTGCGTCGGTCCTTTATATTACAATTATCTGCTAATATTGTCCACGTTTCCGGACATTAACACAATACTTCAAGCAACCTACCTACCATATCATATATTCTTGTCCAAATTCATACAAACTTTAAATTCCGTGGTCTTATTAATATGGTTTGTTAGAAATACATTGATTATGAGTTCTATTCTGCAGTGAAGTTAGAGAATTTATGGCTGTTGTAGCCTTTTTTGGGTTAAGGTCTTTAATTTAGAGCGAATTTAGGTGAATGCTAACTGCAATGAGCAAATTATGTCTTGAATGTCTTAGTTTTGTAGTTTACAAAACAGACCATTGCCAGAACCATATTGAGAAAGCCCAGTTATAGCTTTTCGATACTTAGGTAAGTAGTAGAGAAAGATATGTAAAGGTTATAAGAATATTGGGATAGTAAAAGTTATACATGTTCTATGGAGCGCGATTATTTATAGGTTATCACCAATTATACAATTTTATATGAACCATAAATACAAAAATGATCAATTGTTTGTGGTGAATTTTCATATAATATCAGAATTTTGGATTGTATCGAGAGTAGATTGTAAAAACCCTAAATTAAATATAAAAATTTAAAATTTATCTGAAAATCATAGATATATCAAGAGTAGGTCTTGGCACAACGTTGGTAAGATCACCTCCAATGTAGCCTTGGCCTCAATGGTGTATGTCAAAAGTCTGCTTATTTACATAGTAGTTACAGTTTATATTGTCTTTTATTGTTTTTTTCTTTAATGAAATCATCAATTTATTAAATAGGATCTTGAGTATTTTAATGTATTGTATGATGTAATATTTAATAACTTCTATATATATATATATAAAGAATCTCAACTCCGTGAAGGGTATTTCAATCTTTTCTTAATTATTTGTCAAAAAATTCAGACCGACAATAATTAATTAACAATATGAAAGACATTGTGTCTTCCCATTTCCCAACTAACCAAAACAAAATAAATAAATAGAAAGAAAAAAAAATGTTGACATATAATTAATAAGGTGGTTAGTGTAAGGAGACATGGACATGGTATGGTAATCCAGGACAGTGGAATGTCGTTTTCGAGTTTGAAGTACAAAGTCGGACAACCCCTTAATTTCCTCCATCTCTCTATTCAAATTAACTGACAGTGAAACACTAACACACTTCTCAATCTTAAACATATCATTTAAACTATATATAATTGTCCAAATAATTTTCAACTAATCACACTACATATCATATCCAATTTGACTTGATCAACCTAATTAATTACCTAACTAATTAACACCACTCTAATTCTATACTTACCAGTAGATTATAATACTGTACCTTACATCATGTTAAAAGTGTAGGTAAACCGTCGGTGCCTTCTTACTTAACCTTAATTTATAACATTGGATAATGATTTTCGTGATTGTTGCTGATTTCATGGGCTCCATTTAAATTTCCAGGAAAAGGACTTCAGTACGTAGTGTATGTAACTGAGCAAGAATGTGAAATCTAACTTGTAACTTTTTAGGGATTTTCATAAATAGTATTTTAGTACCCGAGCTCTTTTTTTAATTCGATTTCGGACCTACTCTGTTTTGTGTCAAACACGCATCATTATCATCTTTAAATCCGACTCTGATGGGAAAAAATGAAGTTTGAGATCTAAATACTCCAAATTCTTGCACAAGCTAGAAATTAGTCTTTTTCTCTTCAATTCCTTCCTTTGCCAAAATCACTTTTTACAATGAAATTAGGAGTATTTATACTAGGCTAGCAATAAATACGAGGGGGGGGGTGGTAAAATCAATTCTACCCCCTTACGTACCACTAATTTGTAGGTACAACGTATTTGCAAGAGTTAATCTAGTAAATACAAAACAATTCAAATCTTATGGTCTTCATCTCTCATCTTTTTTTATGGAAATAATTTGACCTTCCTTTTGAGTAGGCCTTTGATTAATTTTTTTATCTCCATCAGATTCGAACTAAAATTTTTCCACGACGAGACAATCGTTTTCTTATAAATACTAAAATAATTCTCAAAACATCCCAACTTGATCTTTTTTTTTTAGTTTTTACTCTTATTTTAAAACACTCTAACTTTCACTATAACTTAACTTATAATTTTTTTGAACTTATTCTTATAAAAAATAAAAAAGAAAAATGACCGGAAACACCCCCTTCAACTAAAATAAGTAGAAAGTTTGAGCAGATAAATGAGGCAAAATGTTGCCTACTTGATATTGACCTACAAACTCGTTGGAGTCATCGTGCGCCCGTAGTTGGTCACCTACAAACGTCGTCGTTACATCTTCTTGATTATTATTCTTTATTTTGGACAACTCGATCGCTCTATTTATCAATTGTCCTAAAAATTATTAAAATTAGCAGGACCAATACATATATATATATATATAATAAGATAAATTATTAAAAAGAAAACTGGTAGCAGGAGCACAGGCACAACCCTCATAAAATGGGAGGATTGAACTCACAAGTTCGAGTCGAGTCAATCACACATCATTGTTTAAATTTATTCCAAGTAATATCGAATTTGAAATTACATTTGAATTTGGTATGATTATTGTTGTCATCAAGCTCAAATGAGGTTTAATATTTGGATTGAAAATGAACCGATGTCTTGTATTTTGTTATTTTTAAGTTTATTTTGTTAGCATAATTAAAGTCAGGCTCGAGACAAACTTGAATGCATCAAACAAAAAAATTTATTTAAATATAATTTGCTAAGTTTAAGAAATTGAATTTAATCAAGTATCGAGTAGTGAGATATAGTTTTAAGCTTAGATGACTTTTAAATCATCATTCTACTCAACCAAGAAAATAAGAATGTGAGTTATGATATTATTCATTATTTATTTCAAATGCAAGAAAATATATAAGATTTAACAATTAATCTACCAATGATAAACAAGTTATTTAATTTAAGTCATGAATAATAATCTTGGATGCATCTATATCTATATATATATGTAGAGAGAGAGACACACACACACACAAAGTTGAATAGATTTGGATTTGGATGAAAGGTATATATGTATGTGAATTATGAGGAGAGGATGCATACGGGGATTAGGTCACGTGAGGACATGTAGCATATATGCATGTTGAGATATGCAGAAGAGTACCACTCCCATATGCCTCGCACATGCATTTTTGTAATTATTATTTACGACAAAAATAACAATAATCATTAATCCCCCTCCCCCCCCAAAAAAAATAAAGAAAAAAAAAATATATATATATATAGAAGAAAAAGGCATATCATGGAATTTGTTTGTTATTGGCCTCTTTCAATTTTTTTGAGAAAATATTCACATGGCATCGATGATTTGTTTTGGCCACAAAAACCCTAAAAAACTTATATTTGTAGGAAGGAGAAGAGGGTGAGTTTTACCAAATCCAAGACTCAACAACTTCACCTATGATTTGGGAGTTGGAGAGACTACATTCTTTTCTAAGCCTAATAACATCTATACCCTCTCCTTCCATACCATTTACATAAATTATTCTTATTTTTTAAAATTAATACATACATCATCAAAAACATCAACAACATTACATAAATTGTTTTTATTTTTCGGCTGTCGGTATAACTATGCAAAAATAAATAAATGATTTGCATAAATAAATTATACATGAATGTATAAGTATAATTATTTATTTTTGTTGCAACTATGATTAGTGTGAGGTGGTATTGCGCATGCCAAATTGCATATGATTATACATATGTATGGTGTTGTGGGGGAATACTTTAAATGCATGCACAACTACTATTAATGCAAATGAGAGAAATGATAAAATAAATAAAAACAGAATTGTATAGGTACCTACATATATATAAATACTAGAATGAATAATATGTATTCTGATGTTTGCCCTGGAAATACAAAATTATTGTTTTGATATTTCCTTTCTATATGGTTACTAAAAGATAATAATTGAGAGCATGGGAAGATGGAAGCAAATTGCAGAGAGCAGCCCACATGTCAGAGGTGGGCCATTTCCTTTCTCTAACTTCTTCCTTCTTCCTTTTTTTATTATTATAAAATCAGAGTAGTAATAATAATAATAACAATAATAATAATATAAACTGTCGGCAAAGATAGATTAATGGGCCCATTTTTAAGGAGAATATTTGGGTATGAATAAGTCAAGGTTTGTACTAATGAAGCTCAGCTCATACTTTCATTCTCCCAATTAGTATATAGTTTAAGATCATATCACATCTTATTAAATTTGAATAAATTATATTATTATTATTATTATATTTATTATGTAATTAGTGTATAATTTAAGACGAATGGTTATATATTTATTATGTAATTGATTGGATTAAATCAAATTTAATTTGATTAAAAACTTTTCTCTAGTTACAACCATTTTTTGACACTTGTCTAACTAGTAATAATGTAAGAAAAAGTATATCATGAATGAAAGTACATCATGAAATTTCCCATGTTTCTGATCATCAGAAAGAGAAACATGTTAGCACTGTCGATGATTTTGTTCTGGTAAACATGTTCATAAAAATGGGTGTACTTTCTACGCAAAAATTGAGAAGCACAGTTTTTGTGATGGTGGGAGCATGTTTTATTTGTTGGCTTTTATGTGCAAGAAAAATCTCCACTTAGTTGAATTCGCGTCTCGTTTCCGTTATCTCGGATATTTTGGATTTTAATTTAGGTATTTTTAATCATGTTGAATCATAATATCAAAAAGAATTTTTAAAAAAATATCATATTGACAGGCATAAAAAAATATTAATTTATATCAGTCAGAAATTTTGGAATTAACTAATGAAATTTTAATTTAGTGGTTAAGATTGAAAATCTATAAACAAGTACGAAATTCCACTAGATCCATAAATATTTGTCAATATCACATTAGAAAAGCTTTTGAGTTCAATTGATTAAGCATAACAAAATGATTTTTGAAAATATATCTCATTTGATAAAAATTAAAATTCTAATCGAGCTCGAGTAATTTGATAAAAAAGTCATCGAGGAGAGAGATGTTGTCCATTGTAATGAGATGTGCAGCAACATAACTGGTCTAGTCATATGCAACATAACGATAAAATTGGAAGCGGTCTATTGCAAAAGGGAATACCATACTCCCTACATATAGAAAATTCTGAAAATCAAATAAAAAAGTAGCCATTTTCAGCAAATCTCTGTCCATGTTGATATCTTGCAGCAGAATTGATGTATCCACTCACAACAATAAATGGAACAAGCATTGTCCTCCCAATATTAAATGGAACAATTGATTATTAGCCCCCTAATCTTCGATACTGGTGGAATCTTTTATCACACTTTCATATTACACATTAATACTATACTAATAAGTAATGAACACGTGCTTTTTTTTTGTTATAAAATATAATTAAAAATGAAAATAGCATACAATACACGCATCTGTGTGACATTAATGTATTATACGAATACGTAATAGAAGATCATTTTACCCTTCAATACCACTGAGCTACACTTCCTGTTGCTTTCAATGCTGAGTGACAACCAAAATTATTGCACAAAATCAGGGCTTCAGACTTGCGATGATCACCATCATCATCTATATGTGAATGTTACGAGACTTAACAAGAACAACTCTAGAAATTCTCCGGGCATTCTATGTCGCCTTGCTTAGATATGTAATTGGTTTTACTCTCGGTTGAACACTGAAAGGTACACAATCAGTAAAAGGAACTCTTATGACTATGAGATTCTTGAAACAGTTTGATGGCAATATATGTGTCTCATCCAATAATAGGAAAAACTGTCGTCTCTCTCGACCCCATTAACAAAAACAACCATCAATCATCAAGAACCCCATTTTACAAAAGAATGCAATAATCTGGTTTCTAACAAGATGATTTTCGTTCTTGTACAATGAATGATTGAATTACCGGTAATGTCACAAAACTAAACAATTATTGTACAAGATCTAGAAAGTGCTAATGATCATATTTTCTTGTGTTATCCCTCCAGAAGGTTTCAAATCAATACAGAACAATCTAGTAAACTGGATATTGCTGTTACTGAAGAAAACCTGGACTATGTTAGCAGTTTGAGCATCAATTTGTGTTATAGCTTCAATCCTTTCTGTGGGGAAGCAAAGAATTTATGTGAGGAGTTTTTCTTCTTCTGCTGCTGCTGCTGCTGCTGCTGACCTCTTGGGACTATTTTCCGATCAAGCCAAATCCCACAATCGTAAAGGTGATGCCTTGAAGGAAAAGGTACACGAAATAGTAGTCATTTCTGTAGAGGAAGCCATATCCTCCACTGAAGAAAAGAAACATTGCAAATCCCAGCTCCGGTAGTAGTATTCTGACAAATTGCATTAATTTATGTTTATTATAACTGAAATTGCAGGAGAGTTCCCTTTGACCTCAAAACTATAGCATTGCTCAACAAAGAACAGAAAGGAGAAGAGAACATACCTGTCTCTGAGAACCCCAGATCTTGGTTCCTTTGGTGCAACCGGTTCGTTGTTGGTTTTGTTCTTTGTAGAATCTCCGAGTTTTTCAGTGACTATCCATTCATTAGCACTCTTTGTCCCCAGTAGACCCGTAAATATAGCTTTTGTCAGGTGCAAAGACATGACACTCTCAAAAAGGATCCAAAAGAAAACGAAATGGAGGGACCTAAAATTTTCTGAATTCTAGTCAGTTTAAAATTTACAATTAGCAACAGAAAGTGAAGCGGCGAGTAGTTATAATAATGAAAAATAGACCTTGGAGTCGCCAAAATCGAGTTTATGGCAGCAATGATGCAAGGGATGAAAACAGCTCCCCCTTTTGGAACATTGACCTCAGGTATCAGAATTGTCAATGGTAGAACCAAACAGTAAGAGAAGAATATACACGTATGGCCAACGATCTTCCGGACAAAGAAGAAATTGTAGATCATGTAAACCTTCTTCCAAAGCGAGACTTTCTGCCAGAAGTACAAATAAACAAGAATTTTACTCAGCTCTTGTTTAATGCAATGCTGTGGAAGTTCTCAAATTTATCCCCACTAACAATTTAGATTTATTGTTAAACAAACCTTGCTCTTGATAACATCCATCATGATTTTGCCGACTAAATTGTTTGGGCCACAAGACCAACGGTG
Source organism: Sesamum indicum (assembly GCF_026168435.1). Classification (NCBI taxonomy): domain Eukaryota; kingdom Viridiplantae; phylum Streptophyta; class Magnoliopsida; order Lamiales; family Pedaliaceae; genus Sesamum; species Sesamum indicum. Next base: position 6,357,374 of record NC_142665.1, on the reverse strand, counting down.
CTGCTGCAAACGGAAGGCTTTCAGAGTACTGGGAAGTTCACTTTTCACCTATTGGAAACATTATTATCAGCTTCATTCAACATTTTCATGCACTGGAAGAGTTCATGAAAAGTTACTGAGTGGTAACGCCCAAGAAATAATCAAACTAAGTGCAGTGCTATTACATGATAAGACGTACTTCAAGGTCTCCTAGGTAAACAAGTTTCCAGCCCTTGAGCGCAGCGCGAACTGCAAGATCCATGTCTTCTGCTGTGGTTCTGTCATCCCACCCTCCAGCCTCATTTATCGCAGCAATTCTCCATATTCCAGCACTTCCTGAGATGGTGTTAGTTTTTTTATTGGTTCTGATAGTTAATGCTAAAATGGTGAAGGGGACAAGATAAACTCATACCTAGTAGTTAGATTAACTGAAATAGCACATCCAACATGATATATGATAAACTTGGATACAATTTCATCTTGTTATTGGATCAATTCAAAGTGAACACCCTCATTGCCATGTTCTACTGTGCCCTCGCCAAGAAAGCATGGCAATTATTCGTACCAGTGCAATTAACTCTTACATATGCCGACAATCCCCTCGTTATCAATTGTTCTTCATTGGATTTGATCTTGAGACCTTAAACTCTGGTACTACTTCTAGTATTATAGTTGTTCTAAAAGTTATAATAGTTAGCAACGTTACAATTCAAACTTTTTAAGTGTATAACAATTGGAGTGCCAAGCTTGCAATTGGGGCCTTCCCTGACACAATTGTTGTCAGACCAACACTTTAGTTAGCATCCAGAAACTTGAAAATGTACCTTTTTTATGCTCAAATATACAAAAGGAATGCAGTAACTGATGGTCATTTCATGTCTAATTGATGTACGCTAATTCTCCAGCAAATCTATGCTTGCTGCTCATTGTCTGCTTCATTCCAGCTGTGGAAAAATTTAGGACTTGATTAATCACTTTGGCATATATATTAAACGTACCATTGAAGCCGAAGAAGGCATGAACAGTTGATCCAACTTCTTGCTCAGCAGTGAAATGATAATCCAGAGACATTTCTTCGAGTCTTGTCAATAAGCATTCATCTGCATTCACTGAAAAATTATAGGATACTTCATGTTTCAAGAACATAGAAAACTTCCCAGTAAAAAATCACAGTTGAAACAGTATCATCAGCTATAACTTTCGATACAACAGCAAATGCTCGATCGAACTACTAGTATAAAAATCACCAGGAATATTATCACAGAATATGATATGCCAATTTCTTAGGGAAGAATGGTTTATGTTGTTACATGACCTACCATATTCAATTTGCATGCTTCATTATATGAATTTGAGTGTAAAAGATGTGAATGCATGGTGATACTGCAACTTTAGCTTTCCAACAATATATTATATGCTCAGATCAAATTAAAATTGAATCTAATTATGGATTTTGAAATTTTATCCATAGATCCTTTTTCAAAAAAAAAAAAAAGAAAAAAAGAAAAAGAAACAATGATTTGAAGCAAAATCAAGGACCAAATGCAGCAGTGTTGTAGTTTTGCTGCACATATTAGCGAAATTGGCAAGTAGTCTCTGCATACAAAATTTCTTTAAATAATAATTTTATGGTAGCGCATACATATTTACCAACTTGATTGCACATAATTCCTACATATGTAAGTTCTATTGAGTATACCTCATTTAGCAACACTACAAACATGCTTAAGTGAACATCAAATGCCCTAGGTGGATGCAAATATGTTATTTATCACAAACACATTATGAAAAATAATATTAGGCATTAGAAATAAATTAACTGGATAAATTACTTCAAGAATTAACTAAAACAATTAATCACTAAAAATTATCTAGAGTATTAATAATAGTTAATCAAGACAACAATATTGCTTTGCCAAAAAGTATTTCAAAGAATTAAAACATCGTAGATGGCGGTCCTAACCACTACTTATAATTGCGAGTTTCACTAGTTAGTAATTTCTAATACATGCTCATGATCAGTATTTCCCTGACAACAACTTGGTTAACAATAGCTTAATTCCTGTAAATTCCTATTATTTTGAATATCAAACCACTCTATACATGCATAAACTTCTGAGTACATCTTGTACCTATCATCTAGCAACATCGTGTAACATGTTTGCATCAACATAAAATGTCCGTATGTGCATGCAAAATATGTCATACATTAAACAAGATGACCATTTGTAATGTAAGCTGCATTTAAATCCATAAATTTGATACTTTCACAGCCATTGATTAATATTTTACTAAAATTCCATTTTTCTTGTAACAACGACCATAACACACCTATATCTCATTTTCTTTTAATATCAGTTGCAGATTTTCAAAAGAGAACAAATTTTGAACTTTTTTAAACAGGAAAACAAGCTTAATGAAACATGGTAAGGAGAGAGAGGGTCGATTACCAAACCTCCACCGAGCTTGCACAAGAGCTATATCCTGGTTGTGAATGAGAAAAGGGAGTGCTCGGCGGAGAAAGTCGGGTTCCGGCTGGAAATCGGCGTCGAAGATGGCGACATACTCGCATTCTTTAACGTAGTTGTAATTCAAGCCTTCTTTAAGAGCTCCAGCTTTGTAGCCTCCTCTTGTCTCTCTAATTTGGTGTATGATGTTTATGCCTTGGTTCGCCCACTTCATGCATTCTTTCTCAACCATATCCTACAACGTTAATTATAGCGGGTATGTTAATGACAAAAACCGAAGATAAATCTTTCTCAACCACGACAACATTAATGTGGGTTTCTCATTAACAAAATCAAGGACAAATCTTTCTCAACAATATCCTATGCAGGTTTAATAATGATAAAATTAAAGGCAAAATAATAATGCCAGATCATGATCTTGGGAGTTTTGTGTGCTAAGACTTAGTTCCTGATGGGTATAATTTAATTCCAAAAGTAATAACCAAAAAATGGAACAATTTTAAGTTGTGGACTTCAATAAATTTTCCCAATAATTTACGTATAAGTTGAGGTCTAGTGTACTGGCCCTATAATGTTTGATTCAACTCATTTTAGTGTTTTGACGAGATTATGACATCAAGTTGAGTGATTTCTGAATGAGTCTGACATAATCACCGTTCTGCTAGTTAAATTTTTATAATTCAAATAGTCAAAATAAAATTTAGAGAGTGTCTTGTTAGACTCATTTAAAATATTTTATAAAATCATATTTTATAAGATGTTTTGACATTTTATTTTAAAAATAAAATTTTTAAGTATTCTTATAAAATAAAATTATAGAACGTCAAAATATTAGTAACAGCAAATTTGCATTTTGCAATATTATAAAATTGTGATTGAACGAATTTGTTAAAACTTTAAAAATAAATTGGAAACTTCTTAATGTTTTATAAAGGATTTCATATATTCCTAGTATTCTATTTCTAGATCTTATAAACTCATTCATTAAAACACAATATTAAATATTTTAAAACAACTTATAATTAAGCCCACTTAAACACCTCCATTAATTAGATCTAGCTTTTTTGTTTCTAAATAGGGATCACGTGGGCAGCATCCAAGGACTTTTGGACTCTTGTTTGAAAAATAGTGCAATCAAAAGAAAATACTATGAAGATTTCTACTTATAGTCAATAATAATACCTTGATGAGAATGTCTGTCGAACCATCCACCACTTGAATTAGCAGCCTATCGGCAGGCCATGAGAGACTACACGCCGCACCAATCGAAAGCTTGTAAACCTACACACACAACCAACACTCATCTTCATTTTCTCCTTTCTTTTCCTCGCAGGCACCCCATGCGTGTGCGTTTGTGTGTAAACTCAAATAAAGCACTCACCTCCTTCTCATTGCACAAGGGTATTTGAACAAGGATCATCGGAAAGGCCGCGCTACCCATCTCCGAACCATCCTCCACCGCCTCCCACTTGTACCTTCTCTCAGGCTTTCTACCAAATATCTTCACGTACAAAACAACTCCTCCAATGTAGAGCCACTCGATGAGCAACATGGTCGACATGACCAAGCAAACATAGAGAGAAATCCTCAGTAATGGAACTATAAACGACGCTCTTAGGATCCGCCAGAGACGTCCGATCTCCGCCCCCGGCGTTCCCAGCAGCCACTCCGCTGCTAGAGCCTTCTTCGAAATTCCGGCCATTGCTTCCTTAAAGACAGAATTGATCGGTTGCATCTTCGTTTTCTTGTTGTCCCTGGGTAGATCAGAAGCGAAGAAACTGAACTAGAGAACAACGAAATGTGGGTGGGAATTCTGAAGGGAGTGAGGGCTGCGCAGAAAGTTGGAGATCCTCTCAGTTTTTCTGCACTCTGTTCTCTGTTGTTTTGCATTGCGATATAATGCAGGAGAGAGAATTATTGGTGGGATTGTTATGAAACAGAGAATGGAAATTTTAGTCCAAATTCCATTCGGTAATTTCAACCAATCACTCGGTAATTTCAACCAATCACGTAAGTATAATATATTTATTTTTTAAAAATAATTAATTATAAGACAAATATAATATATTTATTTTAATATTAACTTGATTCAATCAAACCACGAAAAAATTTCAAATTATAGATTATCCATACCCATATTATTTATTAATCAAACTTTGGTCAATTAAAAAATTAAAGTATACACACGCCTCATCGATGTGTTGGGACATAAAAAAAAAATTAAAATCGCTCAAAAACTATTTTGTATGATTTATCTTTCAAATCATAATTTTAAATTTAAAATAAAACTGCATTGCACTCAATTTTTATTTAGAGGTAAAAGAAACCGTAAAAAATTGAACAAAACTATAAGTATATAATCAATTTTTTAAATTGTATATAAAATAATTTGATAAAATTAATTAATTATTTAGAAGAATTTTGCATTTAAATTATAAAAGCCCAAAGTCCGTGTAGTATTAAATATCCCCATTGCAAAATCCATTTGAGTTCTATACAATTTTAAGCCTTTTAGTTGGAATTTGGCGTTCAATATTTTGTAAAGAATGTTTAGTTGTATCTTTTCTTGAACTATTGTGTACTTAATTTGAATTATTCTGAAATTGGTTATATTTTTTATTATTTTGATATTCTACTACTTTTTGTCAATGATAAAGTTTGTAATTATATATATTCTTATTTTTTGTTAGTTTCAATATTTTATTTTTTTGTTATAAATATAAAAACTGTTGAAAATCGCTTAAAATCGTACTTTGATATTGATTTTGAAAGTCACAATTTAACTATTTTATAATATTCACAATGATAATTAAATTGGAAAGTAGTTTTAGAAAAACCAAAACTGCAATGTGATCATCTCTAGCTAGTATAAAATTTGTATTACATTTATGTATAAAATTTACTTTGTGTTATTGATGTTACACTTACAAATCATATGTAATAAAATAATTATTTTGGTCAATCTAAGTGTCAGTCTCCAATCTTCAGCTCTCATTTTCTTTTTCTGGCCAAAAAGTCTCTTTTAGCTTCTATTAATTCGATAAATTTGAAGAATTTAAAAAAATATATTTTAGACGACTCTATATCAAAAAAAATTAAAAATCATCAATATTTAAATAAATTTTAGTTCAAAATTAGAACGGTTCGGATCTGAAATTCTTCATTTTTAGAATTAGCCAAACAAATCAATAAAAGATTTATTTTTAGAGATTTGAAATCCATAATTTTAAATTTATCAATTGGAATACATCCTTAATGATAAAGAATGTACGTATATTTATTAGGTGCAAGAGGTTATCGTTTTCGTTGGATTTTTTTTTAAAAAAAAAATAATTATATAATTACATTAATATTTTAATAAATCGAACAACTAAACAATTATTAATTCAATCAATACGTCAATAAAATTCATATAAAATGAGACAAATACTTACACATCTAATGAAACTCAAACTCGTGATCTCAAACTTGTTCGTGATTTCCGATCTTTATGATTGCATGTTTGAAGCCATGAAGCACTTGATTAAAAATCTATAAGCACAAATCAGGCTTTAGTGGAATGATGTCCATTGACTTGGATTTGGTCAACTGTGGTTACCTACTAAGGTCAAGAATATTTGCATATTGAATATTGGGAGGAATTATAAATAAAACCTCTTATAATTTTCTTAATTAGAAAAAGAGAAAAATCAAATGTAAATTTCCAGCTCAAAAGACGGTGATGGGGAGCTGTGTGGTCAAGTGGCTCTCCCACTGTACAGTTAATTGTTAGGGGTTTTTGTATCATAGTGACCGACCTCTGTTGGTTTCTGGACTGTACTTGATTCCTTCTCTGTCAGTTTTTTTAAATAAAATTAGACCAATCTAACTTTTTTTAATTTTTTTAAAGGGATATAATTATGCTCCCCTCTCATAAAATTTTATGTAATTATATATAATTTTTTTATAATTTAGAAAATTATATTTACCATTTTTAAAGTTTGTCTACATCTAATAAATAAGTCGAATTATTAATTAAAATTCACCAAATTTGCTAATATTAACAAAAAAAAAATTTTTAAAAATGTATTTATTCTGATTGACTTATTACTGACTTATTGCATGTCAAATAATTTTTTTATAACTAAATTACCCTTATACGTCTTTACGCGTTAATGCGTGCGAGAAGTTATATTTCCACCATTATAAGGATAGGTTAGTCCGAAAAAAATCGTCTAACTTGCAATAAGTCAATACAACTCGATTGAGGATAAAAATTAATTTTCATTCAATTTTTTTGTTAAATTTAGTAAATTTTGACCAACTGAAAATTTATTTATTAGACAAAAGCAAATTTTACGAGTGTTAGATGTGATTTTTCAAACCATTACATATAATTACTTTAAACTTCAAGGGAGAAAAATGTAATTATCTCTTACATTAATGAGAAGTGTTTATGTATTTTCATTCCAAATATTGTCCATTTTTTTTGGGAAATTTGGATAATACCCCATGTGTTATAGAAAAATGTTAAAAACTTATCTGTGTTAATTAAATAGTTAAAAAAATTCATATAATTATAAACCCTGTAAAAAATCCTTTCCGTTAAAAAAAAAAAAAAAAAAGAGTTCATTACACACGCCAAAAATAAGAGTGGGATAACATTTTGACCTATTTTCAGCGTTTGATCACTTTGAATGGACAAAATTGCCTCTATCTTTTTCTTTATCCTCTCTTTACTTTTTAATTAATTTTTTATCTTTCTTTTGCTATTTTGCAAGAAAAAATATAAAATACTAATAATTAATATTCATCAATAATTATATACAAAAAAACATTATTATATCAAAATTAAATTCTTATGCATATTATACATCAAATTAAATTATATTATTTAATTTAATTTTGTGTTAGATATATTTTAAATTATATTACAGTAAATAATTTTAGTTTTTTAATATAATTATATTAAAACAAAACATTTTAAATTATGTTCAAGTAAATAATTTTAGTTTTTAATATAATTATATCAAAACCAAAACAACACACAATAAAATTAATTTTATTAAAATTTACAAAATAAAATAATGCAACACAATAAAAATAAAGAAAAAGAAAAAAAATGCATTATCTTGTCCAAGTGCCAGCGTCCTCCGCCTCTGCTTTCCGTCCGCCGCCTCCGCCTGTACCTTGCGCCGCCTCCCCCCTTTCCACACCCCTCCTTTCGCATCGCCACCCCTTCTCTCTCTCTTTCCTCACTGTCTTGCGCCTTCCACCTTTTCGCAACACCACTCCAAGCCGCATACCTTCTCCGCTACGTCTAGGCAGCAACATTTCGGCACCTAGATCAGGGCACGATGTCGCCATCCAGATCTGGGCGGTGACGTCCTAGGCGACGATGCCCGTCGCCAGCTTAGGTCTGGGCGGCGATGTCGTCGTTGCCCAGACGGGTGACGGCAGGTGGAGGTGGAGCTGGGGCCCTCCACCGGCGTCTATGTATATACATATTTGTATATATAATTATTATGCTTTTCTATATTATACATAATTGTAGATATATATATATATATATGCATATATAAATGTAAATATATTTTTAAGATAGATGATGAAATCTGGACCATCTATTTTTATTGTGAAGATTAATGACTATTAAAAATTGATTATATCATATGGTTTTGATGTAAAAATAGAAGATTCAATGGTCATTATAATAACAATAATTTATATTATATAAAAATATAATGAGAATTTTAAAAAAAATAACACCGTTAAGTAAAAATAAACGATAAGAGGAAATACAGAATTCTTTTTACATATATTTTTAACAGATTTTTAGCTGAATTTCTATAACATAATAGTCTTTTCAAACTATGTAATATTAAATCCAAACACACATCACATTTCCCAATACATTTCTTATAAATTCGTATCTTCAAACTCATTTTTTTCAAACTTTGTCAGATCGCTCTACAAATAAATATAATTTAAAATTTTATAATATTTGAAAATAATTAAGATTAATATGATATGAAATAACGGAAGGCACGTCGGAAGATGCCTAAGGCTAAAGATTTGCACTTTTTTTCTTTAATTAATAAAAAATTAGATCATTCCACGATTTATGCATGTTTTATAAATAATTTTTAATTATAAATTTGATTATAATCAAAATACAAATATTTATCTCATTTTATTTGAATTTATTATATTATTTTTTATTACATTGAAATCAATTTATTATTTAATTTTTAAGAAATTTATTTTGTGTAAATATTGGAGCCACATATGACACACTACTCCTGCAATACAATGTTACTTAATAATAGACTACCAAACAACTTGAAAATTTAGCTTGATCACGAATTCAAATTAATTAATAATTATTATAATTAAAATATTTATCGTGGTTTTAACTATCATTAATATTTTAGCCTTGTGAATATTGAAGTTTGGGACTGAAAAAAGAAAATATGTGGGATTTGTGGGTTGGCTCATATATTTTTTTCCATTTCGAAAATTCAGTTAGAATTAGATTAAATTTATATTTGATGAGGCGTGTATTGTACTTAATTACTCAACATAATGCCATTTATTGTATAGTAAGTATACCAACATATTCTGAAGATTCTCAGGCATAATTTCATTCTATGGTTTACGATTTTAAGAAAACTATCCACAGCTGATAAACCATGGGTATCATACCTCGACACCTGTATTTTATGTGATGATAGCGCAATAGAGACACATACTGATCTATTCTTTCGATGTCGTTATGCCAGAAGATAAACGAACCAGAGACAATCCGAATTGATCTTGTAAAAGATCCGCTACAGAACGAATGCGCCTGACAACGATTCAGCTGATTGTCGATTTGAATGGCTTAATAGAAAGTGGTCACGGGACGTTAAGTGGGTTGCAAGAAAATGGAGATGAAAATATATCATTAACTTAGCTTATCGTCGTTGCTGCTTGTATTTACCACATTTGGAGGAAATGAAATTTGAGACGCTTTGAACATACGGAGCAACCACTGAGCATCATAGACACCATATTGTGGAAGATATTAGACAAAGGATTATCATTGTTAATTTATCTCGTTCTGTTAATTCATGTGCGTTATATAAATTATGGCGTATCCCTTAACCTGTCGAGGGAGAAACCACCAGTTTAGCACTGTTATACTGTACTTATTTTATTAATGAAACTTACATTTAAAAAAAAAAAAAAAAGGGTATACCACATTTGTAATAAACGTAATTAGGTAAGTAAGGATTTTGTAATTGGATTGGTAAGTTTCTCATGGGATTTTAATTTTGCTATGAAGAAATAGGATTAGTCAAAAATACCAAATACTCTTAAACCCCCCCAAAACAAATATAATTTAAATTGTCAGTATAAGTCAAAGAAATTAGGCGAAACATTTACCCAAGAGTGTTTATTTATCAAAGATAGGATTGACCTGCACTCAAAACATATTTTTCACCATTACTTTTCTTTTTTCTAAGTTGAAAGCAATTAACATATAAACAACACACACAGTATATATATATATAGGTGTGGGTGTGGGCATGGATGTGTGCATATCTTTCACATCACATAAACAACAGGCCCCCACCCTCCACAGACTAGGGCTCCATGGGAAATGGTCGACCAAGTTCCACGGAGTTAAACGGCGGAGACGACGCTAAAGCTCCTCCGACTGCGGCCGCCGCCGACCTCCACAAAGAACTAGACGCCGGTGCACAATTCGTTCTCAAATCCAGAGGTCAGTCAATGAAACACACAAACACACACACACATATATATATATATATATATATATAGAGAGAGAGAGAGAGTTATACAGTTGAGAACCTCCCTCTGTTTCAAGTTTAAATTTGAGTATATAGGTGTATGAGTTATGTATATATATGGTTGATATTTGTGTAGGGTCATGGATGCACTGTGGGTATCACTTGACAACATCCATCGTAGCTCCAGCACTGTTGAGTCTGCCATTTGCATTTGCATCACTGGGATGGACGGCTGGAGTTGTAAGCCTGGTTATGGGTGCAGTGGTGACGTTCTACTCATACAATTTGCTGTCTCTGGTGCTGGAACACCATGCTCAATTGGGTTATCGCTTCCTCAGATTTCGAGACATGGCCACTCATATTCTAGGTACCAATCTTTTTTTCTATTAAAAAAGTTGTGGTGGAGTGTGCTAAAGTTGACCATGATTTACATGTATGAATGTGAGAAAACATAGTGCCCCACAACGATCTTGATGCAATTTTGATTTTATAGTTGTAAGCACTGAGGTTTAGGTCTGATGGAGTGTGGGTGGGCACAAGCCCAATGCTTAATACGCAAATCCAACACCTCTTGTGGTATAATTACGGATATTTAAATCATTTTTTGAGTACTGATCATGTGATCCCTATATTAGACAGGATTAATCAGATAATTTTCGATTTTATTCCAAAAACAGTAAGAGTCGTGCACGATATATAGGTAGAGTCGTGAGTAAATTGGTTTTCAAGTGGCCTGCCCACAATTAGGCTCTAACTAATTAAGACCAGTTTGGAGCCTACTCATATCATTCAAACCATCACTTTCTTCTACTGTCGCATTCCACCAACCTGTAAAATATTTATTTTAATAGTAAGTATTAATTAAATAGTTTTTTTATATTAATAATTATTATAGTTATCTATTGTTATTAAATATAAATATTTAATATTGAAGATTGCAATTGACATATTAAACAATATTAATAATACTTCATCAGTTTTACTTTAAAAAAAAAACATCACTTTCCTCAAGTTGCTTTACTCTAAGGACCTGTTTGTTTAGATGGTTGAAATCTGACACAAAAAATACAATTACGAGGAATTTAATTATTATAAATTTTATTGTGTTTTAATGGCATAAAATAATTATATATGACAATTTTTTTAATGATATAAAAATTGTGTTGATAGTTGATCTCTAGAATTTATCATGGCCTGTAGTCATAAATCTAGCTAAAAACTACATTATGTAGTCGAGGGTTTTACATGAAGCTGAAAATTTTACCCTCCACACGATAACTCATCAGGTGAAAATACGATTTTCGAGGGAGTCTTTTAGTAAGAGTGGGTCACTATCAATGAATAGTAGTTGAGTTAAAAAAATAATATTTTTGGTATTTATAGTAGAGTTGGAAGTTATATTGTGTAGTGAGTTGCATTTATTTAATATATGCCTCATATATGTTAAATTACATTTTTACCCTTGTAGATTAATATACTTTACCAATATACATTACTACATTTTTTAATCCAATATATATATATATATATATATATATATGAATCAACAATGGTTTACAACGTGAAATGTCTCGTGTCATTTATCCTTTAATATTTACTATTATTGTAAACGAAATTTATTATGGTTAATTTTGTTTTTGAAAAATTACACGATAACATTTTGTTTTATAACCAGATTCTTTTAAGATGATCTTTCTTTTAAATAATAACGTGACATAATGACTTTCAATCATTGCATGCTTTATTTTTAATAAAGGCAATATATATCAACCTTGAGAAAAATAAATTTATACGTGATGGGATTTGAGTAAATCTTTTTTACTAATAAATCGTTTGGTCAGTGACAAGCAAATTGGATTTTAAGACAAGTTCTTGTCGATGTGTATGGTTCCCAATTTCATAATCTTATTATTAGGAGAAGTTTAACTTTTTCTCTCGTATTTTGAATAGAATTAGTTTCATCTTCAATATGGGACGAGACCACGTTCATGATAAAGTAATTAATATTTAATTAATGTTTTGGCATGTAGGAGCAAAGTGGGGTGCATATTACGTGGGGCCCATTCAATTCCTGGTGTGCTACGGTGCAGTAGTTGGCTCTACTCTTCTGGGAGGGCAGTGCATGAAGGTCAATTTATAATTAATTTCTATGCTTTATAAATTAAAAAATAATAATATATTTAATTATTTGGTTAAACAATAATAATAGCATATATATGATTTATAGGAGAAAAAAAATACTAATATCCATTAATTATTCCTTCAATTAATTCTCAAAATTAATAAATCTCTCTAATTAAAATTATATCCACTGAGGCTGCAATTGTAATTGCAAAAAGTTTATAATAAGACCACCTAATAAAATTCCATCGATACCCTTTTACGGAACGTCTTTATAATTGTATAAAAAAAACCAAATATTATATAATTAAATATAACATAAGAAAAAGCGTGAATCTAATCAAGCATATTCATGTGTGCAGGCAATATACTTAGTGTCAAGTCCAAAGGGGAATATGAAGCTGTACGAGTTTGTAATAATATTTGGTGGGCTAATGCTGATTTTAGCTCAAATCCCATCTTTTCACTCTTTGAGGCACATCAACTTGGTTTCCTTACTCCTATGTCTTGCCTACAGCTCCTGCGCCACTGCTGCCTCCATCTACATTGGTAATCCTTTATATTCTATTTATACAAATTATTTTTAATCTTATATGTAATTATAAAAATTATTTCTGATAGTTAAAAAATATGGGTATTTTGTATAATGTTGTTAATATTTTTAGGGAGTGTATACATAATTTTTTAAAAAATGACGCTGGCGTTTTTGATAAATGTATATGTAACTTTTTAAAAGAAAACGATAATTGTATAAATAGATTATAGACCAGGGAATATAAATATAATTATCCCTTTTTTATTACAATCTATATATATATATTGGTAATTATTTCCTAAATTAACGTATGATTTTATATGAGCGAGTATTTGTAATATTTTCTATTTTATGCCAAAGGGTTGCAAGTTTAATTGTTGTAAGAGTTGAGAATGTTAGAAAACAAAAGGGAAATGTGAAATAAAAAAAGAAGAAGTTGAAGTTGAACCCCTTGAAACCTTAATTTATAGATTATGACATTAATGATTTGGTAATATTGTCCGAAAATTTTCAGGAAGTTCATCCAAGGGACCAAGAAAGGATTATTCTCTCAACAGTGATAACCAAACTCGAATATTTGGTTCTTTCAATGCATTGGCCATTATTGCCACTACTTTTGGTAATGGGATTATTCCAGAAATACAGGTAATTACTACTTTTTCTTTTTAAATTTCCTTTTACTACATAAAAAATAATATTAATAATAACAAGTTAAGTAATGATATTAATTAATTATAAAAGTTGTTCCTGTGCAATATAGTTGGTGAAAAAATAAAATTATGCATAAAGTTGTCATTATAAATAATTAGTAACATATTTATACTGCTATAAATGTATGGTGAATACTTATACAAAATTCATATTAACAAATTATATCGTGACATTTTAATTATCACATAATATTTTGTCTCGAATATTATGTTTTGTTTATGTTGAGGTTGTAGGCGACACTGGCCCCACCGGTTAAGGGCAAGATGTTGAAGGGGCTTTGCATTTGCTACGCGGTGGTAACGGCTACCTTCTTCAGCGTAGCCATTTCTGGGTATTGGGCGTTTGGCAATGAAGCCGACGGCCTCGTCCTCTCCAACTTCTTGGGTGACGGCGAACCTTTGGTGCCCAAATGGTTCGTTCTGATGACCAATGTCTTCACCATTCTCCAGCTATCAGCTGTTGCTGTGGTAAGTATTGCTTTTCAAAACACGTACACACACACATGCACTCACATAACACGCATGAGTTGATAAATTATGGAATTGAATTTTTTATACAAATTCTGTTGTATATTCTATTGCTTTAGGCATGTCGTGTATATAAAAAAAAATTAAATAAAATAAATGACGTGATTTTTGTGCCCGTAGTGGGAGCTTATATACTAAAAGCAATAAAAGATGTGATCTGAAAATAAAAATTCAATCCAAGCCTGACTCGTTGACATCCCTAAGTAGGCATTAGGTGGAGGCATCTACGTTTGAAATCTCTAGCTAATTTTCTGTATCGGTATTGTTTTCTACAGGTCTACCTGCAACCCACAAACGAAGTTCTTGAACGAACATTTGGAGACCCCAAGAGCGGGGAGTTCTCCACGCGCAACGTAGTCCCAAGAGTGATATCACGATCACTCTCCGTCATCATAGCAACCACAATCGCAGCGATGCTCCCGTTTTTCGGGGACATCAATGCAGTGATCGGAGCTTTTGGTTTCATGCCACTTGACTTCGTACTCCCTTTTATTTTCTTCAACTTGACATTCAAACCATCAAAGAGGGGTCTCATTTTTTGGTTAAATACCATGATAGCTGTGGTTTTCTCAGTGTTGGGAGTTATAGCAGCAGTTGCAGCTGTAAGACAGATCAGTCTTGATGCCAAGACGTACCGTTTATTTGCCAACATATGATCACCCAAGATGTAGTTAAACTAGATCCTGTCTCATGATTAAGTTCATAGACACAAGAATGATTTGCAAAAATTGAGATCAGAATATAGATGTTTGAATAAAGACATATATTACTGGTGAGACTTTCAACACTGCCAACTGAAGAAGCCGTTGAGTTCAAACATGAACAAGAAATGTGTTGTAGGTGGTTTTCCATTTAGGTGAGGAGAAAAAAGGAGGTGGTTGTCCTAATCAGCAGCTCCTGTATTAACATCAGACGGTAATACATGTTGTGACATGTGCACAGACGATTGCAAGGAGTTCCAATCAAATGGCTGAGAGGAAGCATGGTTAACATCAGGGCCATTCATGCCTTTATCCATTCCATCAATGGGTGGAGCTGGGACGGGAGGAGCTGTTGATAGAGATAGACCATTCATTTCGGAATCTGGGATGTCGTCTGCTGTCTGCAATGGTACTGCAACTGCAGCTTGATTAGGCTTTGAAGGTTCGATGTGATACTGCACCTTCGGCTGCTCCCTGAACTTCTGCCTAAATGTAGCAATGACAAGCTGGAAAACAGAGTAGTATAATTTACTTGTATCCCATACTGGAAACGGAAGGGAAAATGCATTTCAAACATATTTATCCAACAGAAAACAGCACAAAATTATTGCTCAATTGCCCTTTGAACATATAACTGAGAACCTGGAAGTAAAACGTTCGTTCAAGACAGATTCATAGGCAAATAGATTAACAGATGATGCATCTGGAAGGGTAAAAAACAAAGAAAATCAGAACTGTTCCGCTTTGTCTTTAAGTCCAGTTGTATAATCTTTTCTCTAGTAGAAAAAATAATTGAAAATGGATAATAACTCCTCAACTGATGTTACAAGGGATGATAAAAGCTTTGTAGAACTCAAAGTTCTCCAGATAGCAATTAATTATGGGCCAAGGAAACGAAGTGCAGACATTTGTCCATGTATTGAAATAGATATCAACAAGCCAATTTCTGCACAAGATGAAAGTTTGAGCTTACTTGAGTTGGCCCTCCTGCAATTAGTGAACCTGCTACAGCACCACCAAAAAGGCCACCATCAGGATTAGCCAGTTGAACACTTAAAAGACAAATTTTGCCTTGACCACCGCCGGCTGCATTGTTTGAATGTGATCCAGTTAGAGATACAATCTCAAAGCGGCCCTGTGGAAGGAGGATAACAAGAGATATAGGAGTTACTGGAAAACCCTTAATCTGTAGTCAGATCTCACACTAGCACAGCAGTATTCATGGGTTACGGAAGTGGCATTTACATGGAGAAACAAATACTAACTTATACTTTTTAATGATCCATCTCTTTGTCATGATATAGATGTTATAAAGAAGATAATAGACTACTTTCAGTTCTTCAAAAACTAGACTCTTTCCTTACAATCAAAATATTAACATAGTTTTCTTTTATTTCTCTCCTTAAAAACCCTATTGAATCACAAGGAACTGGATAGCTATATTCTCAGGGGCGTTCTGCCTGGGTCAAGTATTCAGATATGGGTAGGAAGCTTACACTGAATCTAAGAAAGGAAAAATAAAATAAAGAAATGGAAGCAATAGCATTCAATCCCATAGACCGGTGTGAAGTGTTTGTGTTGAACGTTGAAATCAATTCATTATTTGCCAACAGAAGATGATATATGTGATTTTGTGTAAATTCAACCTCTCATGATAAATCAAGTAAATGATTTCTCAATGGTCAATGAAGTTCTTTTGGTTCCAAAAACTGAACAAGGCTGGTCTAAAGGAGCATCTAATTTGTTTACCGAGCATCCTGCCAAGGAAATGGAACACAGAAGATGTTCGGGACCAGAACCTAATCAGAAAAAGCATTAGGAGTATAGGAAGGAACTGCGTGGAAAGTATTGGATATTGCTCTAGACAACAAACAAGGAACTCACCAACTCAATTTGTAGAACACGCTATGCATGGATTATAGAATCTACAATTGAGTTTACCAAAAAAGGGTGTCTGTATATCAAACAAATCTGAGGAAAGGTTAATGTAATTAACCTTAATATAAACTAAAGAAGATATAATTAGGATTAGCCTAGAGATCATGCCTCGTATCTAAGAATGCCACCACATGAACCAGGTCGGAGAATTTCTGCACTGGAGACTGTACCAGAAGCTGAAAGAATGCAAATTGATTCAGAAGCCCTTTGAGAAAATGAACAGATTGTTTGAACAATATTCTGCAAGGAAACAAGAACAGAACTTAATCATAACAACATATGTTGGAAAATATGTCAAGTGTAGAAACACAAACAGTTGAAATGGCTGTTTCAAATGTTACCTCCCCTGGTTGAATTGCAATTGTGTGAGGAGTGAAGTTGCTTCCAGCTGACTCCGCCGCCGTTTCACCTTTAAAAGACATAGTTTAGAAGGATCAAATTCCTAAAGATGGTAAAGTCCTTCCAAAGAGAAATAAGAAGTTGCAATCTAGAATGTCCTTGTGATGCCATTTGTTGAATGTGTTTGTCCATTATTAACTATGTCCAAATAATTGAACTAATGACTATCCTTGTTCTATTTTGTTTCAGATGAATATCCATTCCAATAATCTAGCGCAATCAACCATCAGACACTACAAATTGTGCTGCAAAGAATATATACTCTAAGTCAATATGAAGTTGAAGTAGAAGCTGAAAAATGGTAAAAGGCTGAAGAGGAAACAGTGTATGAAGATAATTAGAAACCACAAATGATTCCTTTTCATCTTAAGTAGAACAGCACCTGAATCAAAGTCTGGGAAATTTCAAGTGAAATATTGATCCCATACTTCCACAATGTGACAGAACCACAGAACATCCCGGGGAAAATATAGGTACATTAATGCAAATTAACTGAGGAAAATATAATCATTTCCTAGTCTTCATTCAATACAACTAACTGGTGCACTATCCTGTTCTTCTCTTGATCTTATCACACGAAAGCTTAGTTATATAATATAGACAAAAGATGAATATTTACTAATATATTATGCTTTCTTCCCATGCAATTATAGAAGGTGCCTACATCAAAGCGGACAAAATCTCTTCCACAAGTAATCCAAGGAAAGAAAGAAAATTCTCTCACTCTTAGGATAAACACAGTTTTCCTCTCCACAACAGGAAACAGGGATTCGGTGATAAAGTCTAAGATCTCTTCAGCAATAAACACAGCGTTCTCTTGAGCTCAGCGCTGTATTTCAGAAATTTTTGGCTGCTTTGAGACATCAAATCACTCACTTCTTTCCCAACAGAAGCTAAAAAGACTCAAAATTTTGATCTTGTGGAAACGTTAATCCTAGAGATCTAGACCCTCTGTAGAAATTTCTCTGCATTATCATTGCAAAAAGTTGACAAAGATAAACTCATTGCACTCCATGAAAAATAATTCAGCCACAAGAAGTTTAAATGCACATTGCATATGCTAGAGGTGCCTGAACTAAAAACATGGATAGAACAACTTGGATCCCTTTACAAAAATTAATTGATAAAGCTATTAACCACTCCAAACTTTTGCAAATTTATCATTGGCACTGCCCATGATATCCAAATGACTTCATATCAAGGAACATGATCAATCGAATATGAGGATAGAAAAACAAGACAGAACACACAACAGGTTTCCTACAAAAAGTATCTAACAAGAAAGAATCAAATACACGCATCCATGCATATACAAAATATTTCAAGATCAATACTTTATGACATCGAATCAAAATAATCAATTCATTGCAGCAAGTTACCTAAAGAAGCAGCCAAGGTTTGCCATTTGCCTGACCCTTTCGGGCGCCCTCTCCCCCGCTTTTGAGGAGAGGCTGAAGATTCCGGAACCACCATGAATTCCTCCACTGCTGGTTGTTTTCTCGGCCGCCCTCTCTTTCTCTTGCCAGTCAACTCACCCCCTCCGCTGCTTGCCCCCACCGCCTCTCCTCCATGACCATCATCTCCTTCAACATAGTTCAGCTTCTCCTCTAAGCCACCCGCCACCTCCACCCCCTCAGAAACCGGCAAAACCCGAGGTTCCGCAGCCGTCCTCATCAGAGGAACAGTGTTGTTGTTGCTGTTGTCTCCCGCCATTGGCTAGTACTGAAACCCGAAAACCATGAAACCCGCCTGTCAATGGGAAAAAACAAGAGAAGAAAACATTAAATGCACAGATTCAGCAAACACATAAATATAATGTACAGACACTGAAAGAAGGGAGGAGGGCGGGTTCTTATGCATGCAAAAAAAAGCGCAGAAACACACATACGTCCGTGTAATGATCATAGACTGACTGACCTATCGTTGTTTGCAGAGGAAGAAGCGAAAAGGAGAGAGATGTTTGAGGTTTTAGCGTTTGAGAGTATTATTACGCAGTCGCAGTCGTAATGATGAGAATTCAAGAAACGGCTGTTGTGTAGGTGTATGTATTTTGTGAGGAAACTCTTTTTAATTTCCAAAACTACCCTTTTTAAATTCAACTTTTTTTATTTTTTATTTTTTATTTTTGGAAATTTTAAATATATAAAGAAACTAAAAAAGAAAATTCACCCCTTATATCAAGATTATAAATTTTATTTACACAATATTGATAATCAATCATTAATATTATAAATGCATAATTATATTAAGTAGCATGTGCAAGCTGTAAAAACAAGGAGGAGCAAAATTATAATATTTAGTGTTGTTTATTTCCTCATTTTATTTCACTTTCCTATCATCGTTTAATTTTGATCATTATGAAATAATGACAACTAAATAGAAAAGACGTATTGTTTATTTATTTATTCTTTTTTAAAATGAGTCTGTATATCAACAATATTTTCAATAAATCCGAACAGAATTGTTGAAAACGTATCACCATAACAACGATGAATTAAATTTTGGGAGATCTCTAATTTGTGATGAGGAGGTAACTCAAATTAATATTGCCAGATTGTAAATTTATCATCAGGAAAGTGATTAATTATAGCGATTAAATATTGCCAAATCCTCAATTTGCCATCACAATATATATATATATATATATATTGAATATTGAGAAATAATACATTGTCAGAGAAAAAGAAAAATACCTTCATTTTATTTTAGATAAAGCAATGGATAAGTTAGTGGAGTTCGTCAAAAGTAACTGAAATACAACGTCAGTAGATTTTATTCACTTAGACTTCGTTTGGTCACAAGAAATAAGGAGAGGAAGGAGTAGGGGAAATTTATTTTTCATAATTTATCATATAATTATAAATTCGCCAAAACCCAACCTGGACTAAACTTTTCCTTTAAAATGAAAAAAGTTCACCCCCTTAATATTTTTATTGTTAAGGCCGTCGCATTTAACGCTGATAAGAATGATAAATATGCACGTACAATGCCTGTCCGATTCTAATTGTCAAGATCAACTTCTCTGAAAGTAAATCCAGAAACTGAAGATGGTGTCCTGCATAAAGCCTTTCTATGCTCAGGGCGCCTTTTGTTAGCTTAAGGAGGGAAATCCTTTGCCACATTCCAAACTGATTGGTGTGAGTGGGAAATTTTCTCCGGCTTAACTGCTGATGAGACCACATAGTTACAAGAAAAGAATGATACAGTTAATCAAGTAAATAGGTCATTCAACCCCAACTATTGCTCCCCGGGAAGATATAACCTGTTTGATCACCGGTGCGGAATCTTCAGTGTGTGGAAACTCTCTCCACGGTGATGTCTTTACATACTGAGGAGAATAATTCTCACTACCAAGCCGCTCTCTCAAAGAATATTACCCGTCACAAGCTTCCAGTAAAATCCCAAAGGTCGCTCCTGATAGAATATGAAATCAGTCCGGCCAATGTCCAATGACAATATCCTCTCAGCAAATGGAGATTCAGTGATGAGGCGTGCATCTCTCGACTGTGCTAAAGTCCCCAAGAAGGAAAAGAGTGTTTCATCATTTGATACTGTAAGATATGTCAATCAAGAGCAGGGTCTAAGTGAAGAGCATTTTAAGTTCTTCTATACGTGCAGTTCGAACTTCTTGGTCAGTTAGAGCACCAGATATCAGTCGCTGTTTTCTAGCTTGGACTGCTTCCATTCTTTCTTCAACGGTACCCTGTCATGTGATAATCTTCACATAAACTGATCCCATTATCAAAAGCAACATAAAGATAGACTTTTTTTCTCAGTTACATAACAGAATGATATGGTTGGAAATACGTAACTGAACAAAGAAGAATAGGTCCTTGTCCATGGAAAACTTACCTTCACAATAAACCGTTTGATTATCACACTTTTAGTTTGACCAATGCGGTGAATGCGCATGACTGCTTGTTCCTCAACTGCTGGATTCCACCATGGATCCTACAATATATTGAAGGTAGGCCGCAGCATTAAATCTTTATATTCTTAGTAGGAAGAGTGATGATATCAATCCCTAGCAAACCATCGTCTTACTAAACTAATGAGGTGATCATAATTACTTGTATTAATTGCTAATGCAGTCCCACAAGTTATATCATCATGCATAGGGAACACACCAAATAATAGTGCAGGAGTCTTAAAATATCTGAAGCTTTACCATGACAAAAGCATTAGATGCTGCAGTGAGATTTATTCCAACTCCACCAGCCTTCAGCGACATGAGTAAGACCTGTTAAACAGCAAATATCAGAATGACCATGCCTCCTGTAATTCCTTTAAGTGGAAGCGAGGTGGGGAGATAAAATTTGGCACACCTTGATGTTATCTTCCTCTGAGAATTGCTTTATCACTCTCTCACGCTGTTGCAGGTTTAGGGTTCCATCAAGCCTAAGGAATGGAATGTTGCTCCTGGAAATGAACATGGCAAGTCAGAATATCATTTCCATTTTAATCTGAAAGACAAGAAACATAGAGAGATACGCTAGACTGAAGTAAGAATCCGGGGGGGTGGGGAGGTGAATATGAACTGAAGGTATACAAGTAGCTAAGAACAATTGAATGATAGAAGTTGCTTAAAAGAAGCAGAGACAATGACTGGAGCCAGCAGTGCACCACCTTGCATGGAGATTTTAAGATTTATTTCATATCTGCATCACAAAATATATCATTCCCAATACCCTTTCCCAGGAGCCCGGAACAAAAGTATTATTTTGCTAACTCATGTTTCAAAGTAAAATTGAATATTGACACTGTCTCATATACACCAGCAAGGGCAACTCCTGAGAGACACCAAAACCTCACTCATAATAATATGCATAATGTAGAAACACACAGCATAAGTATATTATTCATGTTTAGAAACTAGAATAAATGAAATAAATGTTACCGAGAAAGAGGAATCTGCAGTAGATCCAAAAAGGCAGTCCATTGACTGAAGACTATACTTTTTGAGCCCACCGACTGTAGATATCCTAATTCACGCATAAGAGCAGAAACCTTGGATGACTCAACCCAGTTTTTCTCAACATCAACCTGGAAGCGACTATCAGTTGGGACAGTGATAAGCTCCTGCTTGCTGATGGTCTTCCTGTGAAATAGACAATGCTAGGCATCAGGAATTCAAATATAGTTTTCTTACAAGTCAATGCTTCTTCAGATACATTTTCGAAACTGTTTAACATATAGCTATCCACTGTTCAGCTGTTCACTTTTCTCTCTGGCCTCGATAGTAAAGAAATACAAGTTAGTGGATTATGTAAGACAGCACATTACTACCTACAAACAGGACAAAGGCCACATGTAGAGTTCCTCCAGCTTGCTAAAAGACATTCTCGGCATAATTTATGAGCACAAGGTGTCAACACGGCATCTTCAAAAGCTTCTAGGCATATTGGACATTCTCCTTGTTCCCCTTTGCGTAACTCATCCATGACTTCCTGAATATAAGCGTGTGATGGTGCTTCTTTAGTTTGGCCACCGACATTGTCCACACCACCCTTGAGGAAACGTTTGGCGAGTTTATTCAGATCAGAGTACTCTTGAGTGTCGCCTCGACTGGACATATAAAGAACCAAATCACAAGCAGAAACTAAGAACTGACCCAGTAATAAATGTGTGTGTGCGCTACTGTATCTACATATATGTACGTACGTATACATTGGAGTACCTTATATCCGACTAAAAGATTATATGTGCAAATATGAGTCATGGATGTGGGTGCATGCCCATCAATACTACAAGGCGAAAAAAGGTAATGTACCATGAATAAGAAACACATCTGAAACATCCCAGGATGAGAATGTGAATTGACAGAACTCCAGAATGCCACAAGCCATAGGTAACATGGTTTACTACTTTATTGTCACACGTAACTTGGTTTTCCTTAATGATCTATAGAGTCCACCTTCCAAAGTGCCGAATACAGAGTTTTAGGCGAGAGTAGGAAAAAGATGAAAGCGCTGTGTAATTTTACACTATTGTCCTAAAGCAATGGTTAGAACTAGTAGTGTCAAATCACTATTTTACATGAGAGGATACTTTTGGAAAGTGAAGTTTCATCTTACGGAATGAAGTTTTATTTTAGGAGGTAGAAAGGAAATAGGAGCAATAAATTTGGGACGACCAGGGTATATAACTTCTGAGATAATCAAGGATGAAATATATAATGATAGCTTGATGCAAAAAAAATTAGGCTAGAGCCTAAAAGCGATATCCTTACCTCATAACAAGAAATGGGTGATCACAACATTGACGAAGACGTAAAAGCAGTTCCAAAATTGAAGCATAGTTATGAAGAACCCGGCCTTGCTCCACAAATTGATCGAACTTCACCTAAAGATGGAAAAATTAAAACTTTAAGTGAAGCAGTAATACCAAAGGTAAGTTCCACATACAGAATAATGTAAATTGATACCTTTGATTTCTTAAATAATGCTTCATAAAAGTCATTCTCTGCTTCAGTAAGACTGCAATATATCACTTGAACGTCCGCAGGTGGCAGAACTAAAATTGGCCTTTGACCAATAAGGATAAAAGAAAATCCCAAAGACAACCACAGTAAGTAAAAGGCAAATAGAGGGGACCAGGAGGGTGAAAAAAGAAACAAAACAAACAAACAATCAAAAGGATAGCTTCAAGATACCCACCTGCCTTCTCGGTCTGTGCTAGACTTAGTTCTTCTCAACATGATTCGCTTTAAAATAGATTGGACCAACTTTAATCCCCTCTGGTCACCCTCTTCAAAAGGTTTCTGCACTAGCTTGTTCCACCTAGAGAATTAATTAAAAGTGCAAATTATCATACCATGGTACATTTATTGAAATTCAACCAATGTCATCTAAACAGAGACCGCCGTTTAAGAACAATATCAAGTGCATCGTGAATTAGTTAGCATGTAAAGCGACTTCCATCATTGACGGGTAGAAAAGGCCATACTTAAGAACAAACAGCTATTCAATAGAAAAAAGGATGGGAAGATGTGCGTAGTCCAGATGATATGAACTAGTACAGTACAATAACTTGGATGCAAAAACAGTGGCAAATGAAGACCACATGCCCTGGTCAATCTACTGTAGGGTTCTTTCCTGGAAGCTCTTCATCTTTTTAAGATTTTAAGGAGTAGATGTTCAAGTGGAAGAAAATAAAGCTAAAGTTGCAATAGCTCCTGATTACCTAAAGAGAACACTTAAAAATGCAATACTAATGGAGAAAAAGTCAGTGCTGTCTTAACAAAGATACAGCAGTTACTGGTTGTGCAAGCAATTAGAAACGGGTATAAATGAAAAAATATCTTGCAAGCCAAGATTGAAGACATCACGATCATCTCCAGATTGAGAACAGAATCCAACAACTTAGCTGGGTACAAGTAAGCTTGATAATTTCAAGCACAATGAAACAAACACTGAAATAGAATCCGAAGAATTGAGGTTATCAAACCAAATGCATGGTCACACAACATGGACATAATCAAGTAAAACACAGCACACTCCCCCCATTTGCCTCTGAAAGTATATATTTGTTTCATATTATTGTCTAGCATATGCCGTTGAATTTTCATGTTCCGTGGCCTTAAAATTGTTGAACACCAACTGCCAAGAGATAACATCAATCTACAGCATGATAAAGAATGTCAATATTTTCAAGCTATCCTTAAGAATCTTCCTGGAAGTGCAGTTTCAATTTCTGAATATATCTACTGGCAAATGAAATAGTCAATTCTTGTTATTGAATATATACATGTTATTGTACCAGGGGAAAGAAAAGAAAATTATTTTATAAAGCACTAAAATCATCCTAAGCTGATATACTTCAAGGATCTCCACAAAATTATTCAAGTAGTTGTAACACAAAAACAGGACCTATAAGGGTTTATCATGGACACTCTTACTATCTCCAGATTTATCTAATAGCAGTCCAAATAAAAATACTTTCAGATCACTGAATTTATGCAAAAGATGGATTAGCACCTTACCACGCCCAGCTTCCCCATGGCTCAATCTTCAAAAATCGAAGAAGACTATAAAGATCCTCCAAGTTATTCTGTTACAAGGAATTGCCATAGAAACATAACTTTGATGGTGAAGAAATTGATATAAGCTATCTCCCATCACCAAACTAACGGCATAGCATAAATATTAAAAAAGGATCATAAACAAGTTAGTAAATAATAACTAAGGTCATACTAAAGGCTGAACTACACAACTTTTGAATTATAACTGATAGCTGCGGCCAGATACTAAAGAAATATTAAGAGATCTTATCAATACAATAGAAGCAGCTTGACAACTGGAAATCATTTATGCCAGTGTAGTTGATATCCTAACTTAAAGATACTTTAAGAGCAGTAAATCTCTTCACAATTCATTGAAATGGAATCAGCTCTTCACTCCCTATTGCTGAATTTATTAAACTATATTTGAAATTAGTTTCTATTTGTTTGTTAAATTATGCAAATTTTTCTGCCTTTATTTGTTTGTTTGAAAAGGTAAGTGAGGAAAAATATTTTAAGTAGTTAGATTAGAAAATGTGGTTGACCAGAAAGGAGCTAAAAAGAATTGAAGAAACAAGGCAAAAGAATGAATATTTGTGCAATAGACTGAGAAGTGGAAGTGATAGGAAACAACTATCACACATCATGTGCCATTGAGTTGGTACGTGTAAATATTTTAGGAGTTAATGTACAGACAAAGAAACCATGAAGTTACTCTCTCAGCGTACGAATAGCATAGCTTTATATATAAGGGCATAGCAAAATGTACAAGAACTTGCAAAATTAAATCCCGTCAAGAAGTCATCAGAAATATAACCAAAATGTATTGAACTTATTTGATATTAGTATTTCAAGGACAAAAGGAAAAAAAAATATAAATCAACGTAAAAGCTGATTTGTAGTGAAATCATTCACTGAACATGCAGAGCTAACAACATCAATCATTTACCTGGATAGGTGTGCCAGTAAGGCACCAGCGACAATTAGCAGCAAGAGCAGAGGCAGCCATAGAAATTTGGCTTTTGGATGATTTTATGGTGTGTGCCTCATCAAGAATCACTCTAAACCATCTAACTGAAAACAAACCCCCAATATCCTCTGCATTCTACAAAAAGAACGATGAGGATCAGGTATCTATCAGCATACCTCGGAAGCATACTGAAGCAAGAGCTGTGTAACAATGTCACTTGATGTTCCAATTAAGTATACACAAGCGCACCAACGAGAGAGGATGAGACATCCTCTAAGCTACTTGACCTATTATTATGCAGAGTACCTCTGTTGAAAATTCTGAAGCTAGCACTCCATACGTAGTTAGTACAACGTCACTTTGTACTAGAAATTTGGCGTCCCTTGATCTATTTTGTCCATAATGAACATAAAGCGACAAAGCTCCAGGTTCGGCATGAGTTTCAATCTCTGTCTAAGAAGGAAAGAAAGCTAACATTCAATCCAAGTGATTTTTGTCAACACCCATATATGGATAACGCCTATTTCACTTTAACTCATTTATCACGAAACACAATTTAAGCACAGAGAACTATACCTTCCACTGCCCTATAAGCGTCATTGGGCATACAATGAGATTACCACCACCAACAAGCGAGGCTTTTTGTTTCACGAGCCTCTCAAAACCAGCAAACTTTGGTGCTTTTTTAGGAGGTACTGGAGATTTATCTGAACTCAAGCTCGCTTTGCAGTTATCACTGGAAGACTGGCTAGCAGATGCACCACTCAATGATCCACCTCTTTCAGAATGTGTGAGAAGAAGAGATATAGTCATGATAGTCTTCCCAAGACCCATAGAATCTGCCAGAATCTACAATATATTCTCTGTTCATGCATGGCAACACCAATACAAAGAAACACAGGCACAGATGAAACACGATAAGTAAAACTAGCAACATACTCCTCCTCTAGCCATTTGAAGCATGCTTGGGAATTCTGTCGTTGCATCACCTGAAAAGGCATTCACGTAGATAACCATTCCCCTGCTGTAAACAAATAAATCCATTTGTCAATGCAAAATCCAATCAAAATAGAGAATATTGATCACAGCGTGGGGAGCTTCACATACCTGTCCGCAAGGCGGTAAGCATCCCAACATGGGTGCAGAGTAGCTGCAGCTTCATCAACACAGTGTCCCCTTTCCAGCTGGATCATCCAATTAAGTGCCTGCTTCTGGTAAGGCCGAAGTTCACACAGCAGGGTACCAGGAGGTTCCATCTCCTAAAAAAAAGGAAAATAGAATACATTACACAGAAAGATAACACAAGAAGCAGAAGAGATATTTCAAATTCCTTTACCTCTAACTCTGAGCTGTCAGTAACACCAACAATATTGTCAAGATCATTGTCAGAAATTGACTCCTCATTTTCAACATAATTTGCATTCTCAGAAGATGAACTCTTCAACTTATTTATATGCAGCAAGGATGAAGGTAAAGCAGAGCTATCCTGTTGATGCAAAGGAAAATACTAAGATCCATGCTCATTGCATTTAAACATCCACTGTCCATGCTCATTGTACCTCATCATGCAAAGGCCTCTTCCTTGTGTACAGATCTCCTGGAGTAAATTCTGCCTGCACAAATGAACAAACTACATTATGGATGATGTCAGCATACATCAATTAAGGCTAAACACATCAAATTTTCGGCATTGGAACATTATGTAGATTATCAACTTTTGTAAACTCAAACATCCAATATTTAGGAATAGAAGGCGCATCCACCTTCTTAAAAGGAACAAGTCCCAGCAATTTGAATAAAGTCGGAAGCGGATGAACAATTGACTCTTCTGCTGAATTACTGGATGCTTTAAGTGAAGTTCGATGGCTTTTCTGGAACATGGAGCTGTTTATGTAAACGCTACACCATGAACACAAAATGAAAATAAATTTACTACGTCAAAGTATTATTTAGTACTAAACTGAATCACAGTTGCAGAATGTGGCCATATGTTCACTCACAAAGATGTGGATTAGGAACAAACTCCAATTATCAGCAAAATACCTGATAGCTAATACAACGGTGTCCATGATCCCCAGTACAGGAGGAGCAGATTTGCAGTACCCCTGAAGACAGACCTTCTTATCCCTCACAAGAGGTAAAAGACACCGAGCCCATTCATTTGGAATACGACCAATCTGCAAGACTCCTTGCAATGTTATACCATGCAACTAGCAAATTGCCCACATTTTTCAACAAGATAAGCCACAACACCCTTCATGTTATTAATATTAGATTTGCGTGCAAGATTTGCTGAAGTGGCATATACAACCTTTAAGTCTTCTGATACAATAATCACGTAAGATCATTGCATCGTGGTGCTCAAAACTTTCAAGTGGTGGCATATCTTTTAGGCAAAATTTCACTTTTAGTCCTGTAACCATAGGTGTGTTATACTATTCGTCCTCTATCTTATGAATAAACACATTTTGTCCTGTAATTTAGATATTTTTGACACATTTTGTCGTGTAACTATTGACAAAACAAATTAGTCCTATATGTATTTTACTAAACCACATTTAGTCTTGTACTGCTTTAACGGCGAGTGAGATATGATACCGGAGAAAAAGCGCGTGTTTTCACGCACTAATTACCAAACACTATCAGACTTTTTTATTTCACGAGCCCCACCCTAATTCCTCATTTCAGCCCTACTTTTCCAAACTCCCAAATGATTACGCATGAGATACCTCAAGACTAACACACAAAAAATCCACAAAATTCTTCAAATCTATGCAAATCAAGTGAAAAAAACACAGAGAAATCTGTTTGATTAGAATTTGGAGCGCATAACCAAAGACACGGAGGATAGGAAGCTTGCAATTTTGAACAATGTTGCGGAGGGGATTTCAAGAAGAGAGTTAGCGGGGAATTTGGGAGAAAAATTAGGGTAATTAAGTAGAAATTGGAAATTCTGGGAGAAAATTAGGGTTTAGGATGTTGAGGATGTGTGTATTTTTCTTGTGAGAAATAACATTAAGTAGGTGAAAACCCCACAAAGCTGCACGTGCATTTCACTAAACTTTTTTCCAGCCACTGGTTTTTTTCTTCGGGAGCAGCAGGACTAAAAGTGTCGCACTTGTTAAACATACAGGACTAAATGCTTTCTAGTAAAATACATACAGGACCAAATTTGTTTTGTCAATAGTTACAGGACTAAATGTGTCAAAAATATCTAAATTACAGGACTAAATGTGTTTATTTAAAAGATAAAGGACGAATAGTGTAACACCCTTATAGTTACAGTACTAAAAGTGAAGTTTTGCCTATCTTTTATTTAGGTCAATATGAAATTGCTCCCACCAGCATAGACTGACATTCCAAAACATGTTAATTGACCAATCAAAGTGAAGCAACTGAGGAACTGGCACCCCAGAATTCATTATCTTTTAAATCATCCACTGAATATCATCTACACTTTCTTTAGAAAGCAAAGTATATGTACTTTGATTAGAGTATATACCAAGCAAAGACCTTAAACATACAAAGACCTAAGCGCAGAAATATATTCATGGAAGCTAATAGCAAACTCAGTCAGGAAAAAGATAATCTGCAGTACCTCTCCACCAGCGTTGGTAGAAAACCTTACAATCTCAGAGCATGTTGCCACCTGCCGGCCTCGTCCACCTGCTAACTTCCCAGGTGATGATATTGTCAACTTTTTCTCAACCGGGAAAGTAAAGTTCACAGCATCGCCAGGCTTCAAGATCCTTCCTTTACAAGTGGACAGCCCCGCTACCTCACCATTTCCCACAAACCACCACTCACTCCCCATTTCTTTCGCCACCCCGCTGTCTGTATTATCATTTCCCTCACCCTGGTTTCTTCCAATCCTATCGTTCAAACTCCCGTTTGATTTCAAGACAGAATCAGAATCCTTAACCCCACTAACATTCTGCTTTACACTAGCCACGCTAATTGGAGGCTCTGCATTTACATTGCTATTTGAAGTCTCAGACTTCTTAGAAAAATCAGGTTTCTTGAAGCTTCTGGGAGTGTCGAAAATGATGTTAATTGCGGCAGTCGGGTCGTTGTTGGCCATGTGAAGAGCTCGAATTATGTCCATGTCGGAAAACTCCGCGCCGACAATCGACCGCACAGTCGAAATGATTTCTTCCGTCGCCTTGTTTCCCATCACTGTCATAATTGGAAAACCCTAATCGGAACAGAAAACAAAGCTATTGAAACTCAATTTGTGTTTCAGAGGATTTGGCTGACCTGAATTCAGCATAAACCCCCGGAGACAAATTAGGGGTTTAGAATTTAGAAAATTGGAAAACCTAGAATAGAACGCATTCCAACTCTTTTGAAAATAGACGAGTAGAGTGGCGGGACCGTGTTAGCCTTGCAGCATAAAGCGTGTGTGCTACGAGAGATTTCC
The DNA here is from genome assembly GCF_026168435.1 of Sesamum indicum. Classification (NCBI taxonomy): domain Eukaryota; kingdom Viridiplantae; phylum Streptophyta; class Magnoliopsida; order Lamiales; family Pedaliaceae; genus Sesamum; species Sesamum indicum. Next base: position 6,326,831 of record NC_142665.1, on the reverse strand, counting down.
CGCCATCTTTACTACTGCGGGGAAAATAAAAATCGCGGGGTTCATGACTTATTTATTTGGGTCGCATATGGACGGTCTAAACCTAATTTCAATTCGAATATGCGCGAGCTCGTCGTAACCATGATATCATTTCTACATAAATTGATCTTTTATTTTCATAAATTATACCTTCATCACATATTTTTATAAAAATTAAATGTTAAATGTACACATCGATGTTAGACTTTATCACTTCTTGGTACCATTTACATGCCCATATTGCAAAATAAGTGTTTATATTTACTTCTAACTTTTTATTTGTTGCAATTTTTTGTAATTTATCCATATTTTTGTTGAGATTTGAAAATCTCTAAACATTTTGAACCACAATTTAATATGTTGCATTTATGGTGCACACAAAACTTTTGCTAGTAACCATAAAAATCATATTTCATTAGTTAAAATTATATAATTCTTTTAATTAGTTATAGTATAAAATGGAATACAACAAAACCACAGGTCGTCTTATTTTAGATGAATAAAAAAGAATGGATGATACAAAAATAATAATAAAGTATGAACTTACCCTATATTTTGTGCCACAAAATACAAGTTTTTTATTTCTATTTCCTTTAATTATAAATTGCAGGCACAAGCTAACCAATAAAGTCGAGTATGGTATCAAGTTATTCATATATAATAGCTTAATATTTCTTGAAATGTAATTGCCGTCTTAACTATTATGGTTGTGCGAGACATTATTCTTACAATAATTCAACTTACTTGCACAAAAAGAATTGTTGCACAAGCATATTAATAAAATTAACTAGGCGTATCACCTCAATTTGTGGCAACGATAGAGTGTGTTGCAACTAATGAACAAGCAACCCAACATGTGTTTTTGATATTATTGTCGTATCAAATTTGAAAATTTATGGTAAAATAATATTTTATTTGAGCGATGATTACGTACATGTTGAAACCATGTGCTTTTAATGCATAGATTGCCGAACACATTACTTTTGCCAAAAATTCAAAATTTTGTTATATATATATATTTTTCTTGTGAGTAATTTCTTATTATGTGTAAAAAATAAAGTAAATCTATTACACGTAACAAATACATAATTTGAATTATACTTATACAACTTTATATTTTTTTTATTAGTTGAGTGGACATATTGCTTTTAACATGTAAACTAAGAAAATAAATATTTACGAGTTTTCTTTATTTTTCTTCAGATACATATTAAAATGCATGCTATAAGCTCTAGGTGAAAATCTTGTTTCAACTTGATACAACTCGAGCTAAATGGAGCTCTAGTTGAGTTTTATGAACCAACTTCTACTAATATTGGATCAATAAAATATAATTATACCTTTGTGATAATTACACTCTCCTCTCATGAAGTTTTGTGTAAGTATATTTAGAGCATCTATGATTTAGAAAATTACATATAGCACCCATGGGATTTGCTTCCGTATAACAAATAATTTCGTCAATTTGTCAAAATTCATTTAAATTGTTGCTATTAACAAAAAAAAAATAGAAAAAAAATATATATTTACCCTTGATTGATTTATTATTAACTTATTGCAGGTCAAATAATTTTTTGATGATCAAATTACTCTCATGCATCTTCACGCATTAATGTATGTGATGAGGTATATTTTTACTGCTATAAGGGTAGTTTAGTCCGAAAAAAATATTTGACTTGCAATAAGTCAATCAAGGGCAATTATCAGTTTTCATTCAGTGTTTTCATTAATACCAATAAATTAACTGATTTTTAACTAACATAGAAACTTATTTGTTAGATGGAAGCAAATTTCAGGGGTGTTATATGTAATTGTTCAAAACCACAAAAAATCTTTGTATAATTACACCAAACAAACTACAGGAGAAGAGTTTGTAATTATCCCTATACTTGTTTTGTGTGAAGAGAAGTATGAAATATTTGAACGATCTAGATATGAAATGCTTATGTAATAAGGGGAACGCTGATAAAAATATTCGTATAAATTACAGAAGCATAGAGAGTGTGAATTAAGAAAGTATAAGATATATTATTTTTAAGTATGTGTCGCTAAATACTGATTTTGCCGCGTATTCATATATTGTTTATTGATTTACAGAGTAACTATCTCATAATTCTCATTTGTTGAAATGCTTCAGGAATAAAACACTTTAGAATAATTTTTGTTTATTTTACAAAATAACTATCAACTTAACCAATAAGACCTATCAGTATTTTTTTTATTTCTTCACACTCAAACTAGTCCCTTTTTCAATTTTGATTTATTAGTATTTTTACTTTCACTCTTTCTTAATTAATTAAATAAATATAATAAAAATTTACAATATGCACATGTATGATATGTGCTTGATTGTGTAGGGTAAATTACAACGACTTCTACTGAAATTTTTTATAATTACATGTAGTTCACAATCGATTGAAAATTTACTAATATCCTCATAGATTTAATTATTGTTTACAAATATCCCCTATAATAGACTATTACGAGAGAGTATTTGTTAAACGATCGTTAATTATAGGGGTGAATTTGTAATTTTTAAAATAACGAGGGGTAACTATAACTACGACAAATTTCAGGAAAGCCTGTTGTAAGTTACCTATATCTTATTATTAAATGAGATCGCCCTTTTGGTATCTCACTTAATTATAGTCTGCGCTTTAATAAAAAATAAATCAATCAATTATTTTTACTTCTCCATTTACCTATATTATATTTTAAGAATTATATATATACATAAGAGTGTACTTATTAGTACTATTTATTAAGTGGGAGACCCCCAAAATAACCGTCATAGTTGGCAAAACAACTAATACCTAAAATGCCCTTAATATTCTTTATCTCCACAAATAATATTTTTTTTAAAACTTAATTAACTTTACTAATAATTTCTTATCCATACACATTTGAAGTTAACTCATTTTATTAGTTTTGATAGATTATTTATTTTATTTTCCATTCAACTAAATAAATATATTAAAATTTAATTATGCAAATCCCTCGAGTATGATTAAATTGTTCGTACTATTTATTAAGTAGAATAGAATGCCCCAGTCTGGTAGACGAAATATGAATAGCCTAAATTATTCATAATTATATTTTTATTTCTTCCTAAAAGATAATCTTTTTTTAAAATATAATTCTAATAAATTATTATTTGACATCTCTTATGTTCTCATTCAATCAAATTAATATAATATAAATTGTGAAACACGCTTAATGCCACGCGAGCTTTTTGGAATCCAAATGCGACAAAGAGCAGGTGGAATCAAGTGGTGGTTGGTTTAAGAAACAAAATTGAAAAATTGGCGGGGAAAGTCCAAAACCAAGTCAGGTTCGTTCTTCCCGCCAATTTCTACCTACAACTGCACATCCTGAAACACGTTGCGGGTTCAGGGGCCCCGACTCGATCCATAACCCGCGGGTCAACTCATTGGTGCCCCATCTTTGTATATCTTATATAAAAAATAAATTTAAATTCATCTATTATTCGTATTCAATTTAATGCTACTTAAAATTTATTTAAAAAAAAAAGAGTTTATACTTTGCAACGTGTCGGAGGGATATAGTAGCAAATTTTTCTAATTATAGATATCTTTATCTTACAAAAAAAAAATATATATATTTATTATACGAATGAGATTTTTTACTTTACTTGTATATTAGTAAATTTAATTCAATATACATTTATTTATTGTTATAGAGTATATTAAAAAGCATAATTATCTATTGTGCAAGAATATTTAATTTGTTATAGAAGAAATTTAAATATATTTTCCTATGATATATCTTATCATATGATAATGTTTATGAATTATGTATATATTTTTGTTCCAACTTAAATGAAAATTAATTAGTCTTTTTAAAAATAAATAATGTTAGTATATTTTGACCCGATTAAGAAAAAGAAAATTAGAAATTATTGCAAATTCTTTTACTCAGGCGGGTTCGGAGCCATAGACCGAGTCTGGGGCGAGTCAAATAGTAACTGCTCCTCTTCCCATCGAGAGAGTCCGAATGTGGCGAAGATTTGGTTAGGGCTATTTTTGCTATCTCAAAATCGTAGATCACACACACGCCCAGTCGCACTCGCATCTCAAATCTTCTTCAATGGCGGTATTTCGTTTAGTGTATTGAGAAAGAGGGTACAGAAACTCATTTATGGCGATGGAACCGTAAAATTGCTAGCATCAGAATCTGAAACCAGTTAGTTATTTGAAACTTTTCAATTTTCTGTTTTTTTTGTATATTTTATTTTTGATTTTGCTGCAGTATTTTTGATGTTAGATCTAAATGATAGTCCTGAACTTTGTATGCGGTGCCCTTTTTTTTCCTTTTTTAATGAATTGCCTGCGGTTTTTATTTTGCTTTTGTTGTTGTGTGTAGATGTGAAGGTCATGAGATCGGTGGAATGTGATTGATTTGATGACGGCGACTGTTGTTTGTTGCTGATATATTTGCAGGAATCAACCTAGGAATGGTGAACTTGATTTAGGTATTTTCTGGGAAATTACATTATTTTGGTGATAGAATGGAGCCTGCTGTGGTCGGGTGTCAGAAGCGTCTGGGGAGAAAACGGAGGATTGATAATGTCCAGAATATGATGGTGGATTGCAGTGGCAAGAAGAGGATAGTAGAGACTAGGTCAATGAAGTTAGTTGGTAGATATGTGCGGAAAAAGGTTCAGGGCAGTGGCGTTTTTTTGGGTAGGATTATAGTTCATAATTCAGGCATGTATAGGATAAAATACGAGGACGGGGATTGTGAGGATTTGTGCAGCCGCAAAGTAAAGGCGTTTCTAATGGAAGATGCTGATTTAACTGGTAAATGGTCTGAGAAAAGACAGAAGTTGGACGAATCATTGTTAAATAAAGATGTAAACCAAAAGGTTTCGGAGGTTGATAATGGACGAGAGCCAGAAAAGTCGAATCTTGATGATTCGTCGCTGTTGAGTAAGATAATGAATGGTGATGTTGGTGGAAGTGAAGTAGTTAAGGTTCATGATTGTCGTAATGGTGACGTAGATGTTGATTCTTTGAGCGATTCATGTGAGGATCCTGGAGGGGGGGGTGCTAATCTGGATATGGAAGTGCCACTTGTTCCACCACCAGAATTGCCACCTTCTTCTGGGCATATTGGTATTCAGGAGGAGTATGTCTCGCACCTTCTCTCTGTATATAGTTTCTTGCGTTCATTTAGTGTACCGCTATTCCTATACCCTTTTGGGTTAAATGATTTTGTTGGGGCACTTAACTCCTCTGCTGCAAACACATTGTTGGACTCAGTTCATGTTGCTCTAATGCGTGTTCTGAAGCATCATTTACAAAGGCTCTCATTAGATGGTTCTGAGCTTGCATCAAAATGCCTGAGGTACCTCTCAAACCTTTTTCTGTAGGCTCAAGATCGTTTCTGGTAAATATATGTCATGACGACCATCCTTGACGGAACCCCTCCTATCTTGGGTTGCTTGCATTCTCTCACCATATTTGAGTAGAAACATTTCTAACTCTTCATTCATTTGATATGCATGAAGCAAGCTATCTTGCTCGTGCTAACTATTGTTCTTTTTCTGTTGTTTTTTTTTTTTTTCATTTTCTAGTCATTGTGTGGCTTTGGCTTACTTTACCCTAGTGTGTTAAATAGACACTTGATTTTACAATTTAGGTGCCCTTTCTTTTTTCCTCTGTTGTATGAGTAATAGGATGTAGAGAATTGAAATGACATAATCTGGATGTAGTGGTATCCTATAGTTTGATTGTGTTGCTGTTATTTGCCCAATTGACTTAGTTTACTGAAAAATTTTCATGTTTGCTTTCTTTTGTGCATGTGTTCCTCAGCATCAACCTTTGAGTCCGGTAATATCAAGCAATTTTTTTAAATCTAATTTTCTTTCTATTGCTCATAGGTGCCCGGATTGGGGCTTGCTTGACACATTAACTTGGCCTATCTACTTGGTCCAGTATCTGATGGTAATGGGTTATAAAAATGGACCTGACTGGAAAGGATTCTATATCCATTCCTTGGGGACAGATTATTACACTTTATCAGCTGGAAAGAAGTTAACAATTTTGCAGATTTTATGTGAGGATGTTCTGGATTCCGAAGAGCTAAGAACAGAAATGGATTTGCGTGAGGAATCAGAAGTAGGGATAGACACAGAAAGTAAAATGGAGGCCACAATATCTGAACCCAAGAGAGTCCATCGAAGATATTCTAAAGCTTCTGCCAGCAAGGACACAGAACCCTTGCAGAGTGTTGCAGAGCATTGTGAGATAAAATCATCTCACAGCAGTCATTTTCTGGAGTCTCAAGCAGGTGGACCAATTGGGAATTCTATTGACGAGTATGGGAATGGTGATGAATGCCGCCTTTGTAGCATGGATGGATTGCTGGTTTGCTGTGATGGGTGTCCGTCGTCTTACCACCCAAGATGCTTAGGACTGAACAGAATGTTAATGCCCGATGGTTCATGGTATTGTCCTGAGTGTGAAATAAATGCTACTGAACCCAAACTAATGCAGGGAACAGCTTTAAGGGGTGGAGAAAATTTTGGTGTCGATCCGTATGAACAAGTTTTTGTTGCCTCTTGTGACCATTTACTTGTGTATGTTTTCAACTTCTTGTTATACTAAGTTCCTTTTTATCTTGCTTTCAATTCTTTCCCTTTGCACTAGATGTATGGATGAGTTGGTGTTTGCTTCCTTGCTGTTCAAATTATGACTCATGTTCCTTGCTGCTGACATTGTGTTATATTAAATGTTTCTTTCCTTTATTAATAGGTTTGAACTTCCTTCTAACAATGTTGCAGATTGAAGGCCTCGATTAACTCTGGAAATTGTCTCAGATACTACAATAGACATGACATTCCTGGAGTCCTTCATGCTCTTTATTCCAAAGCGGAGTGTTTTATCATGTATTCAGGCATATGCAGGGGAATCATGAAGTATTGGGGATTACTGCAAGAAATTTTACCTTGCAAAGAGATTTCTGAAGTTGGTTTTCATTTGGTAAACAAAACGGGAAGTGGAGATTGTATTTCCCAATCAGTTAATTTGTTGGACAAGTCAGTCACAGTGATGACTGAGGTTGACAACACTGGAAGTCATAAAAATCGTATTTGTGAAGATTTGGTCCCTTCATGTCTTACATACTGTGTTCAGCAGCCTGTCCTAAGTGGGAATTCTTTGGATACAGCTATCAAGTCTGATAGGCATGAAGATCCTACTAGAGAGCAGTCTGGTGTTATTATGACAATGACAGAACCAGGGTCATTTAGCAGTTCAATTGGTCAGCCTGCTGATCCTTGTGAATTAAGCCAACAAAGCACTTCAAGTGTGACTCAAACTGTTTCATGCCCCACAACAAACATCAATGTTAAATACAGAGATCCTCTGAATGGTACTTCTCTAGAAGCCAAAGCATCCACGCGTTGCCTGGAACTTAATAATAGAGTTGATGGAAAGGCTTGTGGAAGTTCCTATGATGGTTACTTGTACATGGGCTCTTATTTCAAAGCAACTGATTACATAAATTATTATCTGCATGGTGATTTTGCTGCATCTGCAGCTGCTAATTTGGCAGGTCTTTCATCCGAAGAAAATAAAGTTCCAGAGTCTCGCCCTTCAGATAATCGGCAAAAAGCTATGTCTGCCAGCATTGTACTTCAGTTCAAAGCCTTCTCGGCTGTTGCTATGCGATTTTTCTGGCCCAATATGGAGAAGAAGCTTGTTGAAGTCCCCAGGGAAAGATGCAGCTGGTGTTTTTCTTGTAAGGCTCCTGTAGCAAGCAAAAGAGGATGCTTGTTAAATGCAGCTGCTTTAAATGCCACCAGAGGGAGACTTGCTGGGGTTCGTCCTATGAAGAATGGGGATGGGAGACTTTCTAGCATTGCAGCCTACATTATGTTTATGGAGCAGAGCTTAAGTGGCCTAATTGTTGGTCCTTTCCTTAATGCCACTTTCAGGAAACAATGGCGCAATCAAGTTGAACAGGCCACTACTTGCAATGTGCTGAAAATCCTTTTGCTCGAAGTAAGCATTCGACTAATGGTAGAAGGTTGTCTATTCATCTCTGTTACCAAGACCTTATTACTCGTCAATATTATAGTTAGTGTTTAGACAGTACATGTAGTTGAATTTGTGTTGCAATGATATTAATATTGCATGCTCATATTCCTAGCCACCTTATTTAGCTTATGCTGGCAGGCATGCCCGACTTTTCCCTGATTTGTTTTCTGAACTTATGATTGCTACATTTTGCTTTGAAGGATTACAGATGTTGTTATGTATCCAATGAACCTTTTGTGGATTTTGAAGTTCATCCTGACCCATTGTTTCGCGAATAATCGACATCTGATATTGCTGATTTTAGCTTGAAATACATTTTATGTTTGTTTGTTAAACTATATGCTTCTAGTTGCATAACTGTGTTTGCATTTACAGCTTGAGGAGAATGTACGCACCATTGCTTTTTCTAGAGATTGGACGAAGTTTGTTGGAGGCTGCTCTCCTCATTCTTCCACTTCTCAGATTGTAGCAACTGCCGCTGGATCGACTCAGAAACGTAGACCAGGAAGACGTGCCAGGAAAACTTCTACCATGGTTGAAGTTGCAGTTGATTCCCAGGATATGTCGGCTGACTTCACCTGGTGGCGAGGAGATATACTGTCAAAGCATATGTTGCAAAGAGCAATTCTTCCATGTTCAATCATTAAAAAATCAGCCCGTCAAGGTAACATACATATCCCAACATTTTCTTGTTCTGCATAGGAGTCCAGTGCTATATCTTTTTTTGTTGAAGGCCGTGATGTACCTTCCTGTGTATGATTTTGCCAAATTTCAGAAGTAGTTTACTGACAACTTATAAGCATAGCAGGTGGTACAAAAAAGATACCAGGTGTACATTATGTTGACGGAAATGAGACTCCTAAAATTAGCAGGCGGCTTGTCTGGCGGTCCGCAGTTGAAATCAGTAGGAACACAGCACAGCTCGCACTTCAGGTGCAATTTCATATTTTTCTATGTTCTTGGACTTGTATATGCTCCATTCGTTCTTTCCTAACATTTGCTTTGGGTAGCTATGATATCTTCTGATATTTTCATGTTCATCAGGTTAGATACCTTGATTTTCATGTAAGGTGGGGTGACCTCATTCGCCCAGAGCAGACCTCCTCTGATGGAAAAGGCCCCCAGGCAGAAGCTTCTGCTTTTAGAAATGCTTTTATTTGTGATAAGAAAATAGTTGAACAAGAAATTAGATACTGTGCTGCTTTTGGTAGTCAGAAGCACCTGCCCTCCCGTGTCATGAAAAATATAATAGAAGAGCAAATCCTGGATGATGGGAAGGAAAGATACTGGTTCTGTCAGACATACATCCCTTTGTATCTGATTAGAGAATATGAACAAAAGGTGGAGGAAAACAAGCCTGTGCATCTGTTGCCCAAACTGCAGACAAAACAGTTGAAGGCTTCCCGTAAGAATATTTTCTCTAATCACTTCAGGAAGCAAGATAACATGGTCTGGAGTTATTGTTGTTCATGTCATCAAGATGTCTTTTTTAGGTATTTCCCTTCACATTTTTCTCGAAGTTTTCCATTTCAGCACAATCACCTATTCTTATGTTCCAATTTCCCTTTTGTTAGTGATTAATGTTTTGGATGTTTTATGTCCAGGAATGCTGTCAAGTGCAGTGGATGCCAAGGTATTGTCATAGTAAACCATATTCTTGTATTTAGATTTGGATATGTTTGACTTAACCACTCAGAACTTTAAAGTGTAGATTTTCCGTTATAATAGAAGGAAGTAACTATGTGTACTAGAAGCAATGAACTTTTGGTGTAGTTTGTGGAAAAATATAAAAGATGGTGACGGTAAAGCTAATTGCACCTCTATTTATATCCTTCACTACAAGAAAAAAAGTTACTTGCTCCACGGCTAAACTTTATTGTCCAGCAGGCTGCCCCTTCCAATGCAGTCACCTCAGGGAAGGATGTAGAATATTCTGTTTCAACCAATCTGAGTCTGAGGGTCTTCTATCATTTTTTCTTTTCTAAAGTAGGTATGAATTGCAATTATAATTGCATGAGCCTGTACCTTGTCATTTCCTGTTTTTCTTTTCTTTCCTCTCTAGTTTATCTTTCAAACATACAAATCTTATCTAGCAACTTTATGTCAATGCCAATTGAATGGCATTTGTATCCTTAAGCATGTTCTATTCTTTGAGCATTTCCCTTCCATTTCTCTGAGTAAACAGAAGTCCAGATGTGAACTAGTAGGACTATATGAGTCATGACAGGTGAGGGTCTCCCAAATTTAGGTTAGAGAAGCACTTACCATCATTTTTCTTCCTGTGTAATTGAGATGAACTCTACTAAGTGGCATTGATTAGGGCTGGATCCCATGCCTAGCAGAAAAGCAAGTTGATCTCAATTTCATGGTAGTACATGTCATGTACTAGATCAATAGTTCATAAGTAAACTCTTATCATTTGATTATCCTTTATTAACCAGCCATGTCTTGCACCTGAAGGTGCACTTTATCTCACGTTTTAAGTGGATCCTAGTGTAAAAAATTAACATATCTCGCCATAGGATCCTGCATAAACAATATTCCACCCCTCCTCAGTCCAGAAGCTACTGGTCCATCTTTTGCAATGGATTATGGACCAAAATCAGGCAGATGAAATTCTAGAACTTTACTATGTGGAGAATGAGGTATCTGAATTGTTAAAGTTAGTGTGCATCTGCTGTTCCTTTTACAGGTGGCATATTAACATTTATCTCTAGGATTAATAGCCATTTTCTAGTGACATATGCCAAAAGTTGCTGCATGTTCTCCGAATTTCACTCTAATTTACCTTCTCTCATCCGTTGCTTTTGATCTCCTTTCTCATCGCCTTGCTCCACTATTATGATAACAATTGAAGCCCCCAGTTTCAGTATTCACTTGCTGATCTACCTTCCTCTCATTTTTCTCATTTGATCTCCTTTTGTCATCATCTCGCTCCACTGTTAATTACACTAAATTGGGCATCGACCATGCAATTCATTTCGTGTATGGCAACAAACTGTGCAGATAACGGGTAGAGTTTCTTGCAGAAACTTGTTATATATTTTCCCACATGTGCCCGTCCTCGTGTTTTTCTTCATTCTTTGTAAAAGTAATATTTTCATGATCATGCGAGATAAACTAAGCTGTTCTCGATGGTTGGTGGTGCAATGTGCTGCATAGTTATTGAATAAACGAAGAAGGATGGTATTTGGCATGGTTATCAACTTTGTGACATCCTTAACCCTGAAAATACTGCTTGTAGTAGTGTGTACAATGTAGTGGATACTATTTATTTATTTTTTCTCTCACTTTTACAATGATGTACGGCAGGAAACCATAATATACCTTATGATGCAATACAGTATTTAATTATAATCTGATTCATGTATGTAATTAAAGCATTCTTTGGATCACCTTGTAAATATTTTTAGTGTCAAAGAATGTGGTCTTATCTTTTGTGACATCGGCTTATGAACTAATAAGAGTTCTATTGACCAGGTCTTTGTCATGTCCAATGTGCTACCAGTTCAACAGTTAATATGAATGAAGTTGAGTATTTAATCACCTGCAAGCAATGCTGCGAGATCCAGTCCACCATACAAGTGGAAAAAAGTAATGTATCACCTACAAGTCCTTTGCACCTTCAAGGACAAGAATCTCCAAATCCAGCTAATGTCACCAAACATGTAAACTTAGTAGGTTATAAAGGGTCACCAGCTGTTGGAACTTTGGAGCATCCTTCTGCAGTGAAATCAATCACTTGTTCTGCAGTTGCAACAAGAAGTAGAAAATTACACTGGGGTCTGATCTGGAGGAAGAAGAATTATGAAGACACTGGCATGGATTTCAGATTAAAGAACATTCTTTTGAGGGGCAATCTAGATAGAGACTTGCCAGAACCTCTTTGCCGTCTTTGTAATCAGCCGTACAATGCCAACCTAATTTACATTCGCTGTGAAACATGCCAATGTAAGCTTGTGTTTAAGAGCCAAAATCTTCATTTCAGATGCTCACCGTTGATTTCCTTATTGTAGGGCTCCTCTTAGTTTTGTAGCTATGCTGAAGGTGATTAATTTGTTGGCTTTGTGCTCATTGCAGATTGGTTTCATGCTGATTCTGTAGAATTGGATGAGTCTAAGATTATTTTCTTGGTGGGATTCAGATGCTGCAAGTGCCGCAGGATTAAATCTCCTGTGTGTCCTTACTTGGATCCAGAGAAAAATAAGGTATTGGAGGGCAAAACAGAGCGCCGACAGGCTGGAAAACTGGAAATTTCGATGATGAACTTTGGTTTTGATCGTCACAAGGAAGTGGGAACAGCTAATTCTGCATTACCTGGAAAGCCAGGAGTTAGTCCTGCAGCCGCAGATGATCCTCTTGTTTCTCTTTCTGAAGTTAAGCAATGCACTGGCGACAAGTCAGAAGTGGATTATGAGCCTGGTCCTGCGCCGCCGAAGTTGCCCATCAGAAGACTTATCAAGGAACAAAAAGATATTCCTTGTCAGGCAGGTCGTTTTCAGTTTGACGTATCTGCACCTTTTGAAGCAAATATCTTCAAATTTACTGCAAAGTTGCCTGTCAAGAGACATATAACCAATTCCTTTCAAATCAAAGTATCCGACCTGTCAGAAGCAAATGCTGTTAGCTCTACGCAGGATTCATTTTCCCCTCACGTTCAACGGATTGCTTCTAAGGAGAACTTGGATGATAGTATGACACTAGAGAATGACTGTCTTAGTCCTGATGATATAAAATTTGACCCTCGAACCTATTTCTCTTTCAATGAATTGCTTGCACCGGATGATTGTGGCCATGCAAATGGCAAAGGATCACCAGATAATGGAGCAGATAACATGGAAAATTCTGCACTTGCCGAAAATGGAACACTTGAAATGTTGTATGATCGAGAAGATCCAGTCATATCTCTAGAAACAGTTTTGCAGAGAGTTCCTTGTAAGATTTGTTCTAATACCAAACCACATCCAGATCTTTCTTGCCAGATTTGTGGTATGTGGATACATAAACACTGTTCTCCATGGTTTGAATCATCTTCTTGGGAGGATGGCTGGAGGTGTGGCAATTGCCGTGAGTGGAGGTAGTGTAACTTTTTGTTTCTGATGCTGGAGGGTATATATATTGTTCAGAGTGGTGATTGATAGCAGTTGCCAGAGAGACTGGGCTGGACTGTGAAATCAGGATGGCAAGTCATTCCACGTTTCTGACTTGAGATAGGCGGCCATTGAGGTGCCATAATGGCAATGTGACAATGCTGTGAGCATTTAACCTCAGGCCGTTGGGCTTTCCCATTTACTCACTTACAGCACCTCATTAATCAGTTGCTGTTATCAGCTGGATGAAATTGTAATCACATGGCTGGTTTGCCGGATGGTAGAAGACAAAGGTCAAAGAGTTGAGATTGATTCTCCCTCAATCCTGTGGAATAGAGAAACTTACTTTTACTCTTGATGATGATGGATAAGCTAGGTTTTTTGGAGCTTATATGATTATTTTGCGTGTGGAGTATCTTCTACATCTGTTTAGAGATTGTCCCTTTGTTCTACTTCTACAACTGTATATTATCATCACAATTTTGTCGATCATCAAAAAGAGTACTTTCATCAAATGTTCAAGTGGCAACAATACAAAATGGCTTCACTTTTGGGATGAGATGCGTCGTTCTCCGTTCAATTTTCTACTTTTTCTGTTTGTCATTCTTTCTTTTTATGTCAGACTTAGAAAATATTAAGTCTTAAGGACTTACTGTATACTTTGTAGAACCATTGGAAAGAAAGACCTATTTCACATGATAAGTTTGTCTTCCAAATTATTTAGATTCCTAATTGGATGAAATTCAATGGTTTCTTCTTCTTCTTTTTTTTTGAATGATGTAGAAGGTTCTTTTTTTTTTTTTTTTTGAATGTAGAAGGTAAGTTAATAAATGCATAGAAGCATGTGGTAAGGAAATCACTAGTGAGTGCAAATTAAGGTACAGCATACCAAATTTTGAATCAGTGAGAATCACAGATTAAAAATTAAGAGGTCAAACTCGGTTAAAGGGGAGGATTATTTTTTAGAGATGGTGATATTTTGTTATGGAGGGCATACTATGTTCGTATGCGAGTGTCATTAGTAATGTCAACTTAATGCTCTACTGTTCACGAATGATTTAACATACTATCAGAATAGCAGTCGATGAATACTCCTACAATATCTTCATCTGAATACTATACTCTTTTATGATTTTCTAAAAAGGAAACATGACATTATACTGTAATGATGATGATTGCGGGTACGACACATGTTTTACCCTATAAATACTCCTACTGTGTGCAAGCAGAAGCCAAAGACAATGATCTAACAGTCTACATATAGATTGACAAACAAATGCATTTGTTACAAATGGGAGGGCTACTTTGTGCAGATTTTCTTATATGCCTGTATATATTACAGAAACCAATGGAGTAAAACCTGACTACAAACCCAAAGGGGAAAATAAGGAAAAAAAAGAACACGGACCTCTCGCCTGAAAAAAAGAGGAAACCTCACTGATGCACAGTAAACTGTGCTAAAGAATATGACAACTTTCACAACCTCCAAGAATCCCAATTCTAGTGCTATGCCGATTACATACATTTTTCACCATTTACTCCCGCCAGCCCAGCCCGTGCAATTGTATTGTTCATCCCCCACCGTGCCTATCAAGGAAGTACCGGTGTTGCCATATAAACAATGTTGCTGAGTAGTGCGGTCACATAGGTTGGAAAAAAACACTCAAAGCAAACCAGCAAGAAGAGCTCCAGGATCTGATACTGCTGTAGGGGGACTGGTTGGCAGAGCTTGGGGAGAAATGGGATTAGGAGGAGGCACAGGATTAGGTGCCGTGGAAGGAACAGGAATGTAGACTAATTGTTCTTTAATGAACTCTTTCAACCTGTAAATGGTTAAGAGAATCTCAATGATCAGAAGGGAAACTCGACGATTTATTGTATTCGATAAAGGTGGATGATCGGAGACTTACTCAAATGTTAGTGTAGGATCTCCGGATGCAACGGTCATCCGCAACTGTGTTCTGTCTGCTGGATCTGTTTCTATTCTTACCTGAATATGACCAATGGAGTTCACATTAAAGGTATATCCGTCATTAATTAAACATAAAGGTCACAAGTAGCCACAAAACTTATGCAGCCTAAATCCTATATCAGATGTACACTGGCTGATGCTTTTTGGTTCACAGGCTAAGCATCTTAGGATGGAGAACCACTTTCCAGCATATGATGCTAAGCATATCTCTGATACACATTTCTACCCCTGAACTTGGAATCATTTTGCAAGAGCAAAGATTCTAGCCATTGTTCTTGAACACTCGGCATGAAGTTCAGAGTAAAATTGTATTTCATATTTATTTAGAAATATAGGCACAATCAAAAAAGAACCTAACTATAAGCTTACCAAACATAACATAGCTCGTGTGCCTTCAGAATAGAAAGTTGTACTTGCAACTAAATTATTTGTGTTGGGATCCTGAAAAGGAAACCAGAGAAAGTAAAATTCTACATATAGATACAAGGCAGAAATACCCCAAGAATGGTGTTGAAAAAAGGACAGTATTAAGCACTCACAAGGCCAGGGCAAACCATCAGCCGCAAGCTGATAAACAAGTTCGCCATTTCCGACAGTGGCATAGGTCTTACACCTCTCACCTGTTAAGTTTCCGAAAATAAGTTCAGATACTTATTTTCTGGACTTGAAAAGAACATACATTCTCGTTACACTATTCAGAAAACACATACAACTTCTTGCAGCTTCAATGGCGGTCCTGAGAGTGATCTCCATTGTGGGAAAAACTCTTCCGCAGAAACTGTAATTGGCTGAAGAAACTTGTTAAAGACAGCAGGAAGGCGAAGTTTTGCATCGACCTGTTGGTGAAGATATTCATATGTTAGCATGAAGAAGCTCCCTTCCCCAGTTCCCCTCCCCCCATCCCCATAATTTATCCTTGAAGTCAATTCGAAGTTCTTGAGTAGTACCACATGAGTTCCAAACTTGTATGAGAAATCCAGCACAGCTAAATCTCTGCTTGGCTTAAGGTTGAGTACTTCAAGCGGACATTGAACCTAAGCAGCCAACGGATTTGGTTTCAATTATAATCCTTATAGGAGATTTCAGTAACACTTAAGGATATGATTAACAGGATCCAATAAAGAAAAAGGAATTATAAGTAACTAAACCTGTGCCCTTGGTGGGATAGTCTCAGGTACTAATGAGAGTTCCATGTTTAAATGTGATGGAGGCAATATCAAAGCTTGAACTGAACTGAGTGGAGCAGTATTTTTATTTCCCAAAAAGAGGACAAGTCGCCCATGATGTGCTCGCCACTCAGCTTTAATGCCAATCTGGAATCATATTAAAACTTTATAGAATAAATACCAGCAAAACAATCATTATAGCTAATACGACGTGATCTTGTACTGCAAGAGAGGAAATACGCTGAGCACCTGAATGTAAGGATCCTCATATAAAACCCCACTATCCTTCATGCATAAAGCACGAAACCTTTCCGCAATATTACAGATTGGCTGCATCCAAGGTAAAAAAAAGCAGTTAGAATTATAAACTCAAGAGAAAAGTCATTACAGTGAAGTGTTCTGGCACCATCTCTTCCCTAAATTATGAACTTTTTATGTTTCTCAGCAGACTTGATATCCCCAAAAATCTATTAACAGTAGCATTTCAGGACAAATTAGACTACATACTGGAAGGGCATGACATGTAAAACCATTAGTTTCTAATTTCATAATTAATTTCTGGAACCATTCTAGTGTATACAGGAAGTTTATAGTATCATGTTACTTTCTAATTATAAATCATATTTAACAGAAGAAACTCAAATCCTGCATCCAAGCTACTGGTACTAGTTGTCTATGATTCAATGAGAGCTAGCGCCCATGCACCAAATAAACACAAAACACTCTTTTCTACTTTTATGATTAGCAGAAACTTCTTTGTTTAAATCTCATCGTCAAGAGTTACTGGACACTTCCTGTCTCACCAAAATAAGAGAAAGATGAGAGACATAACTAATCATTATGACATCTTTTAAGGTGAATGAAGCATGCATGTGACTGTCACCTAGACAAGCCACAAGATAAATGTTGGAAATAGGAAATAAGCCTCGTCTTCAAGAATTTGAATTAGACAGAATAAAAAACATGGAAAGACTAGTATCTACCCATATCATTATTAAACTTCAGCAAGAAATTAAAGCTGGGCAGATAGCACAGGCTTTGTTTGCGTTTTTTCGCAGGCTGTTCTAAAATCAGTGTTAAACCACCTCTAAATGTTTGTGTTACTGAATTTTAATGGATTGTGAATCCATCAAAGTTTGCCCAACCCCCAAATCCAACCCCAAACCTATACCGACAATTCTAGTCCAATCACTTTAATAATCTAAATATAATGCAACACATGAATATAAAATACCTTGCTGTCACAATAACACCAAACATACTTTTCTCCATTTATAACCATTTTCACTAAATTCCAGAACAGTATCAATATCACTATCCTTTATACAGTTTCAGATACCCCCTCATCTTAACATCCACTCATCAAAATCACCCCAATAATAACCCCAGACATAGCACAGCTTTTAGCTGAGGAACTTAACGGGACACCATTTCAAGGTTCAAAATACATTTAGCTATATGAGTTGGGCCCATTTGGGTCGCCTAATCCGGCTTTTAAAACTGTTTCCACATTCAGTTCACGATTTTACGGGCCTGAGAAATGATGTGAGTTGTAACAAATGTTAAATCGTTTCCCAGATGCATAGATATTAGCCTAATGGAACCATGCATAAGATCAACGGAACCATCTTATGAGCAACTAAACATGTGAATTGACATATATATAGACAAGAACTTGGATACACATATACAAAGTAGCAGAACTATACCTGGATAGTTTGAGTCTGTTCTTCAACAGGTGCAATGGCTAATGCATCTGCATTTGCACCACTTTCCAAGTCAGAAGCCAACCTAGGTTCAATTTGAGGACCAGTACCAGGAGGACCTTCAATAGCCAATGGACCTAGAAGATCCCCAAGGAGATCAGGAGAAGGCGTGCTAGGCAGTTGAGGATCGATTACAGTCAGAGCCCCATTTGCATGTGTTGCCCCTTGTTCAGCATTGCTCCGCTCCTGTCCTCATATACAATTGTTGGTTGATACTTTCACTAGGGAGAAAACCAGATCCTTAAAATCAGTAAAACATGGATTTTAATACTAAATGCAATCTCACCACGTTACTCATGCTAGGCAACTTTACAAGACCAGGCTGGTTCACAGCTTGCGTGTCATACGCAGGGCGTTGATCTGTCACCATCAAAGCATTGGAAGCCTGCTGCTGCGCCCGCAATTTGATTGCACTTTGTTCTGCAGTATCTGCCTCAGCATCTTCAGCCTTTCTGATCAAGGAAGACTGCGACCAACAATTTTTCACCATCAACAATGGTAGTAAAACAAGTAAAGCTAATCTTGCACACAAAAGTTATTCACCCAACTCTACAAGAATTAAGGCTAAACTCGTTAAGTCAAAACTGGAAATCTCATATTACAACCTGTCGCTCAGGGAACTTTGGCATTTCAGAAAGTATATCCATAAGAGTTGCTCCTTTCATACTCAAAGCATGGTATTCAACAGCTCGTTGCTGTATTTCAGCATCAATGCAACTTTCATACCTGAGACGTATCAACCAATTTGAGTACCAAAACATTTTAATACAATGTAATGATGAAAGGAAATGAATTGTTAAATACAAATTACTTGCTGAATATTGCCCAAATTTGACTCTGCAGCTCCTTGTCTGGTGGTTGAGTGTGCATCAAAATCTTCGCATACGTGGAAAGAAGGATTGGAATTGTTGAAGTCCTGGTAAAAAATGATTCAGTTAGACACAGTAATGTAAAACAAGACATATTCATCATGGAAGACACAAAAAGGAGATGCCCTTACGAAACAGTAGGAAGCTTCTCATGAATGATGGAAAAAATTTCCTTTGGACTACACCCTGGGCGTCTGGCTAGAAGATGGCCATATTCTCCAAGGATATATGCACTTACCTGTATCACTACTGAACACTTAATTCTGTTTTGCAATAAAATCGAGTCAAGAAATTATTTTCACAGAATCACCAGAAAAATCCAAAAGAATCTAAAATATGTAGCTCTCGAAAAGAAATTAAGAATACGTTAATTGCATGATCTGTCTTCTTCAACCAACTGTTAGTCCATCCACCACCTAATTAGGTTTATGCTAAATGTACTGTTGATAACAAATTAAGAACTAGAATGGGATCAAATGCAAAATACAAGAATTTGATCAAAAATATCTCATGCACTAAGAACCCATATTGATTATTATAATCTTCATTCAGCTTGCAAGTGAAATCTAAAGTTGAAATCTTAGCAACACACATCGGCCTGTTATTCCATGGTGGACGGAAAGCAACAATCCCAGTCCACTAATGGTTATTGGATGAGGGGTGGATGTTTATTTCCCATCCATCCCCACTCAACCAACAATCTGGGATTGGACTCGAAGTGTTGCACCCAGTTTAGTAATTTTATTATGTTGGTTGCCTGGAAACCAAGTCAGCTATGATTTATCCTACTTGAAACTCACATAATAAGAAATTGCATCATGCAACATACCTTCACCATGGTCTCGTGGATGGCATGCTTATCAAGATACTCTCTAGCTTTCAATGCTGCATAAGGCTGCAAAAATATTTATAAGTGGACGGACACATGAGTTCATTGAAACTTCATTAACAGCCTATAGAAACTCATCATGAATACGAGAATATGGAAGATTGTTCAAGTACCTGTAGATCCTCATTATTTGTAACAAACTGCACCACGCGGAACCAAATATCATCACTGACAAAATCACCTGCCTTGTCAATCAACTGAAGAATCACATCTACATACCTGCAGGAGAAGAGGATAAGAAATATATTAGTACATTATTAGTACATTAAGTATACTGTAGTGTATCAAGATTATGCGTGTATATATAAAATTATTTTCAGGCACAAAGCATTTCTAACCAATGTTCTACAGCTTGCTCACATTTTTTGGGACATGCAAGAGTAAGACAGGTAATTACTTAGATACCCCCCACGTTATGAAAAGTAGAGGAACTGCTATCTTTTACGTAATTACACTTGACATCAATGTCAATGTTTGTCAACCACAAAATTAGCAGGGAAGTAGAAGAGGGATTATTCATGAACCCCACTAGTAGAACTTTTTGAATAACTTGATTTCTGGATCAGTAAGTGCAATTATTCTCTAATGAAGAATTTCATACCATGACAAGTCAGGGGCAAACTTCTCAGCGAGAATAGCAGCTTTAAGTGATAATTCCTCACGCATTGCAAAGTCTGCTGTGCTAAGATACTGAAATCAGATTAACGTCAGGAAAGCTTTCTTTCATGGTTTAGGAGTAATAAAAAAAGAGCTATTAACTAGAATAGTAGATCAGTGGATAAGCTAGTATAAACCTGTAATAATTCTTCAACTATGTCTTTTGCATTTGAAACATCACACATGCCATATAGCAAATCAAGGGCACGTCTCCTGATGCTGTACAAATAAGTAATGGTCAGAAAACTCTGAGATATTAACTCTAAAGACAAACTTTTGGTCCCAATCAGCAAGACATGATTGAAACCAAGAGAAAAGAAAAACTGCAACAACAATATGATGGAAGGAATTTAGCAACTGATACTCCAGGCAAAAACAATAAAATCCTTGTCTGCGCTAATCCTTAATTCTATTGGAATTCCCAGACTCCAATTAAATAAAGGGATCAACCCAAATGTTGATAAAACACTGCACCAAATGGGTAACTCCAACTGTTTATACCTAACATGTGATAACTGTAATGCCTAGCAGTTGAAGTCTTAGAAGATCAGAGAACAATTGTAGTCAACCTAATATCAGGATCCTTCAGGGAAGTAATGATCTGAGCTTGGTGTCTTTTAATGATATCCTGCACGTCTGTGACCATCAACATCCGAGTCATATTCTCCTGCATCAGAGTAATAGAAAGGTGTATGCTATGAGGAACTACAACGAACTTGCTTTAGAGAAACAAATTTAAAAACTCTTCCAATTTCACGTTATGCAGCAACTTACCAGACCAAGATATCGTATATTAGGTTCACGAACAGATATAAATTTACCAAGCAATGCAACACATTGAGACATCATTTCTTTTTCTGCATCAAGATGCATGACCTGCGTTGACAATGTAAAGCCAAGTACTATTAGAAACTGGAGAAATGCCAAAAAAAGGTAAAACTAAGAAGAATAATAAGAGATGCGGTGTGCCCATGTGCTATTACGTATGTGACTTTTTAAATGCACTAGAATTTGGAGCCAAATTATTTTTTGTCCCCAATGTTTTGGTTAAAGGTAAACTTCTGAAAGATTTTCTTTTCTGTCTGAGGCACATATTCATAGAAACAGCAACTTCTACAGCTGCAGATGAATTATATCTGAATTTTTCTTGGCCACATGGAAGGCAGAATTATTTTACCACATTGAGACATCGGAATAGTGCTTTTGGAGGAATAATGTTAATCTGAATCTAAATTTAAAATAGAAGCTTTTAATCCCTCATTCTTCCAACATTTTAAGAGACCGTAACTAGACTCCAGCTACACTTTGGTCGGTTTCTACTTCCACTTACTATCTGTATTAAGTACATTAACTACATGTATTGATATTTAAAATAGAAGCTTTTAAATAGTATCAACACACACCTCCTAAGAAAAATATATTTAATTCTTCATTTCTTCCAACATTTTAAATGATAATTCCAACTAGACTACAGCCAAGCTTTAGTTTGTTTCTGCTACCACTGTACCATATGTATAAGTACATGAACTACATGTATTTAATGACATAAAATGCTCATTAAAGTAAGAGGTTTGCTGCCAATAACATGACAGGATTTCCAAAAGCCATAAGTATGAGTTGTTTAGACATAATCCTGAAGAGTTTGTAACAAACCTAGTCGGTGTAGTCCTTTGACCTGTACTCATTGCTTCCAATTAAATAAAGGGAAAACTTACGAGAGCAAGAGCTTCGAAAAGCACAGCATGTGATGCATTATTCTTGTTCACATTTTTCACAACATCAGTTCCCATAAGTATCCTTTGCAAAACCTGAGTACACGAAAATAGATTTGTCAAAGAGATATATCAGTTCAAAAAGCAAAACATAAAATCACTCATGCACTATACAAACCCACAATCCCACATTTATGACAACATTACTTGAAAATTCATGATATCCCAACCAAGCAAGAACTTCAGACCTCAAATAATGATCTTCTGGTGTTTGGATCCTCAACGGTTGGAAAATACTGAAGAGCCCTCATTGTCTTCACCTGCAGACCACAGTCATCAAACCATCATAATATGCTTAAAAATTGATAAGCAATCAAGAGAAAGGCTCTCTTGTATGCTGCTAGTCGAGGATAAAGTACTGCATGTACAACCTTTGTGTTAGCATATGAGGGAAGACAAGAAAAATTACAAAAACAAAACCATGGGGACTTCAGTATGCATGTACAACCTTTGTGTTGGCATATGAGGGGAGATAAGACAAGAAAAATTACAAAAACAAAACCATGGGGACTTCAGTAAACCTTTGGCTGCATGAGGACTGAAATTTAATAATATAACCAAAGATAAAAAGATAATGTCCAAAAGAGGACACGTGAATGACAGGGCTCTCGACAAACCAAAACTTCATAAAATTTACAATTACTGGGAAATACTCCTTGCTATCTAGTTATTATGATCAATGACTTTTTTCCTTTTGCTTCCAAGACAACTTTCACACCATTATCTAACCAGTTTAGGCCAAATGCAATAAAAGTAATTTTCCTGAATCAATATTTTTCGTTGTGAATGCAACTCATAAGAGATTCTTTTAGCTCTTTTTGAACAGTTATATCCTTCTTTGACAGAATTATTTCTGAAAATTTCAGACTCTGATATTAGTAAATTGTCCTGGAGAAGCATTCTGATGCTGGTCTCTTGGTAAGTTTGGTATCATGAGCTTATGTTTTAATTCTTATCACAATTTTATGTCACATTCATCCTTGTTCGTCTTTCTGAAGCACTAACAACTAAAGGAACAAATTAAATGGAAAGCCAGGTGCAATTGTGGCATTTTGAGACCTCAGTTTGATGGAAGCTAGGGACCTCAAACCTTAAAATTCTTCTCCTCATTGCTTATTTTTCTCTGAGAAGCAAATGTCACTTAAGTTTGCCAATTGAAATCACAAAGGCTGTACTTCATTGAGTAGATGATCAAAGACCAGGCAATAAATAATAGATTTAATACCACCTCAATAGAAAGAAGGATAAGCACAAACCTGAAGCCAGGGAGATGGGATACCATAATAAGTGTATTCTTGTGGAACATCTTGGTTTTTGGCTAGTCTTTCCAATGTCTTAACACACTTTGGAAGACAACTCCAATAGGCCTCGTGGTTGTTTGACACTAAAGCAACTAGAAGGCTCATTGAAGACGTCAAGACACCCAAGTCACGTTCATCTAATAGTTGTGCCATTCGATCAGACCTACCAAAATGACAAAGAGGACTGATTGATTTGGTATACATTCAATAAAACAAACAAGAAATGTAAGTACCAACTTTACCAGCCATCTACATTCACCACATCTGGATTTTTTCTATAGAGACGTAGGAGACATAGTGCAGCCTTCTTCCTCACAAGCGGCCTGCAACTACTCGAAATCTGGAGCAATACTAAATATCAGGATCTTTTATCAGCTGTCATTCAACATATATCTTCAGGATGCTATTCACTTACAAGTAACTTTTGAACATCAGGAGCCAGTGATTCAGCAAACTCTCTCCCACCAATATTTCCAACCTAAATACATATATCAAGATTGATACAGGGAGGTTGAACCATAAAGTATGTTTTAGTGAATATGCAAGGGTAATAAGACTCATAGCAAAATATTATATTTACCAACATCTTCATAAAACTATCCGATTAAATATATTACAAAAAAAGAGTCCAAATCCGTACCAATGTCAATGCTAGACACTGAAAAGTCTCATTGCGACCAATAATGTCATTACGCACGGTATTAATTGCTAATCTCAAAAAATCATGATTCTCGTTCAGCAGACATGATGTGACTATATAGCCAACCTGCAACAGCAGCAGCACCATAAAAGGCCACCATAAGTGAAAAGCCATATCCTTAAGTAATTAATGAAAAAAAAACACGGAGAATATAGGTAATATCATGTGTCATTATGAATCAAATATTACAAAAAAAAGAAAAATGTAAACTGTCAGAGATAGTTTCAACAACACTAGGTCCATAAGCTAGCTGATTATCATAAGAGAGAATAGAAAGAGGTCCAGAAAAGTAACACTACAGTGTGCAAGTCGAAATTTGCTTTCTCCTCCTTCATACGGACTCACCAGACATTACCTCTTCTGAGAGGATTCAATAACAGAATGCAGATATGCAACCAATATCATTTCTATTTGGCATTAACTTGGACCTTACCTCCTTTTAATAACATCACAACCTTATTACTACTTTTAACCATCTTTTAGAATATTTTGATAATTTCCATTCTTAGTACAACTTTCCTATTGAAGAAGGGTTTAGGCAACTTATTGCCTTACAATCCTATCAAATGTAGGCTGAAAGTTACCCACAATCCTATTAAATGTAGCCTACTAACTTCCTTTAAGAAAAGAGAAATCAAAATATTACCTTCAATGTGCATTGAATAATGTACATACTTTTAAACAATATTTTAGAAGACAACAAAAATGAAAACTTAAAGGGGGAAGAGGAATGCTTAAAAGCCAAAACTGCATGAGAGCTATATGCCAACCCAAATTAACTTAATAAACCAATTTGGCTTAGTAAATAGTTACATGCCAAAAAAGTAATGCTGATGGAAAATACTACCCTATTATACAGCCAGATTGAGGGCATAATATAATGCAAAATTGGTAACAAATCATACCTGCTTTTCAGGATACTTAGGAGCAGATATCAAAGAAACAGCTTCCATGTGACCAAAATCAACGTCATAGCCAAGCATATGAATGTAAAGCATTTTCCACACATATTTCTTCTTCTCATAAGGTGTTAGGCCCTGTCAAATTACATGCATGAATTTATAAATGAGGACCAATAATCATGAATTCAAAAGGAAACATATATTGCCTTGCTGTATTGCAAGTTGAAAAAATAATGCTGAGTGCAAATACAGGGAGAAATTATTTTAAAAATGCAGAAAAAAAAAGAAAATTAAAGATTTGAGGTGTTTTGAAAATCTTTAAAAAACTAAGCAATTTATATTTTAAAAAAAAAAAAGTTCTATGTTACTGCGGTCATTAACCGCGGTGACATAGTTTTTTTTAAAAAAAAAAATTTAATGAGCCACCGCGGTCAGTAATTTAATTAAAAAACTATAACAGTTGAAGAACCGCTATCTGAGATAGCGGTTCTTCACTGAAAACAAAAAAAGAAAAAAAAAAGTGGTCAAGCCAGCAGCCTGCAAAAATACAGGCTGCTGTGATCAGGTGCCGAGCCACCACAAAGTGTAAGTGCAGTGGCTCAGCAATTATTTTGGCCACACTTGTTTAAGTGTGGCCCGTGACATTGCAGCTCACACTATTTAAGTGTGAGCTGCAATGGAACTTCACAACACAAATAATTACACATTTTTCCCGCATTCTCATTCTTGTTCTTGCTCTTGCACAACCAGTTTTTCTTGTTCTTGCTCTTGCACAACCAGTTTTTCTTGTTCTTGTTCTTGCACAACATTTACACCTTTCTCTTTCAAAAAATTTTGAGTGAGTATGGCTAATTTTGGCCCTATTGATACAAGTGTTTTGTATGCACAGTTAAATCATCGGTCAGAAGATGTGTCCGGAAATCCGGATACAACTTTATCCGTACGACGCGGTGACATAGCTTTTTTTCGCGTCCTTCAACTAATGCCACGTGACACTCGTGTTCGCAAGAGCAAGAACAAGAAAAACTGGCTTTGCAAGAGCAAGAACAAGAATGAGAATGCGGGGAAAATGAGTAATTATTTGTGTTGTGAAGTTCCATTGCAGTTCACACTTAAACAAGTGTGGCCAAAATAATTGCTGAGCCACCGCAAAGTATAAGTGCGGTGGCTCAGCACCTGCAGGCTGCTGTGTTGACCACTTTTTTTTTTTTATTTTGAGTGAAGAACCACTATTTCAGATAGCGGTTCTTCAACTGTTATATTCTTTTAATTAAATTAATCATGCCACCGCGATCAGTGACCGCTGTGGCTCATTAAAATTTTTTTTCAAAAAAAACTATGTCACCGCGGTTAATGACCGCGGTGACATAGAATTTTTTTTTTTTTTAATATAAATTGTGGCACCGCGGTTACTCACCACGGTGCCACTTAGTTTTTTAAAATTTTCAAAACACCTCAAATCTTTTTCTTTTTTTTCTGCATTTTAAAAATAATTTCTCCCTTAATTGTAGGCCAAGCTAATTCTTGAGTACTTTATGCCAAAATCAGTTTCCACCAGGGAACAGCATAATTATTTCCCAGAAGGGATAATCTTTTAGCACCTAATTGCCTGAACCAAGCCCCCATTTTATTTCTCAGTATCAATTTCCAACAGAACGGATCATCTTTCCATTCAGATTCTATGCCTTTTCAGAGAAATCATGCATAGCACATCCAATCTCAGCCACCTTACCTGGTACCTTCCTAAGCTGTAGGTTGTTTCTACTAGTGCGCACAAGCATGCATCTAGTAGATATATTAACAAGTGTATTGTATGACTACATTTGGGCCCATAACAGAGCAGATGATAATGCCACCTGATGAAGTACTTCAAAGTCATTTTTATGGTTTTATTTGCATTATGTGCAGTAGAAAACTAATTCAATATTGCACACAGGAGCTAAAGATTTGCAAATAGTTTTTATTGTTTTATTCCCTGGGGTAGGTATTAGAAAACATCTTCAAGGTTAAAAGATGGATCACACCAATTAAAACTTTATCATTTCACATTCCTGGGGGTTAGCAGCAATCATATTGATGCTTAAATTGCAGAAATTATGATAGCCTACTTACGCAAGATAGATAACAAGAACATCAACCATATTGGTAAGATATACAACTATAAATATTGGCAAGTGACTAAGTTCATAAGATATCATGTCAACTAACAGATGCATGCAATTATACTTAATTACAGACTGCTACGAAGAGATGCATTAAACAACTGTTTCTTATTCATTTCAGATATGTATAAAGTATACATTTACAGTAAAACAATCATGGCATTGGAACCTAGCTATGTCGTCCTGATTGTTTTCAGTATAACCAAAGGGTATGACATGGCTACTCTACATTCTTTCTCGAAAACATGTCACTCTGTGTTTTAACCATTCATCCTATGCATGGAATTCTATAGATAAGATACTTTAATCAGATTGTATCATACAAAGTTTAATGTGTCAGAGGCCTAGGTTTGATCCTTGATGAGCACAAAAACATCTATCCAGAACTGTGCTTTATATTCTAATTTCATAGTTCAGAGGTAATGATATCGAACAAATTCATGACATCCACCTACGTTTAGATGTTTGTGAGTTTCAAAATGAATCCAATTCGAATGTATCAATTCCTGCACCTCTTCAGCACGCGTTATTTATCATTGATGCCAAGGAGTATTACTGCAAGAATTCTTGAGTTGCTTAATGGCTCATATCAAAACTCCAAGGCGATGAACTTTGTCAAACATGGATAACATTTCCAATTATGTATATGACGCCAGAAGAAAATCTGCCTGTCGTGAGCTCTTTCGGTTAAGTAACTATCATAGCATCTGAAATCCAAATCACCATATACATGACTTAGATAGAAAACCCACTCACAACTCATTCACCAACTAATTTCCGGCATAAAGTGACTGTAATTTGGTTCCAGTACCACCAACATTCACAAAAGTGAAGAAATGCCACGCAGAAACTGAAATATGTTTCACCTCTTCTCTGGTTGTATTTGATTCTGCTCATGACAATATTAACAGTGACCAACAGACCTCCACGCAGGCAATAAACCAATTGCACCTAAATCAAATGACCTACCAAAATCTTTTCCTAGCTGCAAACTGCATTCTAGAACTCCTAAAACACAAACTCCCGCACTAGGCGGCACCAACAGCACCTCCCATTCAGTTCAATCGACGACTTTTAAAATTGAGTTCCAAATTAGCATCAGTAGCTCTCAGTTCCAGTTCATATGAAGTGGCAAAATTCAGAATTGCCAAAACGATAACAAAATAACTAGACACTTAAACGTAAACCCAAAGCGCGTAACATGCAGATAGTTCTATACACATATGCAAAGACTTGCCTTTTCATTCTTAAAGCGTGTACGAATGTTGCCGAGCTCTTTATCAACACGAAGGCGCTCCTGCTCTTTGTTCTGGCAATTCCGTATGTCGCTTATGAACACCGACAATCCTCTCATCCCCGAAAGCGCCATCTCTCAACGCCCTCAGATCCGGCAATCCTCCAGATCCAACGGCCACGAAATTCACAGATCTCAATCCAATTAGACAATCCAAAACAAATACGAGTCCCTTGGTCGCGGAAGACAATTTGGCTCCGTATGTATATGTGTGCGTAGATGCAGAGAGAGAAAGCAGGGCGCACCGTGCCTGAGGTGCGATCTAGAGAGAGAAAACTGGAGAAGCCGTCGGACAGTGGAGGGAGACGACTTTTATTATTTCAGCATTAATTAATTTAATTTGCTTTTACAGTGAGTCAGTGACATTCAACACACACACACACACACACAACCATCATTTCCTTTACTTTCCTTTGAAAAATGCTCTTCCTCAGCTTTTCACCATCCATTTTCAAACAATTTTTTTTTTTAATTTACATTTAATCATCCGGGTCAAGTCCTGGGTGGAGTTGGAGCCTAGTTCCATGATCCATCTGGATCTCGGGTAAGCCCGCATTAGAACGCGGGTTGTGACTCCCGAGACAGAGCACCGGTAAAGAGTTTAGGAATATAATATGATTTTAGGAAAAAAATGAAATAATTTTTTTTATGCTATTATAAATAAACAAATTATATTCTTATGAAAAAAATAGTAATTTATTCTTTATATTTTTTAAAATATAATAATTTATTTTATTAAATACTATGATTTGGGTTGAACCCGAATCGCTCTGATTAGGACATATTTTGAATTTTTAATCGAGTTTTGAGGATGAGTTTAAATTGCAATGGTTTGAATCCAGACCTATTTCAACCATCCTAACTACTTTTTTTTTTTATAATCTTTTATATGTGCATATAAGTAATATACATTATACAAATCTATATATTTTAATGCTTAAAACATGCGCATATATATTTATTAAAAAAAATCATTTCTCAATCATATTATTGTTCCATTCTGTATTTATAAAATTGAGGTATTATTATTTTTAAAAAATATTTTGTACTTTGGTTAAAAATATTCGTCTCTTAAATATTTTTTTGCATATAATAAGATCAACAACTTTTAAAAAATAACTTATATTTATTTTGTTTATTAATATTAATAACTATATAAAATTATATACAAGTATTTTAATAATTTGATGTATATATATTTTCTATATTTTTACTACTTATATTACTAGTAAATTAATTAATAATTTATAGTTATAACAATAAATTAAAATATTGTACCATATGTTAAATATTTTTATAAATTAATATAACAACATTAATATTATTTATTTACAACAATATAGTTTTATTAAAAAATAAACAAATTATTATATTTAGTTCAAGCTTTTCAGATCGAACTTGAACTTGAGCTCATTATATATAATTCAAATTGAATCATAAGAGCTCGTTGAACTCGAATCATAAATTACAAAATCGAGATCGAGATTGAGCTCACCAAAAATAGTTACATCCCTAATTTCAATGCCCCCACCCCCGTCATGGAGTGAGATCCAAACCCGAATCCGGTGCATCAACATTAATGACGTGTTTGGTTGAGGCAACGACTAGTCTTTAAATGACGTTTGTTTCTTTCTCTTTGATTGGTGAACAATGACACAACAGCAATAGTAAATGCAAGGAAGAATTGAATGCTATTGGTTAGTCCATGCCCATTTTACTTTTATTTTTTGGATTGCATTCATTTTAACTTTTTTTGAAGTTATAAAAATATATATACATAAATGATAAATAATATTAAGTGAAATACATTTGTTGGGTTCTTTTTTTTAAAGTTATATTCGTTGGGGTTTTTTTTTTTTTTTTTGGAGAGGTATACCGTATATTTGTTGATTTTTATATATATTATTCGTTGTATTTAAATCTCAACTATTAATTAAATACATCAATAATTTTAAATGACGATACATTTAAAAAAAACATAAAACCAGTACATTATTATCAAAATAGGAATTCATCCACATCTATGGGATTCAATCATTCAAACATCTTGATTGTATGGCACCAATCTTGCTGCTTGAGTAAAATCTTACTAGCAATTTCACCAATATAACAATTTAAAATCAATTAACTATAAAGTGGTATAAGAATTCTTTTGCCAACATAATTCAGAGGGTGTTTGAGTGAGTTTATAAGCCATTTAATATATTTTGTAACATGTTAAAATTGTTTAGTAAGTCTTTCTTTTAGATGAATTAATAATATGAAAAAATAAAATATTGAAAACGTATAAGCTCCTTCAAGCAAAAGTAAGGAGTTATTAACTAAACAAACCCCATCAACTTTGACCATATTAATTATAAAATTGTCATTAATAATATCTTATAAGCTTGAAAAACAACTGATAATGTAGGCAAGCGTTCACATTGATTGCAGACGAAGAATTTTAGTAGCTTATAAATCCCTAGACTTCCTTTTTCTAGTAAGAGGCCTTTTCAGACCAAATTCATGAAGTTTATACGAAGCCAGAGCGTACAATACTTCACACAATGGGACACCAATTGAATCACAACTCACATCAATATCTTACAAAATATATAAACTTGTAAAATATTTTAAACAAATTTAGCCAAACACCCTCTCTTAACTCACTGTAGTTTTATTTCCCCACCAGGGCCTTACATGAGTTGTTTTCTCAAACTATCTAATTACTATTTTCTTTACCTTTCCTTTCCACTTGTTGTTGCTTTTTCCATTTCTGGGAGCACAAAGAAATCCTCCTTTTAGACTTCCACTATAAGTTGGCCTTTTGAAATTTGTAGGCCACAGCTGGAAGATCTTTGGCCAATAAAAGGGCTGTGATGATGATGGCAATTTGAATTATCTAACTTTAGCTTGTGACAACTTTTCCATGATTTGATATTGACAAACTTTTTAATTTCTAGAACCCAAAACTTACCTACTGAATATAAATTTTTTGAAAAGATTTCTTTGTCCATAATCCTGGTTCATTGTTAAAAAACAGAACAAAAAGAAACAAATCAGCTATAGCTGCAACTTATTTTATATGAGAAGACATTTTATTTTTCAAGGGATTGCAGCAAATAAGGAATCTACTTCCTCTATTCCACATTGATACTGCATCTTATATTCAATCAAACATAGATCACATATTTAAAATACAATTTATTATATATTTAAGAAAAAAAATTTATACATAGAACATATATATGGCTGCTGTAATTGAAACATAAGATAGGTTCACATGATTCGAAAAATCAATTTATGAATGGAAATCAAAACAAACGTTGTTTGGGTCAAGAATCATCAGATATGAAAATACTGCCAACTTGAATATTACCCAAGTGAAGTATACCGTTAGTATGTGGTGCAAGCATCAAGAAGTAAAAACAAAGAGAATTCAATTATAACTCTATGAATCACTGTTAGGTACAATCATTTTTCAACAAAGAACTAAAATTCACACCTTTTCCTATGCTTTACAAAGCTATATTTCATCTTGTTTGAATTGTATGTAACTGTCACAACATGGATATGAGAGACACTAAGTAAATGTGCTAACCTTTGGGATTGAAATGTGAGATACTGGTATGGAAGCTGGGCAAGCAGGAGCTAGACGAAACCGGGGAAAAAGGCCTAGTAGATAGTAGAAAATGATTCCAGAATTACAGAAAATGAAGTGCCACTATGCTACTAGACTTTTTGCCCCAGCCCTTTCGTGATCTACCACTATGTTTTGCTACCATGAAGTAGCCTACAGAGCATTACCGGTGCAAAAGAATACTCCATTGCCAAAATTTGTCGCCTGCACAATGTGAGGGGACGAAGGCAAGTATTGCCAGCTTGTGTTTCATAAGCCCTTGTCCCATAATTGCTCTAGCGTTGAGAAAGCAAATTTTACCATGGCCAACTTCTTGGAAGCATGAAGCAAGAAACATGGCATTCTTGGACCAGCGTACTCAAAAAAGAGAAGAGCTTTTTCTATGAAGAGAACGGGTGGATGGTTGTGCCTGTTCCACTGACGCTCTTGGAGTGGGTGCTGTGCTCTCAAGGATGTCATGCTCAACATTTGAAGAGCGAGGAAGCAGTTTGCATCCAATCCCTCTAGCAAGAAAGCGAGGAGAACTGATGTAACTATGTGACTTGGTCACCTTTTTCATCTCCTCCTTTATTTGACTGAATTCTTCTTCCAATTCAACAACTCTAGACCTCATTCTTTCCATGTCTGTTTTCAGCACCTGGTTCTCACGGACCACTGTTACCCATCCGTCTCGTTGGATTCTTTGGCCAGTTGCTTCATTGGGACCGGCGGGGGCAGTTTCGGTATCCAGAAGATGGAGGCAACCGGCTAAAGCTGTTCGCAACTGCATCTGCTCAAAGAACAAGACTTGTAATACAACTCTGAGTGGTAACCTTTCATTTTGAGATGCATGGGCACAAGCATCGATTGAGAGCTTCTGAAAATCAATGATGCTGCAGAGCTGCTCCCGCTCTTTCTCCGAGAGCCAGGAATGTGACTGCACAATTTAATGAAAAATTTGTCAAAAACTAACAGATAAGCTTCTCTGGAGTTGCTGGAGCGAAAGAATTCTGCATTAAATTATTGATGGAGAATGGGCTAACAAGATTTACAGAAAGCCTAAAACCATTAGTTGTCATGAATAGAGACAGATTTTCTCTGACTGGCAAAAGAGCATAGAAGCACCTGTAGTTTTCACTAGGGAATAGAACGAATATAAAGACAACTCAACCCGTGCAAGTTAGACGGTCATAATTTTATTCTATAGTCTTCTTGAGGGTCTAAGTCAAAGGATGAACTGAACAACTGAATTCATCAGGGACCTTATAGAAAATGTATAAATATAAAGACAAGTCATCCAACTGCTCACATGAATGCTATTTTGTGCACACAGGTGAGCAGAAAAGTCTTTTAAATGAACAATTCCTTCATGCAAGAAGAAAAAGAAAAGAGACATTTAACTCCTAACCAAAGGAAAAAGACGGAGATTTTAAGCCATAAGGAACACAAAGGTAAACCAAAAACGTGTAAAGGAGGTCAATCAAACCTTAAAGTATATATCTAGTGCTCGGTATAGCCCATCATGCAAAGATCGGGAAGATCCTGGCAATGCTTCTGCCAATGACCGGAATTTTGTCGGCTTCAAGTTAACATCAGAAGCGACCTCTGCAATATAATTATCTACCAATTTAGCAACTCTCTTCAAGCGTCCAAATGATGGTGATGTGTCCAGGTCAAACGATGTTGGAGATATAGAAGTCAGACTTGTTTCAGAAGATACAAAATGATGAATCATCCTTTCAACACAATCGCTGTCATATAAAGTATCAGAATCTGAATAACTTGGTATAAGTAAACTATCCAGGGTCGCCAACTCTAGCTGTACACCTATTCTCCTTTCTAAAGAATCCTGGCATGTGTGGTTAACTCCCAAGATCAATGCAACACGTAATAGTCCAAGTAAAAAACGACAAAAAGATTTACCCTTCTTCTCAGGCAGTAGTTTGATAACACTTTCCAAGAGTGCCCTCTGATTAACAGTGGCAGGTGTCATGCTGAAACTAGCAACTGATCTTGATATGCCACTTTGGCCTCCCTGCCATCGGCCCAACCCTGGAAGATATTTTTTACAGTAGTACATTATAGCACGTGCTAAATTTTCAGGTGTTATTCCTTTGGCTTCCATTGTCTGAATTAACCTCTCAAACAACTCAAAGCAGAGATAAGAGATGTCCTCAAACCACCAGTCAGATTCATTACTCTGGATCCTTGCACCAGTATTTATCCCGTTCCACAGAATGCTTCCTCCAGGGCTCTGCAGGCTGCCATACATCATCATAGGCCACCCAAATAAAGAGGGATCTGTGCAAATCATCACAGATAAAGCATTCATACATCTACTTATGATTTGAAGTTTGTCTGCTCTTGCAATAACTGGTTCACAACTTTGGAGAGCCAAAATGCAATCCTTCCAGTTCCGTAGAATATGCTTATGGAAGAAACTCTCCGACTTGGACAGTAAATTATCTTCACCATAATCATCAGTCATACAAAGATAGTCAGCTGCACAATACAAAATTACTACATTTCTAGGTGTGAACTCTACCCGGCCACCGTAACAGAATTTGACTACAATGAAAAATGTATCAGCACCACCAGGAAATTCTTCAAGTGTTACTGTCAATATCTCCTCAGTGGTACTTTGAGATTCTTCACAGATAGTTGCTATCTTCCCACATCTTGAAATAAGAGGAAACTGGGGAACACATTTTTATCAGATTCCAATATAACATGAAACTGATGAAAATCAAAATCTAAACTGCCAAAATATACCTGCAAAATTAAAGATGACTACACACAACAAATACTAAAGACAGGCACCCGTAGAAAAACGTTAACAATTTGGTGTCTCCAAATAAAATAAACCTATGTCAAATGACAATACCCCTGATAAGTTATTCATCACTCATAGCCCTAATATATTTGAGAATTTGCTTAGAATAGAGAAGCCAAATTATCAAGTTTTTACCCCAATCACTGATCGGTAGCCTCCCCAGCTTTAAGCATTTCTAGAAACAGGCACTTATTTGTATGTAACTGCATCTTACATTCACATACTGGAAAAATCCGCCAGAAAATGTGACTATATTCCCCAAAGCACAATCAGCAAGAAGCCAATACAAGAATTGTAAACAATTAGATTTCTTTCATTTAGTACTAGGCTGCGATGTACATATGAGATACCTTGTGA
This sequence comes from Sesamum indicum, assembly GCF_026168435.1. Lineage (NCBI taxonomy): Eukaryota > Viridiplantae > Streptophyta > Magnoliopsida > Lamiales > Pedaliaceae > Sesamum > Sesamum indicum. The sequence goes on along the minus strand of NC_142665.1, from coordinate 6,291,422 downwards.
AGATGGAAGTTCACTTCATCCACCACCACTGTAATATCACTTCGCAAACTTGCATTGCAGAACCTGGCATTAAACAAATAGTTCACATTGTGAAACCCATAACATCTAATTATATAATAATTTTCTTTTCCTTTTTGTTTTTAATGCATAGTGTCATATATCTCATCCATGATGGAAAATTCCAAGTCAGCAGACCTTCCAAAACTCAATTAATCACGTGAAAATCTGAATTGCTGCTGAATACACAACTTAGAAGCCCATCCAAACCTTCTGCAGACTCCCAACCAGACCTACTAAGTAAAAAATATAAACAGAGCTGGACTTATGATCCAGCATGACCTTGGCAAATGGTTTATGAAACACTTCTATTTTACTTTAGCATCAATATATAAATATATATTACCCTGCAGATAATTGTAGGAAATCCCATATGCATATTTTTATAAGTCAGCTAAATAATCCGACTAAAACAGATTACTTAAAGCTTGAATTCATACATTTTGAGTATAATACAGCAATATCTCTCCATCTCTCTCTGGTTTTGCTTGGCGTGGGATTCAGAGTTCATGGATGATCAAGAAATGAATAGAAATGCATAGAAAGAAAAGAGCAGCAGAGAGAAAGAGAGAGAAGGGGGGGGGGGGGGGGGGAATACCAGTCATTTCCTTCACGGTGGAATCCAGAAATTTTCCCAGCAGGAGCCATCAATAGGCAAATTTCAGACGCAGCCTCTTTTCTTTCGTTCACAGAAAAGACTCACTTCGTGTCAGTCCTCCTCCTCTCAAATAAATGTCTAATTCAATTCAAATTCCCTCTCTCTCTCTCTCTCTTACAAACCCAAGCCATAAAAGCATCCCTTCATTTCAATCAATTCATTTCAAACAACAGAGAACCTGATATTATTATTCCCACAGCTCAGCACTTCATTAATTAAGCATACACTAATAAACAAACCCCACAAAATGGGGCAGCCCACCAACCATCTCAACCACAAATACCCCGTTCTCAATGAAAGAAAAAGAAATAAATAAAAAAAAAACAAGTGAGATAAGCCCAGAGTTTACCGAGTCAACTTTTGGTCATACTCATTAGCAAAAACAAACAGCAATGATGAGTCATAAAGACTCTCTCTTTACAGCCCTGCTGTGCTCTCCATGTTCTTGCTCATGAAAAGTCCAACCCATTGTTCCTAAAGACAGCAACAGTATGGCAAGTACCTTACTCTATTCTACTTTATATATACATCTATATAGAAAAACACAGTTAAAAATATATGAGAAGGTGAAAAAAATGAAAACGTTTATACTAGTTTCTATAAAGATTCGAGCTTGCCCCAAAATCCATTTCCGTTTGGATATCTGAACTATTTTGAGTTTGACCCACTTCTCTATATCTCCAAAATCTACAAATTTGCGCGTGTTTGCACCTATTTTTCCATGTGCTGACACGCTATGTAACAGGGAATTTAGCCGGCCAAAGAACAATGGGCTTAGAGTAGAGTTACAGCCAGACAATAAGACATGGCTAATCATGAGAGAGATTAAAAATATGATGTAACGTTTGGGTGTGGCTTTTTGTCGAACGGGTGGTGCGGGCGAAAATCCAGAGGACATGGATCCAAGGAGAGCGAGGCTTCGGGTATTGTGCTGGGCACGCATGCGAAGAGAATTTAGAGATACTTCTTCTCCCATTTTTCAATTTTTAAATCTATCCATACTCTTTAGGACTTATTACAATTAGATTCTTCTAAACGTATGAAATTATGTTTTTCTTAAAAAAAATAAAAATTACATTTATATCCTTTCAAAAATCCTTCTTTTACAAATATGATTATTCTGTTAGATTTTGGATAAAAAATACTAAAGTCAATAAAAAATAATTTCACAAATAATGAGGATATATTTATAATTATGTTGTAGTTCAAAAAATGTGGTTATAATTTATCTTAAAATCAAATTTTACGTAATAAACATAAATCCACATATGAAAAGTTGGATTCGATAAACTCTGACAAAAAAAAAAAATTAATATTTGAATGCATATTCCCTTTTTCTTTGTGATAAAAAACAATAATTGCGTATAATTATATATATCAATCATTCATTTTTAATCAATAATTAAAAAGAATAATAAGAAATAAAGTCACATAAAAATGACAAATATGAAATTCCAATCTAAACCATTATTGATTAAATATATTTAAACGAAACAATCAAACGATTCATGCACAAAATTTGAAGGCATCGTAATAAAATTTTTAGTGTGTACGAGCGCTTGTACGGAAAAGAAAAACTCATTGATTAAGTATATACATTGATGTAGTAGTGTGATTGATGATGAGGTGATTTTGTAATTGGGCATGAAGAAATCCAACTTTGCTTTGCTTCTAAGGTAGGAAACTGAAAGCTATAAAGTGCCTGGAACAAAACATGCTTCTATTATGTTTGTTTTTATTTTTGGCTCATTTTAAAGATGGGCAAAAAAATTTGTGTGTTTGGGTCATTTTATTTTATTGTTTTCAAATTTATTTTTAAGTGTTTTGTTTGATTTTGTGCATCTATAGTCCAACTGTACATATATAATTAGAAAATATAATTTATTTTAATCCACAAACAACTAAATAAATTAAATACATATTCATACATATATATAATAATATATATAAAAGAGATATGATCTGAAAATGAATAATACTTTTTGTCTCTCATTAATCAACATTAAACATATCATACTTATTTTATATTATATCCAAAAACAAATCCAAACATATACACTATCTCTAACTTATTATCTTTGTTTGTCTCTCTCTTTTTCCATAAACCACCCCAAAACAAAATTGAAAACTTGGAATGTTTGTTGATGTAAAATGCCAGGAAGCGCTTGTGGCCTAATGGATAAGGCGTCTGACTTCTAATCAGACGATTGTGGGTTCGAGTCCCACCAGGCGTGATTTTCTTACTTTCTTAGGTTTTGGACCTTTTCAGTGTTATTCACCAAAATCTGTGCTACCTCTATTTTCTGATGGGTCCAATTGGTTTGGGCCGCTACAAATCAAATGCAGAGTATTTTACAGAGGTCTAATTCTGCTGCTACCCCACTTTGTTTTGTTTCCACTTCACCACCAGTCCACTTCTACTTTTCAGAAATTTGCTTTGTCCCCATTTTTATATATCAGTATTCTTCAAGGAATCCTTACCACAAGTTGTATATTTGTTCCTACAGCAAGATTTGAGCCTTTCAACTCCAGCTTGCACAAATTTATCATCCCAACTGGATCATCAACTTATTTTTCTTATGGGGAAGGAGGATTGCTTATCATCTCAGAAAAGCATAGAGTATATATGGTGCAGGCTACAGAAGTAAAAGAGTTTAATTCTTTTAGAAAATATATAAATTAACAATCAATTATAAGATATCATGACTGGGAAGTTTGAACACAATGATACAACATGCTCCTTGTACGAAAACAAAGAATAGGACACTATCACCACCACCTAAACGAAAAATGTTGGTCGCCTTTCCTCATATCCAAAGTCTAATGGCACGTTCAGCAAAATATAACGGATTCCCTGGTGGATTGGGCATACAAGGTCGTTAAGCTAGAGCTGTAGATTACTGAAATCCGAGAGGAAGAATAGGAACCGTATATTGATATACTGAGAGATCCTTGAGAAAGAATTGAAAGGGCTGCGCTAAATAGAAGTGAATGAAGGCGAATGAATGCCGTATGGTCGCTTAACTTGCCACCACTTTTGAAGTAGCCTTCTTTATGGCTTCCGCGTATGTCCTGTGTTGGTAAGTAAGAGTGGATTCGAGCAAATCCCATAGCGAAGTCTTTGGATTCCACCCTGAGAAATATTTAATAGAAGGGAAAGGTCAGAAAGAGGATAGTTCCAACAAGTAATTGTTTTTGCTACAAGAGAATGACACTTTACCAAGTTGTCTATTGATTATGGTCATGTCCGGAATTCTCTTATCACTATCATCGTATCCTTCACCGTAGAATTCTTTCGAGCTTACATCAACTGTAGGTGTGTCTAGTGGAGATTCTCCGGCGACCTTTGCATAAACCTGCAAGCATGCAATAAAAAGAGGAATTGGAAGAATTAATTACCAAATACAGAATTTTACATTCGGAAGACAAGAGAAAAATAGTACATGAAACGCTTAACAGCTATAGATCTGGATTACCTCAGTCATCATTTCAGCAAGTTGTCTGACTGTAACTTCATTGTTAGGGTTGCCCACATTAAATATCTGACCATTTGCCCTGGCTGGGTTTTCCTGAGAAATGTCACTCCATTAAACTACAATTCTACAGATTTATGTCAAAAAATGTTAGGAAGAGAAGCATAGAACAGACAATCATCAACAGAACAGCTTCAATGGCATCCTTAATATAGACAAAGGTTCTCTGTGATTGGCCACCATCCACAAGCTTCAGAGGTTCACGCCGTAAGAGATTCTGAGAAAAAGAGAGGGTAAATGGGAGATGGGATAGCTTAAATACCTAAAACGATGCAATTAAGTAGCAAGTAAAAATGATCTTACATTGCTAAAGCAGGCCAGAACTCTCGGAACACCCTCACTCGGACCATCAATTCCTGGTATGAAATCCATCCTAGGACCAATCCAGTTGAAGGGCCTCACAATTGTAAATTCGAGGCCATTCTCAGCACCCTCAGCTGTTGAACAGGAATATAAGTAGAACATAAAAAATGCAGTGTCAATTATAACATTGAACTACCAAAAAATACAAGACCATTACCATAGATCAACCTCTCAATTAACTGCTTTGCACATGCATACGACCACCTCTGCTTCTCAACAGACCCAAAAATGCAAGGGGAGGCATCTTCCTTAAGAACATAGTAAGCAGGGTCCTGATGCAAGAAGGTGAATGGTGATTCAGAATTTTCTTTAACAACCTATCTAACCAAAGCCAAACAGAAATGTAATCCTCTGGTTATACTATTCCGTAAGCTGAAACTTCATGGAGAACAAAAAAGCTTACTGTAAGCTATCGCCGAAGCGAACTTTGCTCCTCAAATGATTACATATTTTTGTAACATATGATGGATACACAAGGCATAAATTCTGTAATAATTACGTTACAATTTCTTTCTGATAAGCCCCATCTTGTTATGACCTCCCACTACCATAAGATTACACTTGAGAAAAGGTTAGACATGTATTATGCTAAGCTTTTAAGGCAATATAAGATTCAGAAAAGGTCCCTTCACATCAAGCAGATTTTCTCTTACCTCTCAAAGATGATTATCGGTGAGCATATTAAAAGGATTATCACCAAGAGAAAACAACAGTTTCAGAATCCGTAAAGAAAAAATGGGAGGAATGACATAAAAACTAGTGCAGCCGACCTATATCTATCTATCAGTGTTATCAGTATGACAAAATACTCAAATTGAAATGTGAAAAATACTTCTAATTAACAACTCAGGGTGGGTAAATCAAACCCCTGATCCTCCACTCTAGAAATCTAATGCAAGTTGGAGGAAATAAAAGCAAAGGCTCACCTGCCGTAATGGGCTATCTTTGGGTAAAAAGCAACCAATTGTTTTCCCGTAAACTTCACAAGTGGAGAAATGTATGAGACGCTTGCCATTTTCGGAACAGTATTTAACCTAAACCCACAAAAATCAATCAACTTCAAAAATCAAGATATATTTAGTTAAATCTTATGACCAGAATAATTAAAAAGCAAAGCTGTACTGATACGAAACAACTTACCACAGGGAGGGCATCAATGAAATTGCTGTAAATTGTGTCGAGAGGACGAGTATTGTAATCTGCTGGAGTGCAGATAGCAGCGAGGTTTATGGTCTACGCCACAAGAAAACATCTAGATTTAGTCCAGGTCAAAGTTTGCAACTTATACAAACTATTAAAACAATCACATTAGTGGTCCAGCTAGAAATAAGTAGGAAAAACCACTGAGCAAGACTTCGTAAGACCAATAGTATAGAATTACTGACAATGAAGCTGGTATACTACAAAGCAAGAATGAAACAACCATGGTGGAAGAAAGAACAGATTGATTAAACTAGACTAGTCTTACATAGAAAAACTAAATTCAGATCCGCAGAGATCCAGAAGTTCCTACCAAGATCTAAATAAACTCCAAACTCAGAAACAAACCCAGTAATAGTGAAACATGCCAAAATTCAGTTCCATTATAGCTTACCAAAAACCTCGCACCATTAAAACCAAAGCAGGGAATTCAAAGCAACGACAACGAGCAGAAATGAAAAGATCAAATGGAAACAAAAAAACTCAAATAATCACAAATCCAGATCCGAATTTAGGCACAGCCTAAAACCAAACTCATTCACAGAAATGCGGAAATTAAGGGCAAGAAGCGTCCGGAAAATTACAAGATCCGCCATGCGAATAAGGCCTTCGAGGCGAGAGTCATTCTTGATATTAATTCGGTGGAACTGGATGCGGTCGGCCCATGGGAGGGAGGAAGGCTCAAGCAAGTGTTTGATCTTGTCATCATACACATCCACAGCCAGCACCTTATGCGGCGTCTCGGACATGAGCTTCTCGCAAAGATGCGAGCCGATGAAACCTCCGGCGCCGATCATGCATATCGTAATTGGCTTTATCGGGTTACCATCCAGATCTACTCTGCCATTGGCCATCTCTTTCCCGCACCAAGAAACTTCTACTCACTGCTGCTCTCGAGGATTTATGTAGTAACGTCAGTGCGTGTGAATTTCAGGTGAGATTTTGAGGGAATTTAGAAGGGAAGAGCGGAGATATTTAAAGCTGGAAAAGGGAGGGAGGGAGGGAGGTTCCAAGAATCTGTGGCCCTGGGGATGTTATTTCTACTCGCTCGCCAGTTCATGTACTTACTCGCTGCCTTTAACTGCCACGTGGAAATTTTTAAGGATGAATATGAAATATGGCATAATTGTAGGTACACTTAGTATTTGAAAAATTCTTAATATAATTAATTTTACGGATTCAATATCGAACTCAATTCATTAATTTTTTTTAAATTTAAATTTATTTTTTACAATAAACTTATAAAAATATCTTTATGAATTATGAATTATAATTTTATAAAAAAAAATAAAAAATTACAATAGGAGTAAAATTAATAATTTCAAACATGCATCTAAATATTACATAATATCATCAAACATGAGGGAGGTGCTAATAAATCTATGTAAGAACAAATTTTTATTACCTCAGGTGCATATATAAATAAAATATGAAAGACAACAATAATTTATAACAAATTATCCAAACTGCATATATAATTAAAAAAACATTTAGACAAGAGTCTTCCATATATATAAATGATCATCGGTGGTTGCATTCAAATAGGTATTTATTTCATCACCTTCATATGGATATCATGTAATTAATTAAGTACTAAACATTTAAATCCGAGGCGAATTTAAATTGTACAATGGATTTTAGGTGAGCCCAAGTGAGAAAGATAAGTTAAAATTTCCAATATAAGTAATAATTGGAAGGTCAGTACCTTTGCTTTACTTATATTGTTCACAAACAACCATCCCTTTATTTAACTACTTATATTACTTTTATGTACATTTAAAATTAATTTATTTTATCAATTTTGATCAATTGTAAATTTATCTTTTACTATTTTTATTTAATTAATAGATATAATAAAAATTTAAATTATATACACATATCGAGAATGCTTCGGTCCTATTATTTCCATACTACACTTCATATACACATAAATTTTTTAACTTTGAAATTTGTTGGAGTTAATTGCATTAGTTTTTATTTTTTGGAGGAAATAAGTTGTAGGGTGCTTGAAAATAAAAATTAAATGTGAACAAAAAATTGAGGTAGGACTATTTGAAAAAACATCTTAATGTTTATAATTTTACCAATAATTTATATAAATTAGGAGAAAATATTATTTATAACTTTAGACTCAGATCAATTTAATTTAAATATTTTTAAAATAAATATATTATTTTTAAAATTATTTTCAATAAATGAACGCTTAAAATAAGCTTTTGCCAACACCCCTATAATCTAGGAAGGCAGATGAGTCGAGAGCTCGTGAGCTTTTATATTTTTTTTATTTTTTATATATATTTTTATTTTTGATTTTTTTATATATTTAATATTTGATCAATTTTATAATTAAAATTGACCATATATTATAATTATTAATCAATATTATATATTTTATTTTATTATTAATCGATATCATATATTTTATTTTGGATAATAATAAACTATGGTACTTTTATTTATGCATTTAATCTTTATACAAATATAAATTTAATCAATAACTTAGTAAATTATAATATTTTTTATAATTAAAACTATTATTTAATATGACATATATAAATTTTATATTATATTTTAATATATATTTGTACTATGTTATAATTTTTTAAATTAACAAGCAATTCACTTATGATTTTTTATTATTTATAAATTTATGTCAAAATTTAGTAATTTCTATGAATTAATCTAATAATAATAATAATAATAATCATGATGATGGTGATGATGATGATGGTTGAACAATTCTAATTATTATTTTATTATATATATATAATGAGATAAAAAGTTTAATCAATAATTATGATATTTTAAAATTCGGGCACCCGATTCATACGAAATTTAAATATATACAAGATTGTATCCAGTAGAATATATCAAACGGTATGATTTAAAATCACATGGCCTAATTCAATGATACACCGTTTTGAATAATTAATCTTATGTTTCGAGTACAATATCTCGACATCCGTATATCCAATAAGTTTAAAACTTTACCGAATATATGTTTCTGTAAGTTTGATCCTATCTAACGGTTTGATATGAATTTTGATGGCCCGACTAACCCATGTTGTTCAACAATGTAAGATGATAGTTATATCAATGTTATACTAACATTTATAAATATATAAATTTGCAGATTGTGAATATATATTAATTTTAACTATATTTATGTAAAAGTTTGATGATTCCATCCCATAATTTAAAAAAATAATAATACAACAAAGGCCCATCTCTTTCTCCCTCTTTCTTTCCGTTTCTTTCTTTTTCTTTCTCTTTCTTTCTCCATTCTCCTCTCTCATTTCTCCACCGACACACAACACAAATCAAGTCCTACCAAATGGCTTAATTGCATATTTGGTCCCATAAAAAAGGATTGGTGCCTTTTTTGGTCTTATGATTTACAAAAAATTGTTTTTTTATCTCAAAATATTAATAAAAATTGCAAAGTTGGTCACATTAGCAACTTTCCTTTAATTTTTAATAGAAAGTTGCAAAGTGTCGTTAGTTTGTCAACTAACTCATTTTTTTACCTTGTTGTACGTGGAGTGATGAATTGAATGAAAATCTACCGCTAAAATGAGTCCCCTCTCCCCCTTTTTTGTACTTTCATTATTTTTGTATTTTTGGTTAATAATTTATAATGTGAGAAAATAGAAATATTTCAATCTAAATTTGTCACGCTCAACAACTTGAACACAGTGATATGAAGGAAGCTCAAGTAAATAAGAAGTTCAAGGCCACTACAAGCAATGAATGGGCATGTGATGCATAATTGTAAGGTTTATGTGAAGTCTATAGTTGATTTTTGTGAAGTCTATACATTGTTTTATATATGAGCTGCTCAATATTGAAATCTCAATTGTACGTTTAGGTAATTATGCTACTGTTTATTTCTTTTTGAGCAATCCCTATTGCTTTGTGTATTGAGTATGGTGTTTTGTTTTGTTGATAATGTTAAAAAAGATTAAATGCACTTTGCATCCCTGCACTATGCATCTTGTCTCATTTATACCCATAAAGTATGAAAAGTAATAAAAACACCCATGACATATAATTTGGCATTAATAAGATAAAAATGCCCTTCTCACTTATCCCGATACTTTTTTATTCCACTTTCTAAAATATGTTTTATCAAAATATCTCCCCCAAACTATTTTTAGTGATTTAAAATTTACTCATATTTTATTTTAAAAATAATATTTATAATTTATAAGTTCTTAGAAATTATGGAACACAAAAAGTATTTATAAGCTCAATATATGTAAATATATTTTACAAAGTAAATAAATTATGTTGAAATGTATATATAATTATGTGTCTATACATAATGCATATAATATTATAGAAAAAATATGTTATATAACTCATAAATTTTTATTGAATTACATGCCCACATAATAAAATATATCATATCATTACTTAAAAAAATATAGAATGTTATATATTAATTATATTATAGATTTGCATATTTTGCATTATATATATGTTCGATATAATATTTTAAATTTGTATTGATAATTTATTTTAAAAAATCAATATATATAACAATACATGCAAAAATATGTAACTTTTGTACCAATTGTGTAAAAAATATAAAAATTATAAATTTATGAAGTTTATATAGATTTTATACTCAATATAAAAAATATAAATTTTGGTAGTGTTTATTTTAAATAAAAAAATTTATAATAATTCAGATTATATTTAGAGAATGATTGTAATAGATATTTTAGGGGTGTAAATAATAAGGGCATTTTCTTCATAAAAAAATAATGTATATTATGAGGGGCCATTTTGTCACGTTTTATAATTTAGGGATGTAAATGCACTTTATGCATAGTTAGGGGTGCAAAGTGTATTTAATCCTATTGAAAATCTCATATACTTTTTTTTTTTTGCATTAGTCTATATTTTTTGCAGTTTCATTTTAAGCACAACACCACAATATTTTATTATAAGAAAAACAGGTTGAAATATTCTTAATTTTTTACGCTACAAATTATTATTAAAAAATACAAAAATAAAGAAAGTACAGAAAAGGGAGAGAGGGGATCATTTTGACAGTAGATTTTCCCCCAACACGCAATAAGGCCAGAAAAATGAGTTAGTTGACAAATTAAAGACACTTTGCAACTTTTCGTTAAAAAAAAAAAAATTTGCTAACGGAACCAACTTTTCAACTGTTTTCAATGTTTGGAACAAAAAAAATGAAATTTTATAAATTATGAGATAAAAAGAGACACCGACTCTTTTTTGTGGAACCACGTATGCAATTTAGGCCCTATCTAATAGAGCACACTATACCAGTTCATGCGCATAGCATAGTAGAATTGCTATGCGTTTATTAAACTGTTCTGGCCGCTTTCACTCTCCGTGTCCCAAATCAGCCGCTTTTCATTAAGGTTGTCTATGGGTCTAGCTCATCGACAAGAGGTGCCTATTCAAAGATGGCCTATATTTAAAGTCTAAAAGACGTATGACCTGCCTGCTAATGCATCAGCTACTTGATTAATTTTTGAGTTTAATGCAATTTATTTTTTATAATATTATAAATGAGTGAATTATTTTTATATAAAAATAAATATTAAATTATTTCTATATATTTTTTAAAATAGACAAATTCACCACCTAATGCAATTTTGTTGTAATTTACGTACTTTTCTTTAATATTTTCATTATTTTTATTTTTTAATTATAAAAGTAGATTTATAAGGCTCAAATTTAACTAAATTGACAATATAGATTTAAAAAGATATATTTATCACAATTTAATAAAAAGTTATGATAACTAATATATTATATATAATTTATAATTATATATACACACAAATATATATATAGAAAAAGGGGACAGAAGAAGCTGACGGCAACGAGGATGGGGAGGGAGGACGATGGGGACGGGGTGAAGGTTATACGTTTTTGGTAAAAATATATTCTCATAAAAATTATATTATTTATAATAGTATTATTATTATTATATATATATTTAAAAATAAAATAATATTTAGTTTTAACTATCAATTAAAATCTCACCCAAGACGTGTATAGTACACCACCAATGCTATGGGGGTTAATTCTTTCATTTTAAAAATAATTAATTACGCTTACGCTCCTACGAAATGCAAATTATATTTTTTTTAAAAAAAAATTAAAATTATAATTACACCCCCTTAAAAAATTCACGATTTACACATGACCTCCTTAAGCTAGAGGATGGATGAAAAATGTCGGCATTAGTAAAATAAATATATAAAATTTTAATTTTACACTTTATTTAATAGTCCTATGTAAGACTTTTGTACTTATAAGGAAAAAGTATAATAATATAACACCACTCTCTCTATATATATTTACATATTTCATTTGTTTTTGTTTTTGTTTTTTAATTATTCAGAAATCAACTAACATATTTAAATGTTTTTGCAAAACAACACAATTTATTCTGCTTTGTTAAATTATTTTTATTTATGTTACACTAATTCAAAGTACAAAATCAAACATATCAAGAACTCTAAAAACAAACACATTTTTATCTTTCTCTCTCTCTCTTCTATTTATATATATATATACAAAAATGGAATTTAGCCTCTGTAATTTGAGAAACGAGCAAAAAAACTCATTATGAAAAATAAAATAGCAAATTAGCCCCATGTGTTAGAAAATGAAGCAAATTACACCCTATCTAAACCATTGATATAGGGTAATTTGTTTCATCTTTTTAAACTAAGGGGGGTAATTTGCTGATTCTTTTATCACAAGAGGTATTTGCTCATTTTACATATCACAAGAAGTAAATTACATTTAACCCTCTATATATACGTACTAATATGAAAAAAAAAAATATTTTTTACTCACAAACGACGATTAGTAATAAAGTATATAAACTTTTAGAATATTTTAAATAAAATTAGCCAAACACCCACAAAAGTTCAACTGACCTACCTGGCCTCAAGTAGGAGTGATTAAGAGCACATCCATTTACAAGTTTAAGAAGCTAAAACAAGACACTCATATACAGCTTGCAACCTTAAATAATTATTCACAAATGCATCTAAATCGTGTGGCGCAAAATAAATAAATAAATAAATAACACAATGCAGTTCCCTTTTGACGAGGTAGACGATAAGTTTTTTTTCTTTTTTTTTTTTTGAATAATTATATTTACACCCCTTATATATGGTATGTTTATATAAATCACTATTATTTAGGGTTGTATATGTAATTTTTTTAAAAAGAAGGAGTGATTTATGTAGATGATATTGACGTCTCTGGTGGATTACGCGTATTATGTAAAGGGCATAGATAGTTTATATAAACAGACAATAGATTAAGTGGTATAAATTTAAAGAATTTTTTGTCTATTAATATTTCTAGAAAGATAAAATTCAATTAGCCTAATTTTATTGAGAGGAGAGAACGTTTCTTACAAGCCAGTCCAGCTCAAGATAGAGGTTGAGGAAGACACGCCAGTGAATGTAGTTGGAACTACTGCCATTTCTTTGGACAAAAATCTCATTTAGGTGTCTAAAATCTTTGTCAGACAACTTAATTAGGAGTCTAAATTTCATGCAACTGCTGTGTTAAAATTTGACCTCAAAACAACAGACATTAAAGGAATGGGATACATATATATAGGACTCCGAACTTGTTATCAATAGGATGCTTGGTTAAATTTATTTAAAAGATTTTAAAAACTCGTAAATATTATATATAAATATTTTTGGTATTTATAAAATTTTAAATTTTATTTTAAAATAAATTCTTAAAGTAGTTGTATAAAAAAAGAGAGTATTGCCAACATGTTATTATCATTATTAAAATTAAAAGTGTCTTTCAAAATTTGAAACATCTTGTAAGATATTTCGGAGGGTTAATTATGTATAAATCCTATGTAAAATTTAAAATTATACTTTTTCCTAGAGAAGTTTTAAAATTACACTTACATCTTTTTTCGAGAATTTACTGTTTACACCTAACCAACCCCTTTTGTTAGAATTTGGAAAAAAATTATGATGACATTAACAAAAAACTTATATAAATTTCTAATTTTACCCTTCATTTAACATTCCCATGTATAGTTTTGTACTTATAAAGGAAACCATGTAATAATGTTAATTTCACTCCATATATGAACATTACATTTATCCCTTTATAAGTCCAAAAATATATATGGTGATTTTAAATGATGGCATAATTAAAAATTTATGTAATTTTTTTATTAGTGTCAATATTTTTCGTCCGAATCCTAACGGAATGGTGTCAGGTATAAAAGAAAATTTTTCGGAGGGACTTTAAGTATAATTTTAAATTTATTGGAGAAAAAAGTATAATTTCGTATTTTGAAACAGTATCATCAATTTCACCCAAACTAACATCTGCATGCCATCTTGAATCAGAAGGGATTCCCATTTGTTGTTTATTCTCATCTGTTGAGATTACATTCATATGAAATGGGCACAACAAATCTTGGATGTGGCCATTTCAACCAATTATTTACACATACTTTTTGAGAGTAATTATTCACACATACTGCACAAACACTTATTTAAATTGTTCCTCTAAACACCTTAATCTCCACACAAGCTCGCATTGCTCTCTAGTACCAGTACTATACTAAGAGAAGAAGAGAATTCTGTAAAAGAGAAGCATGATGAGCAGCAGTTTAATTGCAAGTTTTTGGTGCATTTTTGTTCTAGTCATGCTGTGCTTCGGCCGCACGATAAATGGGCAGCCTCTGGTGCCTGCACTGCTGATATTTGGGGACTCAGTAGTTGATGTAGGCAACAACAACAATCTTGAGACGATTGTGAAAGCCAATTTCCCTCCTTATGGAAGAGACTTCATCAAACACAAACCAACTGGTAGATTTTGCAATGGCAAACTTGCCTCAGACTTCACCGGTATGTCTTTTCCCACCCACCCACCCATGCATGATGCATCCATCCTTTCTTCTATCTTGTCTCATTTACTTTCCATTATTAGGTTGGATAAATTGTTCGATACACCTTTGTTAGGTGTTTACTTTGTATTATGAGGGTCCGATTTTTTATTTCCAAGCCCGATACAAATTACTATTCCTTTTCAATAATTGAACACAAACAATTCAAGCAAATATAGTATAATTAATACAGATTTTTTTTTAATCTTGTCACCCAAATAATTCATATCATAAAGTAAATTGTGCCTTGATAGTGTGGTGTAGTAGTCTTATTCATAGAAGTTTGAGATATTTACACCAACAGCCTTAACATTTGGTCATATTACAAGAGAAACCCATGGTTATGTGAAATAACACTGACATGACACTTTTTTTTGCTGCTATTGTCATGTCTTATGTAACATATTTTCACTAGTCATCTGGAATTTACAGTTTTGGACATGGCTGCATGAACTGTACATAATGTTTGGTTTTGTTTTTAACTTGTTTTTGGATATTTTGTGAAGATAGAGAGAGAAAAACAAAGATAAATAAAAATAAGTTAGAGATAGTGTGTATGATTGGATTTATTTTTGGAGATAATATAAAATAAGTATGGTATGTTTGATGTTGGATAGTGGGGAGACAAAAAGTACTGTTCATTATCAAATCATGTCTCTTTTATATATATTTATATATATATGTATAAAAATATATATAATTTATTTAGTTGTGAGTGGATTAAAATAAATATTATTTTCTAAATGAAGAGAGAGAAATTCTGTAGTTTGTAAATGAAAAGAGAGAAATTTCAGTTTTGTCCCCCACCACTGTTACAAAATACCTAAAAACAAGACAAAAACGGGTAAAATGCTTAAGGCCAAACATTAAATCGATTTTGGGCTATCTCTGAGATGGCCCAAAACCGAAGCCAAACATAAGCGTAAAGTAATTTTCATAAATTAAGGAGTTTTTGGTAATATGCCCAAACAATAGAGGCGCTAGTGCAATTATCTGTAAAAGTTATGACTTCAAACAATTTTCACCTTTTCCATTAACTTCACTTTAAACAAGTTAGAGATAATCGCACGAACAGTCCATGGCGTTTGGTCATATTACAAAAGAGCCCCTCAGTTTTAAATAAAACACTACTCCTTTTCCAGCTACAGCCATATCTTACATAAAAAGTATTTCCTGATTTTAGATGGTGACAATAATTTCAAACATGTTCACAAAATGGAGGAATTTTCGTAATATGTTCAAACGTCAGAGGTTTATGTGTAATTTTCAAAGAATTTTCACCTTTTTAATTTCTTCAACTGCAGCTGAGAACCTTGGATTTACATCATATCCACCAGCCTATCTCAGCAAGCAAGCTAGAGGCAAAAACCTCTTAATTGGAGCTAACTTTGCCTCAGGTTCGTCAGGTTACTATGACACTACAGCAAAAATCTATGTAAGCACAGAAACATTACTCATGTTTAGGACAATTATGTGAGTAAAAAGCCCATAATGTTCGCATAGATCATAATGGTCTGAATTCTTGCATTTCTGGTTTTGTAGAATACTATTCCACTAAGCAAACAGGTGGAGCTGTACAAAGAGTATCAGAAGAAGCTGGTTGCACTTGTGGGGCAGTCCAATGCTTCATCCATAGTCAATGGTTCAGTCCATTTTGTCAGTGCTGGAAGCAGTGACTTTGTCCAGAACTACTACATTAATCCTCTTCTGTACAAGAAGTACACCACTGATCAGTTCTCTGACATTCTCTTGCAGTCATACACTAAATTTGTGAAGGTAACTCCAATGTTTATTTTGATAGGTGGAAGCTGACTCAACGTTACATTTTGAAAACATTTTCTGGTACCGTTTCTACATGCAGGAATTGTACAATTTGGGCGCAAGAAAGATGGGAGTGACGACACTTCCTCCACTTGGGTGTCTACCGGCGGTGATCACCATATTCGGGGAGGACCAAAACGTCTGCGTTGAGAAGCTAAATAAAGCAGCAATATCATTCAACAACAAGCTGAACTCCACATCTCAGAAGCTGCAAAGTGAACTCTCTGCTCTCAACCTCGTCGTCTTGGACATTTACCAGCCTCTCCACGACCTCGTCACCAAACCTACCGACTATGGTAACCGAAACCCCATTGCTTTTCTTTAAAACCATTCTCACATAGTTTTAAACTCCCGTCCAAAACTCTCTGCCACGAAATTAATAACAAAACACTATACATGTACAGGTTTCTTTGAAGCAAGAAAGGCATGTTGTGGGACAGGACTGGTGGAGACATCCATACTGTGCAATGCAAAGTCCCCAGGAACATGCAAAAATGCAACGGAGTATGTGTTCTGGGATGGATTCCACCCATCTGAGGCTGCTAATAAGATTTTATCAGATGATCTGCTGGCTGCTGGCATCTCTCTCATCTCCTAATGATTCTAACTACAAATTTCTTCTTCTTCTTATTCTTGTGTAATTCTCTTGTTTTAATTGTGTGTGATTTTCATGTATTAATAAATGAACAACTACTTTAATTGGGAGTGAACTGAATTGAGGTTTTTTTATCTGTTCATCATTAGGAAATTTCGACTTTTTCGAATTTGGCACTAGTTATTTTCTTCATAAATGCACGGTTCATTACATTATTTAATACATTCAAAATCTTCTAAGAAACAGGAAACTAGTTTATCTATATTCTTGATAGGACTCAAACCTATAATCTGTTAGTTACGAAGCTCATTATTTCCACTTGAGCAAAACCTCATTACTAGTCGGCTATTATTGTCAAAGAAACTTAAAGTTAGAGAATTTTTTTTTCCGTCACTTATATAATTATGAATGAAGAATACAAAAGTAAGCAAATCTGAGTCATACTCGAAAAATGATAAGAAGATAGTACAGATCGAATAAAATGAATCAACCTAAAAAATAAAGGAAAATAAAATAACTTGATTTATGGCGTGTGCGACATTCGTAAGTAAAAAATTGGACCACTAAATATTTCAAAATTAATTATTCACGACATGACTTTACGAAGATTTGAAAGCGACCAAGACTAAAATAATGGTAATTGTTGGTGTGATGTATATGAGAATTTATAAAAGATCTACATTGAAACATGTAATTATTTTGGAAAAGTTTAATTATGTTACTAAGAGTTGATTATCTAACAAAAATAAATCATGCAAAAATTTGAAGGGGTTGAGAAATTGAGTCTAAAGGGTATATTCGGCATTTGAGTTGAATTAGCTCTGGCAGGAGCGTTTATGGGTTTGGCAATAACACTAACACCCGCAATTTGAAAATCAAAGAGGGAAATTCGCGAAAAGAAGAAAAATGGATTACAGTCTGGCAGCACTGAAGCTGCTCTGCGTGCAACTGAAGAGCGCCGTCCAAACGCCGTCGCAGAACTCTTTCACTCTCGGCGGCATTCTCTTCCAACGCGCTTGGTTACAGGTACATAAGTGTTTATGCGTGTGTATATATTCACGGTGATAAACCCTTAACAAGAGGAGCTTCAGGGCATTCTCGTCTCTGCACCTTGCTCCACCGATAGTGGTGGGAATGGACAATTCCTCCTTGACGATGGAACCGGCGTAATTGAGCTAATACTCTCCGGAGACTTTCGCAGCCGCCGTTGGGAAGCAGGTCGGTCAATTAGTTTTCTAGTTTACTCCCCCCCCCCCCCCCCCGAAATCATTCTCTTACGAAGAAATTTTCAAGTCGCTTGCTTTCACTACCTGTGTACTTCGGTAGGGATGTACGTGATGGTGGTTGGAGGGTATTTTGACCGTGCAGGTGATCTCCCAATGATTAAGGTAAATATAGTTTTTTCATGTTTGACGCTGTTGCATCCTTTTATTTTGTCTGTCGCGTTTCTAACGAATAACTGATTACCATTCTTGGCTGAGTAAGTTGTTTGAAGTATGTTTGTTTATGATTACTTCTCCAATTAAAAGATCTCTCTAACCTTGATGATTTATGAGCAAAACTAAGTACTGGCTGCTGATCATCAAATTGATGTAGCTCGTGCTATAGAATTCTGGGATTTTTGTTACTGAAGCTTTTAGGTTATAATATCTTTTCTCCAAATTCACTAATTTAGTTTGCAGCATTAGATTTTTATTTTGCTGATTCTGAATAGCTCGTTATCTGTCCTGCTCGTTCACAATCACCGGTCACATAGGGCACTGCATAAAATTCCACATTAGAGATTAGATGATAAAAGATGATTCTCTTGGCTCCTTATCAAGCATATCTAGAAAGGGCTATTATCCTTTTCCCATGCATGAAACTATTGGCTCTACATGGATGCAATCGAAAAATGAAAACATAAATTAGTCTATTGGTATATCATCTCCATGTCAAAAATTAAGGGCATGCCATATCTGATGTGGCCTAATTCACAGGTTCACAAAATGGTTGATCTTTCCTCATTTCCAGATAGGGAGTCCATGTGGTATCTTGAAGTAATCGAGACCTTCAAACTTTTTTACCAACCTCTATTTGAGGAATAATGCAGGGGAGAGAGAAAGAGGTAGGACAATACTACTGATTCATTGACCTGCTGTTGTGGCTGTCAGATGCATGCGGCTATAGGTACTATCATAATTTCATTATGTGTCGCACTTGATTCCCTATTGATATTGCACTCCTCAATTAGGGTGAGCACATGATAATATCTCCACAGTTGAATATTTTTCAAGTGTTCTGTTGGTCTTTGTGGTGTCTTCTACTACGTGTTGGGCGTATTCAAGAGTTTCTTTTATGCATCATATTTACTCTCAGTTAGGCCTCAAAGCTCTTGTAGGCTGAATAGAATTCAGTTGATAGAATGAATACTAATCAACAAGTATGTACTATAGATCAATCATCTTGATGTTTTGGCAGACTTAGTACGTTCATATACTCGTCCGAGTCTGGAAGACAGAACTATCAGTTGCCATTGGCTAAGCAACAAGAGATGCTATATTATGCCAATTCGAATTCAGTTTAATCTTCTCCTACCAACTCTGAGATTTTGACAGCTAGTTCTTTTTTCATTTGTCATGATCTTTTAAACTAGTATTTATTCAAGTCATATCTTGCTATTTTGCCAGTCCGAACAGGATCATAACATAACATGTTGTTCATTAGCCTTGCTTGGTCACACATAGTATGTTCTTCAATCTATAGAAACAATACCGCATTCACCGAAAGTGTCTGAAAAACTTTAACATAAATACATGCTAATAGTTTTTAAATTTTGATATTAGTATGAAAGAAAAATACTCTTTAGGATGCTGATACTATATTAAGAAATAATCTGAAAACGAGGACGACATAAATGTTTAAAGCTTACCACTAATATCCTAATGCTAGGCATCATGCAGCAATGGTTGGCAACAGGCCATTGTAGCGGAGAAATGCATCAGGTGTAGGTTCACGTCCTCGAAACTCCAGGTAAACCTGCAACACAATCCAAGGCAACCTCACAATGACAGCAACTCCAAATGAACTATTACTAGTTCTGTGAGAGAAAAAAATCTACTGTTCTATTAGTTGATTGTGAACTGGACGATTCAAGTATCAGGTTTTGGAGTATTAGGACCCGGCACTGAGCAACTCTTTGGAGATGAGTTCAGGTAGAAATGATCCAATAATGTTATGAATTTGTATATGCAGATTCTGGACAACATATAATAGTTCCACAAGTTTCTTGAGAAACGCCGACTGTGCTGATGACATGGCTTGTTCAAGTACCTCATTCGGCGACTTTCCACCACCAAGAGCAAGAATGGTTTCTTGAAACTTGTAGCCCATTTCTCTGAGAGACTGCTCCAAGACAGACATAATTGAGCAAAATCAGGCAAATAAGTAGGTTTACACACGACTGGGTGAACATGTGGGATGAAAAAATTGAACCTCATATTTTGAGAAACTATAAAAATCTCAACATCAGTAACAATCGACGGAAATATTGCACAAATGCATCTGTTTCGACCAAAGACAATCACTTCCTTAAAATATTACCAAACAGAGTGCCAACTTTGTTGCTAATATAGATCATCTAGATATATGCGTATGCAGATGAAAATGAGGATGCAGCATCTTTTGAAACATTGAAATGCATAATATTCCTTTCATAACCTGATCATTATCCAACCCGGCCTCCTCAAAGGCTGAAAAAGCATCAGCAGATAATACCTCTGCCCACTGCAACGGAAAAACATTTGGTCAGAGAACTGAACTAAAAGGACTCAAGAACAACTTCAAAACTCTTAGCAACAGTAGAAAAAATCACCAACATTTGCTTGGATTTCGCAAAACACACAGTTCATATGTCTTACTTTATCTTTTACCATCCTTTACTAATGCAAACTACAAAATCAAACATAATAAAAACTCCAAAAGACTCACATTTATCTCTATTTTTCTCACTATCTCCTAGAAATAAAGAAAATACTTTAAAAATGAAACCAAAGTAATTATCTTTGATCAAAATTCTGGTCTTTTGCTTGAAGCTACAGAATAATGGTGAAGAACTTGATGGTGCTTAAATCAAGGTACAACAGTTTGAGTGATCATTGCCAAGAACTTCTTAAAATTCTTATAGAGCAATTTCAGTCACCTGATAACTGTAATATCCGGCTGCGTATTTATCTGGAAGTTGAACATTCATTGACGCATAGAAAAAGGTTAATACTTTTTCCACATAAAAGAGTTTGAGTCTGTACTGGATAAAAAGAAATACCAAAAAACTGACCTGCAAATATATGACTGAAACTACAAAGAAATCTGTCCTCTGGCAGTAACGGAATTGGATGAGTCTTTTTACCTGTTTTTTGATCTATGATGAATATGGACTCCCGTCCGCCTGGCACATAACTTGTGTGGAGTTCCAAATCAACATCGGCATAACGCAACTGCAAACCCACAGTATATTGAGCTCTAAATGCAAACCCACATGGCAACTCATGTTAGCGACCATAATCTTAATCATGATTATCGGAAATTCTTTTCACCCTTCTACCTCTTTAGGATGAGAAAAGCATACTAAGACGGTGCTGGGCTGAATTTATTTTAGAAGATCTTATGACTCATACATCTTATAAGATATATTTGGAGCCTCTAACATATTAGATCTTATTTTTAAAAAATAAACTCTTAAAGTGGTTGGATAAAATAAGTTCATGGAGCTCCTAAACTGTTAGTAACGACAATATTGTAACTAATATAATCAAAATTAAAGGAGGTAATTGAATGTGAAATAAGTCAGAAATTCCTTACTGTTTTAATAGGAACTTATTATCTTATAAGCTGATTTTATTAGAATACAAAACACTATAAATTTTTTAATTTTTAAACATTTTATAGATGTTTTAAAAAGTATATAAAAGCATCCAAACACCCTCTAACTCAGGAACCTACCTAAGGTAGTCTCATTTTCTATCTTCCAATATCAAGAGAAGAAGCAGCAAAGCTGAGATTTTAGATAAGTCGATTCATACTATACAGTTCTGAAGACTATGAAAGTAGCTTTGGTATATTTGATTGAGATAGTTAGAATGGTGGGAGTGCAATAATGAAGCTTTCTTGATGTTAAAAAAACGCACTGTAAAAACCGGTATAGAAATTTGAAGAATTTTATCAGCAACTCTGTCCCTTTTTTCACCTGACGAAGCAGTTGTGAGCCTGCCCTAAATGTCCTTGCTGAAAGAATTCTTAAGCATATATCTTCTGGAAGAACTTCTCCAGTTTCATAGTGCTTAGCAAAGCTCAACATGGTGTCCCTGCATAATGGATGTCATGTGAACAGAACCATGCAGATAGAGTGCATACATGGAGGCAAATCAACTCCTTGTATTTTAGTAACACAAGAAACGATAATCACTGAAGTCCATGAATTGCAACAAGATATTAAGGAATAAAGAAGCCAAGTGCACCAGGGGCAAGTTTAAACTAAATGCAACAAGAGTTTGGATAATTTTGAATTAAAAAACTATCCCGATTGAGACTAAACTTTAGAGAAGTCTTCCTTGCAACAACCATGCAGTCTTACGCAAGATTATTTTGAGGTCGGAATGGAAAATTTCTACTCGCAGTTCTGTCGATATTAAAAATAAAAGGAAGAAGTGCAAAACATTTGATAGTGTATAATCTATTTCACCTTTGGTAACACCAGTTCTCCATAAATTGAGAAGCTATTTCAACAGCATCCCATTCTATCCCCTGATTGCCAGATACAAGACCCTCATCTTGTTTGGTAAGCATATGCTGGAGAGCATGACCGAACTCATGGAAGACAGCCTCAACCTGATCCATTCATCAAGTCAATCAGCAAGTAATATGCTTACCTGCCAAAAATTTGTCTGAATATGGACAAAGAAATAGCATCATCATTGTACAAGGAACTGTTAAACTGAAGTCACACCTCTCGGATGGTCATGAGACTTGGCTTGTCCCTAGTTGGTGGAGTCTGATTACACACAATGTGTGCAATTGGCAACCTGGGAGAGATATTGTCACTTGAGATCACACAACTCCGACCGACAACCACATCCATCCATGCACCACCACGTTTCTCTGAGGGACGACTGTACGGATCAAAATAAAAGTATGCAAAAGGAGTACTTGAAGAATCTTTAACTTTGTAGAAGCTGACGTCTGCATTCCAAACCTGCCATAAATTGCCGTGGATGTCTTAAAGTCTAGAATACAAAAAACATAGGGCTGTGGAAGTTTCAAGAAAATTTACCGGAGCAGCGCCATCAGCTGGCTCAATGTCTATCCCGAACAGCTTCTTTGTTAGGTTGAATAGACCATCCATTACCTTTGGCAATGAGAAATATGGACGCAGATCTTCCTGTAAAAATACAGCGCCTTGTTTATATTTATTGTAAAGTAGAAATAGATACAAGAAATCATGAAATTTTTATGCTCTGGAATCATATATAGACGTTCCGATGGGCTAAATATCAAAT
The DNA here is from genome assembly GCF_026168435.1 of Sesamum indicum. Taxonomy (NCBI): domain Eukaryota; kingdom Viridiplantae; phylum Streptophyta; class Magnoliopsida; order Lamiales; family Pedaliaceae; genus Sesamum; species Sesamum indicum. The sequence continues at coordinate 6,267,727 of NC_142665.1, read as the reverse complement.
TAAACTGTGACCAATAGAAAATTGTCCATGAGAAAGTGAAATTTTAAATTGCTCTGGATAACTTTGGTGACAAATCAATATACTGCTTGAGTTCTGTTAACATGATATCAGATCCAAGCTAAAAAAGAGGTCCAGGGTTCGAATTATATTGCCACCCATTTGTAAAAGGAAAAGTTTCATGTGCAAGGTTTGCACGTGTTAAAATATTAATATTAAACTATTCTCCTCTCCAATTGCTTAAACTTTTAGATGGGTTGGTCGTTTAACAATTTTTGAGGATAGGAATTTCGTGAGGTTAAGGTCTACAGGCTGATCATACATAGTAACACACTCTCAAGAAGATTATAGTGGCTAGAACATGGAAGGTAGGAAGTCAATATTGTTTTTCACATTCAGAAGTTTTTGCTTGAGATAAAACATAGTGAAATATCATTAGAAAATATTGAGAATGGAAATAAGAGAAGCCAACCTCATTTAAGTCATATTTCGACTCTCGAAGCCGTTCACTCCAGAAGTTAATATCCCAGTGATTCAAATCATTAGCCTCTTCAGCACCTTGCCCTCTGGCAAAGTCTCTAAGGTCTTCCATGTCTAGATTATTTCCAAAACAATCAGTTGAGAAAGTTAATGGTCTTAGAAAAATATAATGAAAGCAAAACCTGCAGCTGACATATTGGATGCTTTTATCATTTTTACCACATTGATTTTATCTGTAACTTCATAAGCCTCCAGTAGCAACTTATTCATTCGCAAGTAATCATCCACTCACCCTGAATTGCAGGACCCCAAGAAGCATTATGAAGCTTGTCTATAAGATCCTTTGCTCTATCAGTGGTGGCCATTTTTGTTTCCATGCTGACCTAACATCGAAACATGTGTTTTTATGAGAAGTTTAAGATGTGTGTAGACAAGATTAGCTCAAGCATGCGAGTTATGTCGATACCTCAGCATAATTACTGTGGCCTAGAAGCTTTGCTTTCTCCAACCTGAGCTCCAAAATCCGTTCAATAATAGGTGTATTGTTTAGAGGTCCATGTGATGCACGACTTACATATGCACGGTAAACTTCCTCTCGCAAAGATCTATTGCGAGCATGTTGCAAGACAGAGCGATAAATCGGCCCATCCAAGGTAATCACCCAAGGGCCATACTCAGTAGTCGCCTTCTCATATCCCTATTATTACCAGTAAAAATTGTAATGGAAATGAGAAATCAGATTATTGGAGAATGTGCTAAAGGTCATACTAATGTTGAAATTGGTTAGTTGAACCAGTGATACCTTGAGAAGCGCTGTCTCTGAAGCTATAGCCAGGGTGGTCAAAGGCAAACCTTCAATTTCTTTCTTATCTGTAATAACTTTCTCAAACTTCTTTGTAGCATCTAAGATATTCTGTTCAAATTTTTGAGCAAGTTTTTCCAGATCCTGAAGGTGAACAATGCAAGGATTTAATGGACATCAATTATCATCATCATCATCACTTCTTTAGTTGATGACTTCGTTTCAACATCTGCAAAGTATATTTTTGTATAAATCATAACAAGTAGCAATATCATGTCATCAAGTCAATCATTTAGCAAGCTCCCTGCAAATCATCATATCTTTTCCATAGGCATCAAGTATATTTTCCATAAGCACAGACTGAATAGAGCATTTATTAATGAATTGGATGCTTCACATAAATAGAAGAAACCTGATGAAGACCTAATGCTTTCTTCATCAGAGGGAAAAGCATATAAAGAAAGTACCTGCTCTATCTCATTAAAACGTTCTCTCTTGGTATCTTCAAGAGAAACTCCATACAAAACAGCTTCTTTTAACTTTACTGCATAAGATTCAGTATTGATCAAAATTCAACCAGGACTCCAGTGTTGTATATAGAGAAATACTCCTATGAACGCGTGACGAGTCAATATGCAGATCAACTCCAAAACAATCCATGAAATCCGCAAATTTTAAGTGTCGTTATTGATTTGTCTTGGAAAATGCTTCTGTAGCACCATATATATGTTCAAAATATTATGTTTGGTGAAAATTAAGAGTGGCAAAACTAGTGCTCCCTCTTCCAATATCAATACATATTTACACATTAGTTAGAAAAACATGCAACATCAACAAGCTTTAAGGTAGGCCGGAATAAAAACAGATAAAAGCTATCAAATGAACTCACTCTCAACTACTCGTTTACACGCATCACTCAGATTTTCCCAGTCTGAAGACTCTCTGAGAGCTTTAAACGCATCATAAATCGGCTTGCTCTGCCTTAACTTCAGCTGGAACTCAACCTTCCTGGGCTGCAAATAATCCAGTATACAGATTAAGAAAACTAAAAAGAACCAAGAAAATTCACAAAAGCCATATTCTGATCAAGAATCACACACCTGAATTTCTTCAATTGCAGCCCTAAACTCAGGAGAGTCCTTCACAGAACTAAGATGATTCACTATCCCCCAAACAACTGATAACCTGTCTATGATCTTCTCCAGGGGCACAACCAATTTTGGCCATGTGGGCTCTACAGTTTTTTCCAGTTCAACCAAGTCATTCTCCTACAATCCCACGTTCAACAATTCTTTTCTTATCACATACAAATGATCCACTATGCTAGAGCAAGAACTACGTGGCAAAGACATGAATTGATCGAAAATTGAAGCTAACTATTGTTTTGATGCTGCAACTGAAAACTCACAAGCTTTATAAGCAAGGATTGGAGTGCAGGGCAGACGTGATTTGCCTCTATCACATCATATGGCGGGAATATGAAGTCTTGCAGCAGTGGATTCTGGGCCGATGCCATGAAAGATAGGTCTTTGGAGCAATAACTCAAGTTCATCAACGATAGGAGGAACTCTTGACGAAAAAGTCTTGCAACTGAAGTCAATGCTGGAAATGAGGTTGGTAAATTGCACTTGCTTCCCTTTGAGATAGTAAAAATTTTCAATTCCCCTCCCTTTTTAATGATGATTACAAGAGAGCCTGCCACTAGGAGTGATTTTTCGCTAATGGTAAAAATGTTTTTACCAACCTCAAATAGTGGTGGCGAATATAAATTTTTACAGGTGAGATTAAAATATTAGTAATAACTAAAATAATAGTAGATGTTTTGGCTACAGTTTAATTAATTAATTTTGTTTGATATGTTAATAATATTATTTACCATAATTTTTAAATCGTAATGATTTACCGTAATAAAAAATCAAGTTTTTTATAGCGTGTATTAAAAAATGAGAGAGTGAATGTAAGAATTTTATATCAAATAGTATTACCAAAATTAGTGATACTAGTAATTTGTGGATATAATTCTTTAAAATTATTTAAAATGAAATATATAAAAAACAAAGTTAATATTAAATCTATAAGAAAGTGGTAATTAAGAAAAGATAATGATTCAAAAAAAGGATGCATAAAGAATCTTAAAAAAACTACCGAAAATAATTATGTAAATCATAACACCAATTCGCCCTTCCTTGGCATAGTTATATATTTCTTTAAAAATAAAAAATAATTAAATTAAACTATAATTTAAAAATGACGCGCATTTTAATTATGTGCATAATTTGTTTTTACAATTTATTATAAATATTATCAAACTAATATATATATATTCAATGACATTATATTCGTTTATTAGAGTGAAAAAGTACATAATAATAGTTTGATTAAGAAAAAATCTATTCAATATATAATTGTAACAAATTTCATATGAGGACAGTGTAATTATTCATAAAAAAAAGAAATAAATTATTTCATGTGCTTCGTGAGTAATAGCTAGAACTTTATACTTAGTGAAACATATGAAATTCTAAATCAATCTTTTTAAAAGTAATTGACAACTTAAAATTAAATATTGAATTTCCAATGGAACAACAAAAAAACTAAAGAAAATAGTAAAATTTTTCTTATGATGTGACAAAATACCAGTTTGAATAATATTTAATTATATATAGTATAATAAAATAATAAGTAGAGAATGGAAGAGCCGTTTAACGGCAGTAACGGACAAAACGATCACAAACAAACGGTCCCGTTATGTTACTGCATGCAACAGGTGGAAGCCGCTTCGCCACAACAATCGACAGCCCATTCTCAGCCACCAGCCTCATCGTCCCTTTCTCTCTCTAAAACATCGCTCCACCTATACATACACATATACATACACCCCTCCACATGCGAATCCAGTTCGATTGGATTTTCTTCCCGTAATTGCAGTGTACGTTGATGTAGAGTGAGAATCTCACGCTCGCATGTAGTGCTCGCTGCTAAAAAATGGCGTCTTCTACTCCGATTTCATCACACTGTTCTCCGAATTTGTTGCAGTTGCCGCTTCACTCCCCGCAGTTTCGCTTGATTCTGGCCGGGATTTCTCTGTCGCGGGGGAAATGTGACTCTTCTCGCAAGTTGTTGTTGCAGCAGCAACAACGGAGTTGGGATCCACTGCGACCGGTGGCAGCTAAGGAAGTTGGCATCAAGTGTTTTGCGGAGCCGGCGGAGGAGACACGGAGTGTGGAGGGAGTTGTCTTGGATAAAGATGGGGATGATGGGGACAGCGATGACGTAACAGTCGAGGAGGTGATTGGTCAGGAGTTCTCCAATGGTTCTGCCGGTTCTCAGAGGATACCCGCCTCTGGGGATTCTCTCTCCCTTGGAATTCGCGAGCCTGTCTATGAGGTCTTTTTACTTAATTATTTATTCTTTTTTTGTTACTTTTCTCCTCTCTTCTTCTATGAGGTCTTTTTACTTAATTATTTATTCTTTTTTTGTTACTTTTCTCCTCTCTTCTTCTTCTTCTTCCTCTTCTTCCTTCCTCTTCTTTTTTTCTTTTTTCCTTCTGAATTTTGGTTTTTGAGCTTGACTATTGCTTCATTCGATATGGGTGATAATAATTTGTGATGATTTAACTCAAAGAAAAATATTGCGCCCATTAATGCATACATTTGTCTTGATAAAAATCTTATATAGTTTGTGGAAGCCTGGAGAAATGGTGGCAACTTCGTAATTGACAGATAAGAAATTCCTTAGGAGGTTCACTATTTTAGGAAGATGAAGAATATCATTGGAACTGAAAGAGTTTGATATCATGGGGGGACGCGGTTCCTAATTGACTAGATGTAGAATTAAGATGATGAGAACAAAAAAGGAGGAAATTGCTGGATACTTCTTGGTTGGAACTTACTGTAGTGCAAGCTGGACAGGTTTTTGCAGATGCTCTGTCCATTATATACACTGACAAGATTTTGGAACGAAGTCTTGTGAGCTGTGCTCAAGTCACTGATTTTCCTTTCGTTTTAACAAGGACAAACATTGTTAGGGATTTGGTTTTGGACATTAAATGTACCAGAGTAGTTGTTTCTTCAATCACTGGTAGTTGCTGTATCATTGAACTTTCAAATTATATGGAACAAATTTCTCTGCATGCATGTATGCATCTCTCATGATTATCCATTTTCCATCAACAGGTCGTCGAAGTAAGGTCTAATGGTATGGTATCTACAAGGAAAATAAATCGAAGACACTTGTTAAAATCGAGTGGTGAGTAGAATTTCTTAGACAGTCACCTAGCTTCTTTCACTTTCAAGTTTTGCAAAAGATCAATATGAGATTGACTAGCAATTTTGACCCAGATTACTTTTGTTCTGCAATTCCTGTTGGCAAACATTCTATTGATTATTTTTCTGGATTCATCTATATGTTATCCAACATCTTTAGTTCTTAATAAAATTGCCATTTGTCAAGAATTACTCATAAGCTCTTTTCTCTTGATAAATTCTGGGCCTTTTGTTTTTTTGGGTAAAATACCCACTTTTGTCTTGTTCTTTGTTGGTCCTTTTCTCTTGACTGTTTCATTTATTTTCATATTTCTTTTCTCTGGACATAATTTTACAGGTCTTCGACCTCGGGACGTTAGGAGCGTTGATCCATCACTGTGGTTAACCAACTCGATGCCTTCATTGCTGGTAGAGACAGTCAATTGCTTTCTGCTATTTTCCATATCCTGTACTTACTGCACAATTTGATTTGACTTCAGCCGCCCTTCATTGCTTGTACTTCCATGTCTTTGTTTCAATCTTCTTAGATTTAATCTATTGCATAAAACAAGATGCTTCGTTATTGCCTAAACCGTGTTATTTGAACGACAATCTTTCTCAAAAAGCAAATAATAGACCCCTTCTTAATTTTACTCTCTGTAACTACCTCATCAGAGAACTGGACTAACTAGTGTCTCCAAAAAGGCTCTGTTTTTCAATATCTTAACCTAATAATGCTCTACGGTTTCCGATTGTTAGGTAGTGAACTATATTGACTATAAAAAGCAGCAGCAGTTGTGGAACTGGTTGTTTCTCTACCCTTTCATGATATGTTGTTAACTTGGCATTAAGGACCATATTTAAAAAGGGTTTCATGTTGAATCACAAGAATGTTTGAATTCTGTACTCTTGCTAAATCTACTGGTTTTTGCTGATATAAGTTTGCATATTGAACTTTATCAAGGTACGTGAGTACGCAATTCTGCTGAATTTGGGTTCTCTACGGGCAATTGCAATGCAAGAACGTGTTTATATATTCAACTACAACCGGTATTAATCCGCCATCTACTATAAAGTTTTTGTTGTCAGTTGATGTTTTGTACACGGGTAACTAATATTTTATTATCGATTACAACAGTAAAGGTGGAAAAGCTTTCATTGATACATTGTTACCCCGCTTAAATCCAAAGCACATAAATGGAGGTCCCTCGATGCCATTTGTCCTTGAGGTTGGTTATCCAATAAAGTTTTGCTTTGGAATCATTTCATGAGTCATTAATTTGGTGCTTCATTTTTCACATTATTTGCCCTTCAATCTTTTCAAATAACTTTTTCTTTATGTGTTATTTTACTTTGATTTATCTGGGGTGAATGAATACCAGTCTGTGTTCATATAGATCGATATGATGTTGAAGAAACAGATATTCTGGACTGAGCTGAATGTCAACTCCATTTATACTATTGTCACTCAGATTTTAGTTCTTTTAACACAGAAGATGGTGTGCCTGCTGAGCTTTATCTATGTATTGTGTAAATTTTTAAGCTTGTGAAATCTTGGATATTACTTATTGGCTTAGTAGGATGGCCCTTGGGTCGACCAGTAGAGCTGTGAAAAATACTCAATAACAATGTAAGAAAAGTTGTAATTTTCAGAGTTTGCAATCATTAATAGCCATTTCTCACAAGATAAATTGACATTCATCATGATGGATAAGTCTTTCCTACGATTCTTTTGTGTCTTATGTTACATTCATGTGCTAGTCTAAGCAAACAAGCATTCAATTATAGATTCGTTACTCAGAAATTTGTGCTGTCATCTAATTTAGCGCAACAACAACTAAGACTTGGTTTACCATTCTTAGTGAAGACTTTTGCAAAGAGCATGAGAAGGCTACACTTAGTCGTGAAGTATTGTTGTTCATTTTGTTTGTAGGGTCACATATACACTTATAAAGTGATCAGCAGTATGAAGCCTACAGCTTGGTGCTATATCCTTTCCTTCACATGTAGTTGAACTTTAAAGGTATGAATTGTTCAAAGAGCCTAACAGGAAGACATTTGAAAATTTTCAGGTGGTTGAGGCTGCGCTACATTCTCGAATACAACGTTTGGAGCGGAGATTAATGGATTTAGAACCACGTGTGAGTATGAGAACATAGTGAGTGTATTTTTTTTTGACATTTTGTGCCCCTTGCCAAGTTTCTTGTGTGGGTTTATGTAGGGTTATCTTACTTTCAGTTATCTTATACTAATTCATAGAAAAGGTGGGGCCATGAGGGTTGGATTGGTCATCTGTGCATTGCTGTTTGTGTTCTGAAACTGTCCACTAATTTTCTCATTTTGCACTTTGTTAATTGAAGTAACTGCAGAAGTGAAAATTTGTTCTGCATTATATTTTATAGTTAAGTTTCTTTAGTTTGTATATATGTTTGCATGTATTTTAACAGTATATGGAAGGTAACTGTATGTTTCTTGTCTTTATATGCAAAAAGCAGACTCTAAGCTTAAATTCGCTCCTGCTTTTTTTTTATTAGTTAGTAAGCTACTCTCATTGCAGGTGCAAGCTTTACTTGAGGTTCTTCCTAACCGATTGACCGCTGATATATTGGAGGAACTTCGAATTAGCAAGCAGACATTGGTATATAGTTTTGTCCCCTTTCTTTATTAGCTATCTTGACATGCAGCCAATCAATCATTAACTCATAAGTAACTACTCACGTATTTATATTTGTATGATTGACAAAAGGTTGAATTGGGTTCACGGGCCGGGGCTCTTAAACAAATGCTGCTTGATATCCTTGAGGACACTCATGAAATACGGCGAATTTGTATTATGGGGAGAAACTGCACTCTTATGAAAAATGATGAGGTGGAATGTTCAGTTCCCTTGGAAAAGGAGATAGCCGAGGGTAAGTCATGCAAAGGTCGCTTCATTCTCGAGTGAATCACATTGGAAGTCAAGCACATCCCCTGTGATCGAATAAATCTAGTTCTGACAATTGGTACTTGTGTTTCTCAGAAGAGGAGGAAGAAATTGAAATGCTTTTGGAAAATTACCTCCAGAGGTAATCTGGCAACATCATCATTCATTGCAAACGATTATATCCATGGTGGCTACTATTGCATTGTGTTTTATCATAAGAATCATATCTGGAAGTATGAGGGAAGCAACAATAGCTCCAGTTTGTCAGACAAACCTGCCCCCACACTTTTTCATGATTTTATTGAAACAAAAAGATTATCAGAACAATTATATATCACTCTCACATTTAAGTTCCACAGAAGATCTCATGCGTTTAGGTTTTCTTACTGAATGCTGAATATATCTTGCTGCGTGTATAAATATTTTCTTACTTCCTGAATCAAATAATAGCTGGGGTTTTTGTCTCACTAGCGATTAATATGTGCTATTTACTTTCTCTTCTCATTTCGCTACTCAGTGTTTTCTCATTTTGGATTGAGTTGGTAACCTCTTACTTCAGCTTGTAATCTAGAGCGACAGAAAGTTCTCTCTGCCTGTCTCTGAATCGATTTTGAATGTTTTTTAACAGTGATATCAATACAGTGTGAGCTCTTTAGTTCTTTGAGATTGGGTACATACCTTGATTAACTGCCAAGTATACTTCATTTGAACCTGGCATGGTCAGTAATTGCATTTTAATTGGAACTCAAACTTCTGCAGAATCCCAAACCTCAGCTCAATCGCCTTCAGAGAGTGGCAAACTATTTTTTGTCAACAAGAAACATGTCACTAGACTGATCTAGTTTGCTGTTTTGGTGGAATAGGTTATGACTGTATTGGTGTCAGTCATCCTTTTCCATCTCTTGTTATCTGCATGTTTTGATAGTGTAGGCACTCTTCTCATATATGCTACATTAACGATTGAGCAAGCTCACAAATAGTCTGGAAACATAGGAAATTCAGGAGAATGGCAGGGGCCAAGTATATCATTTTACACTGGCGCTTAATTCAAACTTCTCATTCTCTTTTTTAGTGTTGTAACTCATCATCTAGAAGTGGCGTGCATGAGCATCAGATTGATTTACTGATGATCAAAATACTCTTATTTCAATCCTTATAGCTAATCTTTTTCATGCACAAAGGAGAAAATAAAACCTCTGCTCTCTTTGACCAAAAAACCTTTTTGGTGTCCTTTTGTCCTGACTTATGTGGTGCCTTAGCCTTATTCTGCTAGCGAACCTTTGTGTACTGTATTTTCTAATTAAGCTACAAATATTGAAATTTCTGAAGAGTGTTCATAGTGTAATTCCCGTAGTTGTCCCATTGAGATTACAGTCTGGTCTTTTATTGATGATCTGGTTTCTATTTATGTAGCATGTTAAGGAGCTAATAACTAAATGATGTCTACTGTCTGTTGATCTAATTTTGTCACTATGTCACTACTTCCATCTACGGCAGATGTGAATCTTGTCATGGTCAAGCAGAGAGGCTTCTTGATTCAGCAAAAGAGATGGAAGATTCAATTGCTGTTAACCTCAGGTTTGTTATTTGCTATTACTTCTAGTTTTCTACTTTTTTGTCAATTTATTATGCTCAAGTAACAATCAATTGATCAATCAATTAAAGGAAAATCAACTCGACAAGGTATTACCTGGTCAAGATTAGACTGTGGCCTAAACCTTGACTGGTATATAAAACAAAACATATGGGCTAAAATTTAAACTTTAGATCCTGTGTAAGGTCTGCTTTCTTTCGTTTTGGAAATCAGTGTAATTGCCTGAAAAAGCCTAAATCTCAAATTCAGCCTCATATGTCAGACTATTCTCAAAATTAAAGGCCTCATATGACTCTCCTCGGCTCAGTTCATTTGAAAGTAGTAGGCTTAATGCATTGAGCACAAGAACCTTCTGCTGAGCAATTTGCTTCAATTTGGAGGAAACTCTGATATCAGGAATCAATGTCTCCACAGTTTCTTTCATTTCCAGTTACCTAACATAAATTGACAAAATACTAGTGACTAAATATTGGAACATTCTGTGAGAATTCAAGTGAAAACGATTCAGCCCCGTGAAACATTTTCCAACCTTCTGGCAGCTACCAATATGTCCATCATCAATTTAGGAGTTTATATCTGGTTTTTCCATGATTTTGTGAAGAATTTAGGAGTAGAGTAATCTGTAAGTTGCAGAAGCAATTCTATTGAATGAACTAATAAGGTATAAAAGCAATCAGGCTAATGTAGAAACTAGGAGAAACTATGTTTGTTAAGTAAGTACATGAAGCACCTAGCTTCTAAACGAAGTCAATCAAGTGAACATGCGGAATGCATTTTCTTCTTAAATTGACAATAAAAACATGATTCATTGAGGATATGCATAAGCTTCATATAGATGTGCAGTTACTTAGTAGTCCATACTTTTTCTGCGTTGCTATAGAAATAAAATTGGTATTGCTTGGTTAATTTCTTAGCAAAGCCATACCAATTTCTGTTACCATATTATTAGCATTTGCTATCATAACATTACATCATTTTGTCTTATCAGCTCCCGGAGGCTAGAGGTGAGTAGAGTGGAACTTCTTCTTCAGGTCGGGACATTTTGTGTAGGAGTTGGCGCACTAATTGCAGGTATTTAACTGAAAATGACAATGAAAGACCTATTTTGACTACTTTTACATTGGCATCTCTACTTTCAAGCGTTTTTGGTACTTCTCATGTGCATTTTTTAATAATACGCGAAAAATGGTCTTCTTTCATTTGTTTATGTTTTCCCTTGAGACATGTTTTCTGCCAGAAGTTTGTCTAAAAGGAAAAACTGGCGACATCCCTTCATATGTGTAAATCTTAGAAACCTAGATGAGTATGAAAGTTACACTTAAATTATCATGTTAGTCCTTCTATTCAGTAATATCAGACTTTCATGCTTTACTACTTGATATGATCTGATATTTGCTATTTATGTATAGAAGGAAATTATACTTTAAGCATGTTCTACAATTGGAAAGGGTGTTAGGTATCTAAAAGTAGGCACTTCTTTACATAACTAGAAGAACATACAGAGCCCGATGGACAAGTGGTCATGTTTGTTCTTCAACTGGTGCATGCCTACATCATCAGTACCAACGTAATACGTTTGAGCTCAGTTCATTTTCTTTCAAGAGAAATGTGGTCTCAGATGTCATGAGCAACTGACAAGATTTCTTTTAGTTTTATTTATCCGCTTGAGGGTTTGTAAGAAGTACACGGAAATTGTCCTGATGTGTCATTGTCGTTATATCAGATATTTACATGTAAACTTGAATTTTGTGATACCGCTCTAGTAGTTAAGCTCATACTAAGATTCACAAGAACTTGACAGGTATATTTGGCATGAACTTGAGGTCATATCTTGAGGAAAATCTGGTATGCCCCTTTTTGATCTCCATTATTTTAATTATAATTTTCTTATATAGGTCTTGCATCTGCATTCTAATTTTTCCAATTTCATCTGGTTAATTCCTTCTGCAGTTTGCCTTTTGGGTAACAACAGCAGGAATTTTTGTTGGTGCTGTCCTTGGATTTTTTCTGATGTATGCCTACCTCAGGAAAAGGAAAATTTTATGAGCACATAGCATGTAAGTACCAACACTTCTTTTTCAACTTGTAACACCATAAACTTTTAATTTAACAGATAGTTGTTGCGCAGTTTAACACATTTAGGAAGCTCCAGATACTGTCGTTGGAGGATGAACACCAGATATCACTAGTATATCTTTATATCTTTTTGGGAAGTCCATGGTTCCTCGTTCCATAGGAGACATGAAATCATCATTGTGGTTGACCTGCTGGCTGCATTCAGCAACAAACAATTGGAAGTATCTGCAAGATAATTGTGTAAAGCCATTAGTGAAAGAGCATCACCTAGTTCATGGTTGTAAATGAAACTGATGCAGGTATTGCAGTCATTCATCTCTACTCTTTGCGCAAGATCAGAGTCCACTTGTGTGCTTGCCAAATTGCTTTCCGTTACCAGAGGTTAGAAGCAGGCCATTGACCCTATGTAGGTAAGATGCTGGTGCTCGTGATGCCTCTTGGAAATTTTTTTGTACAATGATCAACGAAAATTGGACCAGTGGAGATTTTTCTGGAAGCAGATAATTTATTGCGTTAGATGAGTGCTTTGCAGTTGCAGTGCCATCTCGAATTGACTGAATTTTGGGAGCATCAGCGGAAGATGCACGACACTGTAAAACTGAATGTGACTTGGAATACCAACATAGCTGAATTGTATCCATGCGAGTCTTCAAGCATTTATTGTCAATATTGTTTGATGAGACGTTCGCATTATTGAGTATATTCCCTGTACTTTAAGTCATTCGTGCTGCAGTTTCCAATTGCTCTAAATTCTGTTAACCACATCCGATATGATCAATCATTTTTTCTTGCCTTTCAGAAGCTGGGTGCTAATAAATTCCTCTTTTTCCAACATTATCACATGTCTTCCTCCAAACTCCAAGCAGTACTCATTTACGTTTTCTTCCTCCTCGCATTTGCTCGTAAGGCGTTAGGTCGCTTGGCTTCTAGCACATCGTATACCCTTGTGCTGGCAAGAAACACTTGCTATGCCCACATGCAACATGTGCTGCTTCATTTGCAATTCTGCACTGATTTTTTCCTGAATTAGAAAAGAACAAAAATTTGCCGAGCAATCATAAAAAGACACTGCTTTAACATAATCTAGGCAATTTGCATTGAATTCTATATTCGAAGTTCCGATTGGATCTATTCATTAAAAGGGATCGATTCGATATAGTTTTTATGTACCCATAGGTACTATATTGGATTTCAATCAAATTTCGAATCAATTTGTATTGATTGATTATCTCCATTATGTAAATTGATTGACTATCTTTATGCTGTTGCTAGCAAATACCACTAATTTTGTCCACCACAATTGCGAAAGAATTAAAGCTAGAGATTTCGATCATTACTCACTACCCGAAAAACAAGTTGTATATGCAATTTAAATTTCGGGTCTCTCCGTTTCTTCTTATGAACATCAAAGGTCAAATCCTAACGCACATAATTTCGGTGTACAACACTACAATGCGATACAGCATACTACATCCACTAGCACCACCATATTGCCATGGATGCCAACCCCATTCAACATGTGTGCGAACGGGATTGTGCTCTTCCAATTTAGATCCCTTTAAGCACATAGAGTGATAACAAATACACATGGAAAACATTTTAGAGAGAGAAAACAATTACAGGCAACTATGCATGACAATATGCCGAAGAGTTTCTTCTGGGAAGTTGGAGCTGTGAGCAAATTAAGGTTCCATTATATCAACATCAAGGTCCGCACAGAGGGACCAATGAACAACAAACCAAATATCAAATGTACAATTAAGGTCAAACAAATCATATGAAAGCACTACTTATGAGGAAAAGTTCTGATACACATTCCTCTGGAATGAAGACAAAAAAACAAAACATTTTACAGAAATACATCAACACAATCTTTTCATATCAAGGACAAGCAACATTAACTCATGCTACTGGCTGGTAAGTCAAGTGCGGTTACGTGTTAGGATTATATAGTTTACCCCGTTCTCATTCTCTTGCTTGAAGTAGGTCATCCCAAAGAATTGAAAACAGCATCCTCCTCTTACTCAGAAGGTAGGAGAAAATAGCAGTTCAAACAAGCTTCGCTCAAGTCCAAATGTGTCAAACAATAGTCGAAGAGAGTAACAGATCAGAATCTATGATTGCTTTAGAGGGCTTGATAAAGATTTAGAATCTTTGCCAGATTTTGCTGTTCCATCAATAGCCATGTTACCCACTCTGACCTCCATTGCCTCTCTCTCATCCTTCTCACTCTGCTTGTCGGAAGTACCATTTTCCACGAGTTGAGACATAGAAGGGGCCAGTTGGCAAGGGCCTCCACTGATCCATGGATGATTAAGGCACTGGCCTGCTGTCAGCCTTTTCTCAGGTACAAAATCTAGTATCTGTACAAGGAAATCTGCCATCTCATTCGCGTCTTGTTCACGGAATTCGTATTTTTCCACAAGCACCTTATTAAGAGGCCAAAATCTTAATCTTCTAATATGTCTCAGATCTCCGAATCTATTGAAGAATTCTCGTGAATAACGCCCGCCCAAGGCAACCTGCAGTTTTTATGTCAAGCAGGAAAGAATACTTCTAGAGTAAATATTAAGGGCAACAAGATTCAGAAAATTGACTGCACAAAAAAGTTCAACTCTAAGTTTTGGTCGAATTTGGGTCAGTGGTGAGCTGATTAGCTACTTGATAGCCATAGTGTTTTCTCACCTTGCGTGGCATCATTCCAAGAAGCTCCATCATCAGGGCCAAGTGATCCTACAATTAAAAGGCAAGATAATGTATAACCATCAGGTACAAATTAGGATCATGAATTTTTAGATGCTTGAAATAGAAATCGAACACATCAAGTTAGCACAAGGATTAAATAAGAGAAAGAAAGAGCAGGGTTTCAGAGACTGTCTAACAGTAGAACTACTAGCCAATAATAAAGCTAATACATAATACAAAATCCAAGCTTAAAATCAAATAACAGAAATAATAACAAAATGAATGTAACATGTCTAGTCAGTAAAGCTGATTTTGATAACTGCATCAGAATCACTCAAGTTACGAACAAGAGGGAGAAGATCTAACAAAGATATGGGAAACTGTAAAGAGGGAACAAGTGGAACAAAAAAGAAACATACGAATTTCATTATTCTGTTCAGCCAAAACTGATAAGGATCGGTTAAGATAATACATCTGATTGCCACATCTGTAACATCTGCATGGTAACATTTTGCTGTGACTAATCTACACAACTAAAAACCAACAAGTGATCTATAGAGGACATCATGTACTTGATTATTGGGCATTGTTATACATAGGTTAACATAATTGTCATATTAGTTAACTTAAAAACTAAGCCTATTCCGAGTTCCAATGTCCCTTCTAGTAAGATTCATGTGGAGAAGTCAACTTCATTCTGCCTATATGGAAGTACCACTCAAATGAAGCACATAACTGGCTCATAAAAGATCAGTCTACTTCAATTTATATAATCATTCTTGCCATGGGAACATACAAGATTATAACTTGACTGCCAACTAGTCAGGCTTGCACAACCAAATCCATTCAAAAAAGTTTAGATACATGATCTTAACAAGCCAAATTATGTAATAAAGTGTACCTCATCACGATCATAATTTTCGCCGCTATGTGGATCAAAAAGAACATCGCCAGTGGCAAGCTCAAAGCAAATGCAAGCAAGCGACCACATATCAGCTGATGTTGAGTACTTAGATCCCAAAATAACCTCTGGACATCTATACTGCCTTGTCTGTATATCACTTGTAAACTGCTTATAAGTCCAACAGGCATTTCCAAAATCAACTAACTTGCACTTCAGCTCAACCTCAGCCAGGAGCTTCTGCCTTGCTGACCGGCTGCCCCTCTTATTGCCCTTAGTTCCAGTACATGCATCTTTTGCTCCATCGTTTGCTGCTTCAGCAACTGAAGCATTCGTTTGATTTTCAGCAGACTCTCCGTTGGATTTATCATCCTGATGAGAATCCTCAGGAGCACTTGCCTCATTATCTGGATCAGCTGCATCAGACACTTCATCCCCAGCACACATCCGAGCTGCTCGCTTAGCCTTTCTTCTGATTTTCTTTTTCTGGTTCTTAGTCAGGTCATTATATGGACCTTTAACATCTTTAGAAGTCTCCAAATCAGATATAATCTTACTTTTATTGGAGGAGAGGATAAGAGGTGCACTAGACTTTCTAGGATCTTTAGATGGATCTATCATCGAAAGCAACAATATGTTCTCTGGCTTCAAGTCTGTGTGTATGATTGATAGTTGCCGATGCAAATAATCCAATCCTACTAAAATGTGGAAGCAGATTTCTTTGACCATGTGAAGAGGAACACCTCTGTAGTCTGAATACTTAATTAGTGTCAAAAGATTGTCACCCAGGAATTCAAAAACCATACAGACATGCTGCCCATTTGGCCCTGAATGCTTAAAGTTATCCAAGAGTTTCACAACACATTTCTTGTCTTCTGGATCGCCCTCAGCAATCTGCTTTAAGATAGTGATCTCATCCATTGCTGCTTCGGTGTAGTGTTGTGCACTCTTTTGAACTTTCAGAGCTACATACATCTATAATCAGATTCAAAACAAAGGAAAAGAAATTATTCTGCTGTCAGTTACGGGCTGTTACCAACTTAGCAAGCTATGAACGATAATAATATATTTCACACAGATGTTTTACTTCCCACTTCCGTTCCTCTCTCTCTAAGAGAGCATGGGAGGGCGTGTGTGTGGATAAATGTTTCTTCCCTTCAATTATTTTTGTTAGACAACAGTAGAAAGCTTATGACAAGGGAGAAACAATTCTGCAAAACTTTTTTCTTTTCTTTTCACACACAAGACTAAAATGGCAGAACGATTAACAGCATAACTCTTGTCTACATGAAAACTTTAATAACGACAAACACAGACGCAAAATTTTCCTTCTCTTTTTGCACAAGAAAAGGAAAATTGCAAAAATTCAGATACAACAAATGCAAAATCTTCAGGTAAATTGTAACTTCCGGAAGCACCCAACTCTGTTAGGTGAACTTTCTGAGTTGAAAGAAACACCCGCAAGCGGGGGCAAAAAAATTAACCAAACATAAATAATAAATACATCGACTCCAGAAGCGTGAAAAACTGAAAGCATGTATAAAAAAAGGAATGGAGAAGCACAAATAGCGAAAAGTACAGATTTTTGAGTGTCCCAAGCTAGCCAGACGGTGGAGAAGTGGCCCCAACCAAGCTTGCTCTGAACAACATATCTTCCATGCTTGAAGGTGTCACCGATCCGTACGGCGTGATACCCACCCCGCCTATAGTCCTCCGTCCCCTCATCCTCGGAAGTGTAGTCGCTAGTATCACTCCGATCGTCGCCGTTCCTATCCGCCGCCACCGCCTCAACCTCCGCCATGGATGAATCAAGAGCACCGGAAATCCGATACTTTTCTGAACAGTTAAACGAGATCGCTGAGGAGAATGAGCTCGAAGAAATGTCAGCCTTAGACTTCTGCCTGTACAGTCTGTAACAGTGCTAGAGAGAGAAGAGAGAGGTTAGGGTTTTATTTTCTTAAAAAATAATAAATAATAATAATAATTTGAGTGGAGAAGAGGAGTGATTTCTTTTTTATTTTTTATTTTCTTTTTACTTGGCATTCCATTTCTGGACGATGATCTATTTAAATTCTTTTTTTAAGAGGGAGAAAAATAGATAAAGGATAGTTACATTTCACCCCATTAACTAAGTAATAATTCTCATTAGGTCCTTTGTACTAATTATTGTATCATTCACCCTCTTGCTGGCCCAAGCACTCAACAGGTTGAAGTATTACCAGTTTAATTAACTCAGTTTCTGCCCCCTGCTAAGAGAGCAATTTTGTGCCATCAATGTCATCAACGTAGATCTTCATGGAAGTTCCTATAAAGTCCTTGAACATCTTGTTCACTAATTTTTGATACATAATACTTGTATTTTTAAGCCAAAAAACATTACATTATAACAATAAATATCATTTTCAGTAACAAACAAGGTCTTATCCCTACTATGAAGATCTGTGGTATTCTTGGTATACATACATCATACTGAACAGGGCATATCCTGTAGTGGAGTCCAACATATCTATTCGAGGTAGTGATTATGGATATTTCAGGCATGTTTTGTTCAAATCAGTGAAGTTCGTGCACATCTACCACTTTCCTGATGCTTTCGGCATGATTATCATGTTCTATAACCATTCGGTATATTGCACCTCTACCACGTAATCGATTTCTAGTAGTTTATTCACCTCTTTTTCAATGATCTTGTTCCGTTTGATCCCTAAGGACATCTTTTTCTACAGCACTGGTTTGACTTTGTGGGTCCACATTGAGTCAGTGTACGATCACTTGCGGATCTATGCCTTAAAAATCTATCGGATTCCACGCAAACATGTAAGTGTTTTTCCTCAAAAATTCGATAGTCAATGTTTTTTAACTCAGAGGTCATTCCCTACCTGATTTTTGTTGTCTTATTGGGATCCCTTGTATCAATTCGATCGTTTTATGCTCTTCCACTGGTTCTACCTGTTCAGGTTCCAATTTTTTGAACTCCTCAACCTCATCTTCTTTCACTCTGCTCCAACTTTCCTTTTTGTTCTTGCTTCGTCGAGCTAGCTCTTTTTCAGAGATAAATTATAGCATCTCCTCGCTTCTTTCTGGTCGCAACTAACTTCCGTAACTCCATTCTTTGTTGGAAATTTTATTTTTAGATGATAAGTAGACACCATAGCTTGAAACAAACTTAACCCTAGTCACCCTAAAGCCATGTTGTAAGCAAATGGTGTATCTACCAACGTTCTTATTTTTGGTTACTTCCCAATCGAAACATGGAGGTTAATTGTTCCTAATAGTGTTACCTAGGGGTAGCAAAAATGGGATAAGACCCATGGGTTCAACCCAATCCAATTAGTTTTGGGTTGGTTATATTTTAAAATATGTTAATATGAATTGAAGCTAAATAAAATTATATTTTATATGGGTTGAAAATAGATTTAATATGAGTTAATAGTAGGCATAATATCGATCTTAATGAGTTCAACCCATAAATTAAAATAAAAATAATTAAAAGAACCCATAATTTTATGTTTCTTCATACACACACACACACACACACACACTCATCTCTCTCTCATACACACAAACAAGCTCACAACTCCTCATGTTTCATACACATACGCACTCTCACATCTTTCTCTCACACATTCAACACTATTTCTCCACACACACACAAAAACACGCACAACTCCTCTTTCTTCATATACACACACTCTCATATCTCTCTCTTTATCGCACAACCCTCTTTCTCTCACACACGTATATGAAAATTGCTCTCAACTAATATAGAGAATTTGATTGCACGGCTTTGTGTTCATTCAAGATGAATTCAAAATGTTATAAATTATTTTGATAAAATGCAGTATTTTGTTTTAGTAGATTTTTTACGTTATGATTTAGCAAATGAATCTAAATACATGATTATTAGACAGAAATGATGTGTAATACAAGTTTAGTCATATTACATTGCAAGTAGTAATTACATTTTTCAATAGTTCAAATATTGTCCTTTTTTTTTCATTGTGAATTTTAAAATATTTAGATTCAAATTAATAAAATGGTTTATACTAACCTGACCCAACCCAATTGCAACCCAACCATTTTGACCCGTTCATTTTGACTCATTTTAAACCGACCTATTTTGAACTCGAACAATTTAGACCCAACCCAAACCTGGTCCAACCTACCCATTTGTCACCCCTAGTGTTACCTTACTCCCTCCAAATCCTACCAGGGGTGGTCTAACTGGCTGCAAATAGGTGCCACCTAAATCTATTATCCTTAGCACCTGCATGAACAAAATGTCAACTGAGCTACCATTATCCACAAGTACTTTGTGAAATGCATAGTTTCCAATATCAATCCTAATCACCATTGGATCATTCTGTGATCCGACTTCTGGGTTCAAGTCCTTCAACCCGAATGTGATCTCTTTTCCTTGCTTGACACTAAATACTTTCTTCCCTCTTTTGTCTATTCTGGGTAACTATGTCCCCTTGCATTTTCAATTCATTTATCTATAGCCCCAACCTTTCTATTTGCCGACTTACATCATCCACTTCTACCTTTGAAATGCCTGACTCACGTCTTCCACCTTTTCCATTGGATCCCGCATTTGACAGTTCTATCTCTTGACATTTCTTAGGCCCCTATCTGCTGGTCATCTCTCTTGGGTCTTCTTCAATTTCTTTTTCTTTAAATAATTGCATTTTCATAGTGTTACGTGCCACCGGCGTGACTATTCTTCTTTCGTATTGGACGATAACCTTCTTATTAGCTTCATCTATCACGCTTTGTAGATCACTTTGCGATAATTGAAAAATATAAAAAAAAATAATATAATGGTTACTTTCATAATTAGAATAGTAAGACAAATCTCAATGGAACAAACACAAAAGTTATGATCAACAATTGATATTATGGGTTTAAGTCTTAGTAAGATGTGTATTTATCCACTTGCTATAATAACATTTTTTATTTATTTATCTAATTTAAACATAGTAATTGCTCGAATCAATTTTTAAATTAAAATATATTAAATTATATAATAATATAAAAAAAATAGTTGACATTGTGATGTGTGCACGGAAATGAATTTAAAATACTACATGTTTGAATTTGTTGAGATTCGTGATTTAAATTAAAGGCAAATTTGAAGTGAAATGATTTGGGGGAAAAAGTGAAGGGAAAGCGTGGGAAGATGTGTCATCGGGAACTCATTGTGAGGTATTGGACTAATTCTTGACTTCACTACTCCAATTCCCTATCTTTGTGCTATTATCTCAAATCTATAAGTATCCAACATTTATAATTTGCAATTGGCCTCACAACTCATATTAATATCAGAACCGCCTCTGAACTTCTTCATAATATCAAAAAGTACCGGAACGTGGGCTGTGGATTGTGATGGTTTTATACCAAAAGTTTCATTCAATTTGACATCTGTTATAGTTCATAAAACACGAATTACCAATTATATAATTATTTTTAAAAATGAAATAACTGAAATTACTTTAGTTCGATTAATTTAGCACCTCGTCAGGTGAGTTGTTTTGCTTGAAAATTTTGAATAATGTAAGTTTTAATTAAAAAGTCTCAAATTCAAACATGTTTTCAATTCAATGAAGTGGGCCCAGAATATATGTGAAAGCCCACTTAGCCAGAAAGCCCAGCTCAACTTCTGAGACGTCTTCAATTATCATCCTGGAAAAAAATAAAAAATCATCTATCTTTTTTTATTATTTTCTAAATAGATTGAGAAAAATACGTAATCGATGCTTAGTTATCAAATTATTTGAATTTATTGACTCGAATGTACTTTTATTTACTGAAGATATTATTATAGCTTGCATCAAGACGAACAACTTTATTAGTATTCGGCCTATAAAGAGTTTATGGGCCTCTGGTCAAATTTATGACCATCAATATCTTTTGTTTGCCACATTTATTAGACAATTTTTAACTAATCTTATAACTAATAACGCCCAAATATATATATATATATATATATATATATATTTTGAAAAGTTTATGATTATCATATTCTCATATATATATATATAATAAATAAATAAATATATGCAATGTTTAAGTGAATAGCACCAAACATCATATTCAATTTCAAAAACTAAAATTCAAAACCCACATCAATACTCATCAAAATACAAACCGAGTCAAGTCAGAATTAAGTTTAATTTGAATTTATTGTCATTCCTCATACAAATTTAATAAATATTACATTTTACATTTCACACACATATATATGAAATTCAATTAATTTGTATATTTAAAAAATATTTTACATATATAATATAAAATAAAGAATAAATATAACACAAAGTTATAGGATAAAAGGTAAGTTACATACACACCCCATGAAATTAGTTTTAATAATACAAACATCCGTTGCTTTTTAAAAAATTACAACTACATCCTTAGGAGGATGTTTGTTCAAGTTTTTGTCTTGATAGGTATTAATTATAATTTTATGGGATGTAATTCTAATTCTGCAAAATATGGAGTCTGTTTTATGTAATTAAAGATAAATTTGGAGATGATTTATCGAATAATAAAATATAGAGGTTGCTGCAACTCACCAAGAAGTAGAAGTAGCAGTGAAGTTTGTTTGTTTCAATGGCAGTACACCAAAATTGCTCCACCCAACTACCTAAATTTGGAAAATGGCATTTGGGTGGTTGAGCGTAGCGACGCAAATGACTGACGTCTCAGCATTTATCCACATCGTTGAATTTGACACAACTGCATCACTTTTTCTTGATTCAGGAAACGATTGTCCCAAATGGAATTTGCATCTAGGTAGAGCAAGACGACAGAGTAGATATGTCCGTCCCAAAAGTGATTTGACTTCAATTCTGGATTTGCATGTCTTGTGTGCTTTCACATTATGACATTATTATGGTAATTTGTCTGAATATTGGCTTAAAAAACCGTTAATCAACGAGGCTTTGTGAAGCGGTAAGAGTGAGCCTCACAATCATGAGCTACTGTCCACCACTTTATTATTTCTTAGGATAATTACACAATTCTTTGATGAAGTTTTGCGTAATTGCATGTAAGTTCTCTATGATTTGAAAAATTATATATAATATTCTTATTATTGTCTCTGTCTAACAAATTGATACCTCAATTAATAAAAATTCACCGAATTTACTGATATTAACAAAATAAATAAATATCCATATTTACTCTCGATTGATTTAATACCAACTTATTATAAATTTGACAAATTTTTTTGATCGAACTACTCTTATAACAATAAATATACCTCATCTAAATCATGAGCATATAAAAATGTTTAAAAGTATTAGCTTTCGTACACTTTAAATTGTATGGAAAATTAAGTTATACATAAAGAGTGAGCAAGTATGTTTTCTTTTTTTTTTTTTTTTTAAATAAAGGACGATTATATTTGATTTTAGGACATATAATGTATAGAAACTAATTAACACAAAGCTTACTGAAAATGATTATGATAAAAAATAAATTGATTTTGGAATAGAAATATTTGAAATAAGAGAAAAAAATATTAAATAAAAATAAATAATTATTTTTAAAAAAAAATAGTTTATACTATTTGTAAATAATGGGGGATATATGGAAGTTAGTGAGTAGAAAAAAAAAAGACATAGCAAAAATAAGGAAGACAACAAAGAGGTT
Organism: Sesamum indicum; assembly: GCF_026168435.1. Lineage (NCBI taxonomy): Eukaryota > Viridiplantae > Streptophyta > Magnoliopsida > Lamiales > Pedaliaceae > Sesamum > Sesamum indicum. The sequence continues at coordinate 6,244,369 of NC_142665.1, read as the reverse complement.
ATCTCCCTTAATATATGGTATACTAGTCGTTGTGGCATGTTTTTTCTACGTGTATATAATAATCATACTGTAAAATATATTATGAATAACAGTAAAATATACAAATCAATACATTACACTAAAAAAAATTAATTTTTTAATTAATATTTAAAAAGTATAAATTAGTTATCTTATTAGTTAAAAGACACTTTTAACTTTACAAAAAATTAATGCGACGGTGTTATTAATCGCACTTTGTGAGTATGGACCCTCTTTCCATTTAGATGTGTATATATATATATATATATATATATATATATATATAAGAATAATAATTGGGATTAATTATATTCTGTCATTCAAATTATGTTCGTTTTTACACTTTGCCATCTAAACTTATTTTTTGTGTCAATTTATCATCTAAATTTTACAAAATATGTAGTTTGCCATATAAGACGTTGAATCAACAAGAACAGGTGATATGATAAAGTGCAAATTTTACAAAATTGAGATGATAAATTAATATAAAAAAAATTAGATGACAAAATAAAAAAATAGACATAATTTAAAAAAACAAAATATAGTTTACCCTAATAATTGTCAAACCCATTACCAATAATCTAATAATTAACTGAAATAACCATAAAATAGATAATGTTAACAAATTTGGACACTAGCAATAATATTTTCACTAGATAAGATTGAACTAGATTCGTCACAAGTCATTGTCGGGGTCAAACGCAAAGGTTCTAACCCGACCAAACACAATATCATTAGGCCTAATCCAAAGTCATGCCGACAAAAATAAAAATTTACTTATTGAATTAATGGGTTCAATGTAATTTATTTTCCTATGAAATTGTGAATAAATAAATTATTTTCCTACCAAAAAATAATAAAAATTTATTTCACAGGGAATTAAATTATTTTATTTTAAAAAATACAGTGGGTAAATTGCTGTATTTTTAAAAGCACATGGAGATAATTTTTTTTTTTTTTTATCATAGAAGATAATTTACTTATTTAGAATATCAAAAGGGCTGTTTTCATTTTTCTCTTGAATTAATTATGGGCAATGTAATGATTATTAAATTGCCTAGTTTAAATATTGCTACCAACTCAAATTTAAATCTAATGGTGAAATTTGACAGTTGCTAATTATTTAATTTAATTCTTCTGTTGAGTGATAGGTAAACTAAAATGATCATACCAAAACATTTATTTATTTATTAGTTTTTATTTTGTATTTATATGTCATATTTTAATGGCAAAAGTTTAAAGTCTCCGCGCGATTCGTTAGGTTGGAAATCAAAATACACTAATTAAATATTTTATTTTCAGAAAATCTTCTGATTACTTAATTTTTAATTTATGTCCGAAAGTAGATCATCGGAGTCTTCCCTTAATGAAATCACTGAAATATTAGATCGATGAGCTGTTTGAGGCGGTCGGTTTTGTGGGATTATGATGGAATTAAATATAAAGAAAAAAAGGGAAGTATATTTAGTTCCATTCTTAAAAAACATGCACTTTCTCTGAAAGGTGTGTACGTAAGACGTGACGAAAATCATTTTAGGAACAATTCAATAATTCCAACATAAAAATTTTTTACGAGAGGTTTTGTATTCGAATTTTAAATATATACGTATGTGTTAAATGTGTAAGTGTGAAAAAAAAAAAAAAAAACCAAAAGAAAAGAAACATGACGAAAATTAAAAGGGTTGAATGTTTTCAAGATTTAACCGAGAAAAATTGAGAAACTCAAGTTTAATTATATATGACGCGATTAAAAAAATCGGCTCAGGGAAAATAGTAATCGTATCCTAATCAGACAATCTGGATTCATTTCGAACAGCCTCAACTATATCTGCTTATTGTTTGTTTGTTTGATCTTATGATTGAGCATGTTAAATTTGTGTTTTGAGTGTAAATATATATGTTTGGCCATTTTCTCAATAATGGATTTGAGATTAAATTCAATCAAAATTACATCTCGACTGTGATTATTTTTTATCTGATTAACTATCACTAGAAAGAAATTTACTATTCCCTGTACTTTAATTGCTATGGTCTAAAATTATGGTAAATGACTATTATGAACATGGTTAAATAAAATCGATTAAAAAATGATCTTATTCACTATGACAAAACATTCGCCACGACAAATATTCTACCCATCCTCACAAAAACCATAACCAATAAACATTTCGTGGTCCTTACTAATAACTATTTATTACAACTATTTTTTTTAACTATGACAATTAATCAGGACTAAATATTACATTTCTTCTAGTACATTGTGTAATTGTAAGTATTTCTTAAGTTAACCTTAAAAATGAGGTTAGTTATGGAATTTAGCTATAATATTCATTTATATAACTAATTATGAAATTATAATCCAAATACCATAATCACTTTTCTTTAATCAATTATCTTAATAAATGATCTTTTAATCAATTATACAATTACCGGACCAAACTGGACGTTCGTTAGTCTTCTGCTCTCAAAATTGGCCCTTAATTTAAGTCATGTTATGGGGGTACTTATTCATTGAAATAATGCATTTATGATGGTTAATAAAAAAAATGTATTTATATTTAATTAATAATTACTATTTTTTTAGTACAAAAATAAAAAACAACTATAAAAATAGAACAACAATTCATATATTGATGGAATTAAAATTTTATAATTATGGGATCTTAATTTTTTAAATAAAATTAAACCTCATTGACGATCGTGACTGATCATAAACATGCAATTACGTGGTAAAATTGAAAGCAAAGTAGAAATAGTCAGCCTAGCTAACGTGATAAAGACTAATTAATATAAATTGAGTGATGGCACTAACATCCCGGAAAATTAAGGTGGCCATGCATGATTGTTAGCCAAATGATTATCAAAGAATAAACCTAGGCCACCAAATATTCGTTTGATTTTCTTGATCATGCACGAGATCTTACTTCCCCGGATACAGGACATGCCTGCAGAATTCCTAATATTTTATTCCGGTTACATGTTGGCCATTAGAGAGAAAGAAGAACAAAGTACAAATTAAAATAACCTAATTAATTTCGTATCAATCTTTTTCCTTTATATTTGTAATAGTGCAAGTTACAAGAAGCAGGTACGAAGATTTATTATTGTATACGATGGAAAATTTCAATTACTGTATGAACTAGCTTAAAAACCCCATAAATTTTTTATATATGTAAATAGATAAAATTAATTTTGGATGTGCATTCTAGTCTAGAGAATAGCAAATCTGTTTGAAGGTTGTCAAATTTTCTTGAAATAGAGGGACAAAAACGTCGATGCTTCCATCTCCTGTGAAAGATGGTAGAAGAAATATCATTCCCTCTGTTGGGGAGAAGGAAGGCATGAAAATGTATGGACCTCCACATCCAAAATCTAGGTCGTAGAATGGGAACCGTAGCCAGCTATCGACCTCCAAATTTGGCCACAGTATTGACTCTTTTGTGTCCGCCACTGCATTTGGGACAAGATCTTCCTTCTTCACCTTATGATTGGCAAAATCGATGAATGATTTGAAATAGTTGTCATTCACCTTCATGACGGCCTCGTGCAAAAGTTTGGCTGCGTATGGAAGAGGTTCGCTTAAAAGGTCATTTACTTTAGCTCTTGCAAATGCCCATAGGACCAAATTGCCAAAATACTCATTTGGCACCCTAGGATTCAACCGATAACGACCATCTACCGATATTCTCACTTGGGTCGTCTCAAGACCATTTAAGCCACGCGCCTTAGTTATAGCTCTCCATAGATGAGCCACAAGGCTCTCAAAGGTGCTGAAGGGCTTGTTGGTTCTATTCATTGCAGAAGCCTTAGACTTGAGCTTGGAAAGGAACTCCTTGGAGTAATGAACTTTGTGGGCCACAATATCCTCCACACTATTATCAATTAGAGGATATATTTTTTTGAGGTTCTTGGTTATGTATTCTACCCCTCTATGCTCAAATTCAAATTTGGGAGGGTTTCGAGGGGAGAATATTGTACGATCACGGAATGGTAGTGGATTGACATCAAGCCCTCGACAAGCCTGGCCCCATGCAACCAGGAAGCTGCTCGTTCCATGTCCATCTGCCACAAGGTGGTGGGCGGTGAACCCCACAACCATCGAGCCACATGAGAATCTCGTGACTTGAACTTGAACGAGCTCCACCACGCCTTCCAAGCTAGGGTGGAGGTTCAGTAAAGATACTGAAGGTCGAAAATGCACTGTTTCGTTGAGGGGACGATCAACTGACGCTTCCACAAATCTAACACCCTCGTCATTAAGAAGAATGATAGGCTCCCCATTGCCATCTCTGCCGAGCTTCCCAGCCCACTCACGGTAAGCAGTCAACGCCTTTCTGAGCCCTAATTCAATGGTTGCATTTGGTGGTGTTGGAGGGTTATAGGCATAAATAACAGCTACATGTTGATCATAAGTAGTCTTATCAAAGACCGACAAAGGGGTGTAATCTGTGGTGGAAGGGGGGTGACCTTCATAGAAAGGCTTAACAAGCTTAGAGCTTCCTATTTTCACTTTCATGGTTTGCTTGTACTTAACTTGGACAATAAGGAAATCACAACACAACTTGGATTGAGGTTTCTAATTGGAGGCCATATTAGGGGTATATATACTAGTTCACAATGCACAATATACATTCTTTATATCTTAACTGCAATTTTCTATCAACTACCCCATTTCTAGCTACATTTTCCCAACATATTAAAACATTTCCCCAAATATAGATAATCAATTAATGGATGTCCAAAAGTCACCCCATGTCTTGGTTCTTTGGGCACAGCTGTTGTCCCGGGGTTTGGTAAGAGCTTTTTTCATATTTTTCTATAATGTTTTGACTTGTGAGCAAATAATGTCAAGTAAACATATATATTTGGCAACGATTCAGGCTCTATTTGGACGTGGCAACTGGATTAGGTGAAGATGTGGAAAAACTAACAAATATATGATGAACATTGTTTGAAATTTGAAGTTTGGCTACGGGTTTACGGCTCCGGCTTGGGCTTTGGATGAATCAAATGATTGGGACAGGGGCGATAAAAATGTATTTATAGTGTTTGAATTTGTGGTTTGAGTGTTTTGTTTTGTATTTCGAAGATAGAGAGAAAAAAATAGAGATAAATAAGTGTAGGATGAAAATAGATGATATGTTTGGATTTGTGTTTTGAGATAATTTAAAATATTTTAGAATAAGTGGTGTAGGTTTGATGTGGGGATCTGAGAGACAAAAATCATTGTTCATTGTAAAATCATATCTTTTTATATATAAATATGTATATATATAAATATTGTATGTTTAATGTTGTATTTTTTTAGACAAAAATCACGATTTATTGTCAAATCATGTCTCTTTTATATTATATAAGTGTATATATATATTATATATAGAAAATTGAAAAATAAAAAAAAACACATAGATAAGGTGTAAAAACACAAAATCAAACATTGAGTGTATTTATCTTGTCTTGAAAAATGCGAAAACATAAAACCAAAAAAACAGTAATTGTGTAGTGTTTTTCTGTGGGCTGTACACTTGTTTGCCACATCTACTTCTCATTTATGGTAATTTGAAGAAGAATTGTAAACTTTTGAACTGAAGAAAAATGAAAATCCATAAAGATTTTTCTAATTAATTATTTAAACTGTCAAGTGATTTGATGCAGAGCTTTTGATTGTGATAATTTATTAGACATCGATAATTTAATGTAATAAATTGTATAATTAGTGGTTTTTCTTTTTGGGAAGAGTTGCGACATAGATTCTTACTTTTGAGACAAACTGGAGAATTATGAGGATCGTCGTGCCGGGCCACTTAATGGGTTTATTATTATTCTTTTGCGTACACTCTGAATCATTTAAAATTATTTGAGATCGATGCTCAATGTATAAATACAATGTACCATTATTAAGTCGTGTTTTCTTTTTGTTACAATTATAACTTTTAAAACTTTAATTCTGATGCATATGTTGCTATCCATAATTAATGATGAAAATATTATATTTAAATTAATTAAAAAAGTATATATGTGTGAAGTTGTTAATATAGCATATTAGTGCGGTGCGCGTATAACACAATATGACGACAATAAAAAAATTTTGACTGTATATTGGTATTGTCAATATTCTTTTTCTTCTGAGGAAGTATCGTCAATAATTCACCAGTATAAATACGTCCCTATTTCACTATTAATAGTAATATTTTTTTGATAAAATTAAAATTATTGTAGCTATATATATGTAGTTAGTGACAATTTTGAGATTATCAATAATTTCATTGTTAGAAGTGTTATATATATCATTGTAGCAATAATTACTAATGACTATTTAGTACTACAATTCAATCATATAACAAAATCACTAACAAATTAATATTATTCCATTTGTTCCAAATTATTAAGTTCACATTAGCCAATTAATTTGACCATTTTCTAAATGTAATACTAAGTAACTTAAATAGTCAAGTTTTTTCTCAATCCAATTGAATAATGAGCAAATCTTAAAATTTATAACTTTATAAGTTCGCTAAAAAGATTCAAGAATTTAATTTTATACTGCAGTAAATAGAGCATATATATTATCAATGCTAAATTAAGGAGGATCGAAGGCCTCACAACCAAGAAATTATGAGTTCAAATCCTACGATGTGAGTATATATATATACATACACACGCTTTCATTATAGTATCTTGTTTCTTTGTTTATTTTAAATATCGATATATTGTATTAGTATTTGAATTTAAAAGTAATAAATAATAAAGTAAAAAATTGAATCTTGTTAATAAAATATATTACATTAAGAATGACGTGATGTTATCATTAAGACATGATCATCCACGGGTTAACATAAGAAAATTAAAGACCGACTTAAGCAGATATTATTAGTTGTAATCTGGACCAATTGCATAGTCACAGTACAATGTGTCCACGTTAATTATAAGAGCTAATTGTGAATTTAATTGGTTTCGACGAGCATTTTATTTTAGGATTTCATAAATTACTACATACTAAATATCTACCAATACACGTTAGGTAAACATTCATACGTAATTTATTATCTTCGACACGGGTGCTAAACATTTTTAAAATATTATTTTAGCAAACAAAGTTCATGAAATTAATCACGGGCTTGCCTAATTCTTTCCAAAACTAGATCTCAGAAATAAGAAATACTTACTAACATAGTAATTTCTTGTATACGAGGTTAAATCTTCTCATGCGTTACAAGAATATAATATTAATCATAGTTAATTGTCATGGTTAAAAATTAATAGTTGTAGTAAAAAAATATTGACCACAATAATAGAACGATTATTGATCGTGGTTTTTGTAAGTGTGGATAATACAATTATCTTTGATAAAAGTCATGACAAATATTTTTGGGACATGACAAAAATAGTTTTTATAGTGAAATAAGTTAAGTTTTTGCATTGATTTTATTGACTATGAAGTCAATAAAATTGTAAGCAATAGTAATTTTTTTTTCCGAGTGACATAAGATTTTGTGGTCTCATTTTATTTGCTCTTGATATTTATTCAATTATTTATAAAGTGGTTGCTCTATCAAGTAATGACCGTTTTGAATTAAGTAGCCTTTTAGGCAAAATTACAAAATTAGTCCCATAAGTATAGGGAGTGGCAAAATTAGTACTAGATATAATTTCGAGACTGGCAATTTTAGTCTTATAAATTTTGATTTTGTGGCAATTTTGGTCGTTTCGACCAAAATTGCTCGCCGGACAAATTGGAATTTAGGGTTCCAGTGGCCAAGTGGTCCCAACTTAAAAACCCGACATCTCATGTGACTGATGACGTGACATGAGAGGGAAAAGATGTTCTATTCCAACTTTTTTCATCCAAATATAAGAATATCTCTCTCTCTCTCTCCTCATCTCTCCAAATGAAGTTAAAGGTGAAAAAAGAAAGCTGAAAATATCTTCAATATCGGCCGGCAATAACTCCATCATAATAAACTGCTTTTGTGGCATTAGGACTACATTGACAACCTTTTGAACCAATGACAATCCTATGAAAAATTAATATAGAGTGATAGTTCAAGAAAAAAAACAAAAAATAGTCATAGAGAAACTGTATTACTTTATTCTTTCTTCATCACTAAATAATTACCTCTATATATGTACTGCTAATTATAAAACAATAATATACTTATATAAATTTTAATTTTTAAATTCGTGAAATCATTAATATTGTGATAAAACATAATCTATATATTACTTGCAACATACTGCCACTTGACATGTTGATACTAACCTTCCTGTTTTCTTTTAATTGAACGTTTTATCAATAACTATAAGACATCGATCCTCAAATAAATCGAAAAAAAGCAATTTCACATATTACCTACTCTTAATAGTTAATTGATAATTGAGTCCTAGTTATCTTTGTTCGTCGCGTTTGGTATCTTTTAATAGATACACACTGAATTTTACTTTAATTAAGTGTTGTGGGGGCGAAACATAAAATCAAAATTTTTGTGTTCTTAACTGCTTACATAATTTAATACTTAAGCATAAAAAGATAATATATATGTAGCAGATGGAAGCAGAGTTTAATTATGTATGCATAAAGCCGTCATTAGATAGCAAGAAAGTTTGAAATAAATCAAATTAAGAAGATATGGTTATTTTATCCGACCAAACTATATATTTTGCTTTGCTGCATATTCAAGTGCCCAATTTATATATTCGAATATAATTATATTTGTATTGCGTCTCATTTTATATATTTATCGTAAATTTTACAATAGCCAATGATTGTATTTTTTTTTTTACTTTTATCTCATATTTATAAAGAAAATAAGTTAACTTACTCGATCATTTATAAATATTTAAAAATGAACTTGTTAATATTACAAATTAGAAATTTAGTTTTCGCGAAAGAATATTCAAAAGTTTGTGTTCACGAGGAGGGCTAAAGAAAACAATGAAATAAAATGTCATGAAGATCATGGGGAATTTGCTATGTATCACCGACAGGATTAGGAACTATGTGTAATTAACGAGGATGTTTGACAATGAGAATTATAATTATAAGCATACAGAAGCAACATTTGACTTTTAGAAGTTATGATGTTATGCCATTCCATGAACAAAACATTTATGAAACAATGAATATCACCTCCATTATGGGCATATTTTTTTATGATCCTTGTCTGGCTTTTCAGACAACAATATGAGCATGTACGATGGAGAGCAAAACTATTATCACGATGATATGAATTGGTCATTGCAAATTCATCATTGAAGAATGGGGTTAATAAATATGTAATAGATCGTTCCGTGAAAATATTAATGACAAAAGCTTTATCAATATTATTTTTTTTAGAACGAGAGTGCATATTGTTTTTCTTTTATCAAAATAAATAAATAAATTTTGTTTTAGTAGTGTTTTCTAATGGGTGAATAGCAATTTACCCCATTGTGATATCGAAAATGAGCACATTACTCCCCTATGAAAATAATATAGCAATTTGGCCTCCTGTTCTTTTTTAAAATGAAGCAATTTACCTCCTTATACAGGGAGGTAAATTGCTTCATTTTTAAAAATCATATGGGGGTAAATTATGTTTTAAAAAATATAGGGAGGTAAATCGCTATTTAATTTTTCATAAAGGGGTAATTTGCTCATTTGCAATATCACAAGGGGTTCTTTGCATTTTTTCCGTTTTTAATATTTAAAGCAGGCTGCATATGTTAATTACTCTTTTAAGCTTATTTTCTATTTCATTTTAGTTCATAATTAATTTTTCAAAGGCATAATTATAGAATTTATAATCCCTCATCTAGACGTACCATCACTATATATGATTAAAAAAATCAATTATTCAAGCATTAGACTATTACCAAAATCAACTCTATTTAAGTTGACTCCTTCCTTTTATTTGGCTTTTTATTTATCGTGAATTGGGAAATTGTTACCTCTCGCATATTATGAAATTTCGAACAATTTTTCAAAGCAATGAACCTCTTTTTTATTTTCTTTTTCAGATAAAGTTGTTTGTGTTTAGACGGAGAGTTCGGCCGGCCCTACCTTTTTATTAAAAATTTCAAGAATATAAGGTCGTGTATATTCTAAAAATAGTAAAATGAGGAGTCCTTACTAGCTCCCTTTACAAAAAAAAAATAAAAAAAAAATAGTGAAATCGAAAACTAGGAGGTACAGGTCTGCCCAAATCGATCCCGCAAGTTCACTTTGAACTTGATTAATAACAATTAAGCGAACACATTGGTCCGAGCACCGCGAAACTCATAGAAAGCAACAACAACTTGCCGTGCGAGTCCCTGGAGCAATCCCCCTGATCCAGCCGCCCCTAAGTTTGCAGCCCCATCACGATTAAGTTTATACCATCTCGCATTAGGACTCCTCCAACGCAAAAGCTTAGTCTTTGGTGGAGATGGCCTTTTAAAGAAAAATCCCAGTGATCATATGTCATTTTTCGGACCTTGTACAACAACTGCATATGCGCTAACACAAACAGTTTCAGTGGTCGGGAATTTCCCAACATTGTATTTCACCTCATCACGTAGGCTCCAAATAAACCACAGGACGAGGATCGAAATGAGCAGCCCAACGTGCCCCTGAACCACAAATGGGGAGAAACCTTCCATCATGGTTCAAACTCATGGTATCGATGGTAATATTGGCAGGTAGTGCGGTCGGTAACAGCTAATTTGGAAGGGAAAATTAACAATAAGAGGAAAAAATGGTCGTTAAGGCAACAAAAGATTTTGCACTCTCTATAATTAAAATAAATATAACAACTCACGTTTTGATGAAACTCAAACTTTATAATTTTATAGTCATGAGATCTCAACTTTCCAACTAAACTAGACCCAATCTGACAATCCCTAATGATCATAAGCATGCAATTACATGGTAAAATTGAAAGCAAATTAACAAATAGAAACAGTCACCCTAATAAAATAAAGACTAATTATTGCTAGTATATGTAGCATATTTAAATGTGTGAATTTTAAATTTAAAAAACTAATTATTATTTAAAAAATATAGTAATTTGATAAATAAAAAATATAGAAGAATATAAAAAATTAAGAGAAATCATTGAAAAATGAGAGAATAAAAGGGATGTGGAAGTTGAGAGGAGAGAGAATAAGAAGTTAAGAAGAGATAGAAAAATAATAATTGTTAAAATTTATTAAAAAAATTGCCAGACAAAAAAAAAATGGGACACCAAAAGAGTACTCTAACTTAATACTAAAGAATCGAAAAAGTGAGTCATCTCACTAGCTAACATCCTGGAAAATTGAGGTGGTCATGCCTCATATTAGCCAACTGATCAAAGCATACATCTAGGTCACCAATATTCGTTTGATTTTCTTGATCATGCGCGAGATCTAATTACTTCCCCAGATACAGGACATGCCTGCAAAATTCCTAATATTTTGTTCCGATTACAAGTTGGCCAATTGAAAATAGCAAATTTGTTTGAAGGTTGTCAAATTTTCTCGAAATAGAGGGACAAGAACGTCAATGCTTCCATCTCTCGTGAAGGATGGTAGAAGAAATATCATTCCCTCTATCGGGGAGGAGGGCGTGAAAATGTATGGACCTCCACCTCCGAAATCAAGGTCGTAGCATGGGAACCTTAGCCAGCTAGCAACCTCCAAATTTGGCCACAAAATTGATTCTTTTGTGTCCGGCATTGCACTGGGGACAAGATCTTCCTCCTTCACCTTATAATTGGCAAAATCGATGAATGATTTGAAATAGCTATCATCCACCTTCATGACCGCCTCATGTAAAAGTTTGGCTGCATATGAAAGAGGTTCGCGTAAAAGGTTATCCACTTTAGCTCCTGCAAATGCCCATAGGACCAAATTGCCAAAATACTCATTTGGCACCCTAGGATTCAGTCGATAACGACCATCCACCGGTATTCTCACTTGGGTTGTCTCAAAGCCATTTAAGCCACGCGCCTTAGTTATAGCTCTCCATAGATGAGCCACAAGGCTCTCAAAGGTGCTGAAGGGCTTGTTTGTTCCATTCATTGAGGATGCCCTGGCCTTGAGCTTGGAAAGAAACTCCTTGGAATAATGAACTTTGTGGACCACAATATCCTCCACATTATTATCAATTATAGGAAACACTTTTTCCAGGTTCTTGGTTATGTATTCTACCCCTCTATGCTCAAACTCAAATTTCGGAGGGTTTCGAGGGGAGAATATTGTACGATCACGGAATGGTAGTGGATTGATATCAAGCCCTCGACAAGCTTCACCCCATGCAATCAAGAAGTTTCTCATTGCATATCCATCTGCCACTAGGTGGTGGACGGTGAACCCCACCACCATCGAGCCACACGAGAATCTCGTGACTTGAACTTGAAAGAGCTCCACCACACCTTCCAAGCTAGGGTGGAGGCTCAATAAAGTTGGTGAAGATTGAAAATGCACTGTTTCATTGAGGGGATGATCAACTGACGCCTCCACAAACCTAACACCCTCATCATTGAGAAGAATGATAGGCTCCCCATTGCCATCTATGCCGAGCCTTCCAGCACACTCACGATAAGCAGCCATAGTCTTTCTAAGTCCTAACTCAATGATTGCACTGGGTGGGGTTGGATGCTTGTAGGCGCAAATATTAGCTTCATGCTGATTATAAGTGACTTTATCAAAGACAGATAGGGGAGTGTAATCTGTGATCGGAGGGGGGTTGCCTTCATAGAAAGGCTTAACAAGCTTAGAACTTCCTATTTTCACTTTCATGGTCTGCTTGTATCTAACTTGGACAATAAGGATATCACAATACAACTTGGATTAAGGTTTCTTGGAGGCCATATCAGGGGTATATATACTAGTTCAGAATGCACTATACAATCTTTATTTCTTAAATGCAATTTTCTATTGATTACCCCATTCCACATTTGCCTAATACATTAAATGACATAGATTATAGGGCTGTGCCCTTTAAAACATTTTCCCAAATTAAAAAAAAAAAAATCAATTAAGGGATGTCCAAAATTAAAATCGGAGAAGTACGAGGTTCGTCGATCATGCTGTAGAATAAGAGAGTATCGTATAACAAAAGTATATGTATCCAATGTTTCATTCTAAGTAGCAAAATATCCTGTATTAAATAAAAAAATTAATGTAGAAATAGATTTGCATTCATATTAACATGGCTAAAAGCCTAAAACAAAATATATGTCTTTAGTACGGAATTTCAATCTTATCACTTTGATAAATAAGGCCTCGTTTGGCATTTTATTTTTTGAACAAAAATAAAGTATCATTTTCGTACCAACATGGGAGATTAATACTCGATTAGCTATTTTCATGATGCACGATTACTAGTTATGTAACTAACACGAATGGACGTGGGAGGCGGCATCTACGGACTTATACAAACCTCCACCGATCCCAGTTCTCGTCTTCATAATTAATTAAAACAATCTTTATCTATTTATTTTTAATTATATATATGATAATTAAAACAATCTTTATCTATTACCTCTCTATCTATTAATATATATATATATATATATTTATATATTTGAAGGGGATCTTTTTTTACCCAAATCCTTCAATTTTGACCAAACGGTGAATTCTTAGAATTTAGAAAATTTTTAATTATAAAAATACTTAAATAGTAGGTAAATATTAATAGTAGTATTAATAATTTTCTTATATATATGATAATTAAAACAATCTTTATCTATTACCTATCTATCTATTAATATATATATATATACATATATTTGAAGGGGGTCTTTTTTTTACCCAAATCCTTCAATTTTGACCAAATGGTGAATTCTTAGAATTCAGAATTTTTTTAATTATAAAAATACTTAAATAGTACGTAAGTATTAATGGTAAGTATTAATAGTAGTATTAATAATTTTCTTATATAGATAATTAAAACAATCTTTATCTATTTATTTTTAATTATATATGATAATTTAAACAATCTTTATCTATTACCTATCTATCTATTAATATATATATATATATATATATATATATATTTGAAGGGGGTCTTTTTTTACCCAAATCCTTCAATTTTGACCAAATGGTAAATTCTTAGAATTAATTTTTTTAATTATAAAAATACTTAAATAGTAGGTGAATATTGATGGTAAGTATTAATAGTAGTATTAATAATTTTCTTAATTGATTATAACATATATATATTCTCCACCCCCATATGTATTTGTGATAATGATTACTTTTATTTTAATTTAAAATAATTTTATGTTAAACGTATTTTAATTGAAAATCCACCATATGTAACCATAAAATAAATTTCTTTTTATTTTCTTGCAATTGAGATGATACGTATAAAACTCTGTAATTATGTAAACAAATGCCTGAGTAAATAAAAAATTAATAATTTGAAATCATTGAATCAAAATTACTTTCACATAATTAATTTTTTTAAATATAATATAAATTATAATTCAATTAATCAGTACATATTTTCTGACAATAATTAACATATTCAGTTTCTTTATATTTTATATTTTTTATATAGTGGCACCAAATTAGTAATTTGATTTTTAAAATAGAAAAAAAATCTATTTTTTTTCTATTTTAAAATTTAAGTTAGTCCTTTTTTAGAAAATTATAAGTATATGAAATCCACCAAAGAATTTAGTTAACAAGCATAATCTACCAATTTTTTGTTCGAATTCTCAAACATTTAATAAATATTGTTCAGGTTTAACTTTTTTAAACTTATCTGTAATTCTTGAAATAAAAATTTACTGACATTGATTTTTTTATTATATTTTCATATTAGATACGTTTTATAAATTTTATTCATAATTTTGGTTAAAAAAGACTCTTTATTTTAAGTTAAGCCATATATTATTATTATCAGCATAAAAGAATATGAAAAAAATATTTTTTCATGTAAAAAAAAGAGTAATTTGATAATTTTATAAATTTAAGGGACTAAAATGATAAAATTAAATTTATTGACCTTTATACCCTCCAAAAAGTCAAAATCCAGTTATTTTTTGGCCCAAAAATGGTTAGAGGAATCAAATTGAGACAAAAAGTAAAATTTAGGATACTATTAAATTCAAAATTTAAGGGACCAAATATAGTATTTACCCTAATTATAATCATATTCCATTATCATTTAGTTTTCTTAATTTTGAGCCAATGCTAATTTTTAGAATTTTGATTTTTTTTTTATTTTTTTAAATTATGGTAATTGGTTGTTTCAAATTTATGGAGAACATTAAAGATTTTTTTTTTTTAATTTTAAGACTTCACCTTTATGATTTCTCAAGCTTTCTGTATTTAGTTTCTAAAATTTATGCATTGTTAAAATATTTATGGTAAATAACAATGCTTAATAAATAAGAATTATGTATTTTCTAACAAAAACGTAACATATTTTACTCTTTTCTTATTTTTAAAATTTAAAATTTGATAAATCTTTATTAATGCCACTTCATTATATTATGTTAGGTGTATGTCTTATATATATACACACACATATATATATATATATATACATATGTATTATTATTATTGTTATCTATTAATCTATATAAGAAGGGTCAATTCTATTTTTTTAGAATTTTAAATTTTTTTATTATAATAAATATTCCTGTGGTTTGCTTTCCAATTGGTAAGTTAATAAGTGCTTTTAATACATAATTTTGATTAATTTAGACCATCAATCTTAATTACTGATTACATTACCATATTTTACTTGATTTTGCAACGAAAATCTGCAAGTTTTAGTGGATTGCAATATAATTAATTAATTTGAATACCTTAAAATTAGCAATTAATGTTCTAATTAGCAAAATTTCCATAAAAATATACTAAATATACAGACATGTTATTACTTTCTTCCAATAATTATGTTAATTAATATATTTGACCATATACAAATTTGGTAAATTGTATTAACTTTTGATTTTTGAAGAAAAATAACCAAAATTTGTTAAAGTGCACTAAAATCTGTTTCCATAATCTTTACATTCAAACTTAAGAAAGAATGCAACCAAAGACATGAAACGTATTTAACACGAACAATAAGGAAAAATGGTACTATAGTCGTGAAAACTCAACAAGTCAAAAGCAACTTTTTTGATAATATATATTTTTTTATTTTCTCATAATAATAATCTTCATAAATTTATTGAATGAGAAGAATTAGAGTGATAATTCATGAGAAAAGCAAAAATGGTCATAGATTAGCCCGAAAGGGCCTAGCTTAAGATTGGCACACTATTATTTATGGCCAGTTCTAGGTCTTTTAATTGGGCCGAATCGGGGTTTAGTTTTAAACTCATGACAACCCATGGACCAACCGGGTTGAGATCTGAATTAGGCCTCGACCATGCTCGAACATGCCTATTTTATTTGGTTTTACAAAATTGAGTTTTTTTTTTCTTCCCAAATTACTTTTTATGAATGTATCATGAAACAAAGAAATAATGAAATCACACAAAATTTATAAAAAAAATAATAATTAAAAATATATAATGAGTTTAAATAACAATTTGACTAACAAATTTACAATAATAATAAATTCAAAAGGAACTTAAGATGAACTTTGAAAAAAAATAAACAAAGAGTATTAATGACGTACAGTACTAGTTTAGACGTAGAACAATAAAGATTTAAAAAAATTAGAATTTCAAAAATAAAAAAAAATAAATTAAAATAGTCAACTTTGAATAATAAAATAAAATTTATATATCATGTATTATTATTATTATTATAATAATTATTATTACTATATAAAAAGGTCCAACGGGATCCTAGTCCCTGTATCAATATCGGACTGGCCCAGGACCAACCTTGTTTGAGTTCTCCCCTATATGCACGTATTTTTTTCTTTTTTCTTTTTCCAGCTAGTTTTAACGAATTTAATGGCAAGAACCACATTCGATGCAATGTTCAAATATGATAGCTGAGTCAAAAATATGAGGGACCAAATATGAATTATGTCATAATTGAGGGACCAAACGTGAGGAACTACTCAAGCACAACAACCACCAAATCAAAATCGGAAAAGATAACTCAAACTATACACCAAATTCTTCACGGAATGCAATAATTTTCATGTATAAAAGAAATGTATTATTCCTATATCAGCTTTTTGTACAATGGGAGGAGAGTAATTCTACGCTAACAACCAAAGTGGTCTTAACTAAGACCAAAAAGTAAATGCAACAACTAAAAACAACATATGAAAGATGCGATTAGTATAACCTGTCGGTATCTATACTATTAGCCGACAGGAAAATGATAGAGAAAATTATCCATCACTAGTTACTACAAAAATGGAAAAACACCAAAGAATGCTATATGCAACAAAAAAGTTATAATAGTACTTGACATTAGCTTGTATGGCTCGTAACGGTCCGAGTTGTTGTTATCAAGTTGTCCGGCGTTCACAAATTCTGTTTTACCAGTATTATTTAAAGAGACATTGACGGACAACGAACCTGTAAGATCAAAAGTTTGTGTGAATGAGTCGGGGATAAGTACAGAGACATGATTAAATGTTTGTATATGGTGGTATTTGCCTATAGCGGATGATAAACGAAACTTACAATCATAATTAGCCCATCCGATCCTTTGACCAGCCAAATCATATACAACGATCTTATCTTTCAGAACAAGGTCTGCATAAATGATTGAAAAGAAGTACATTGTCGCAGTCAATTAAAAATTTAAAAAATTAGAACATTAAAAGTAATGAATAAAAGATACGAATAAAACACTTTTTCCGTCATGCACACTACAAACATTTAAATTTCCGCCTAAAAATTTATGCTACGGTTGGATCTTGAAGTTCGATAAGAAAAAAAACAAAGGAAAAAGCAAAAGTATTAAAAAGTAAAGCGTAAAGTATTACTATTAGAAGGGAAAATAATATTTTTTTGTCTGGTTTTCGTTACTAAAATTATTCACTAAATTTTGTCGTCCGAATACTTAAGTATTGCCTTTACAAAAATTTTAAAAGTATTACTGAAAAACCCTATAAATTAGCAATAAAGTGCAAGAATTACAATAATCAACATATAAGTTTATGTAGTGATAAGAGCAGAGGGCAAACTCAACATAGTTTCATACCTCCTAAAATTGTGAATCCTTGACCCTGAATTTTCTGAATGCCGATGCACCAAACTGCAGCACCACCCTATAAATGCAAAAATCGGCACGTTTCCGATTATTATTTTTCATAAATTTCAAGAACTCCGTCCACCATTTCATGTAATACTATATATTAGTTGGTTCTCGAGAACAAAACAAATTAACAATGAGAAATTCTAATTCAAAGAATGACTAGTCGCATGATTGATTGGATATGAACAAGAACAGAGAGAAATTTGAGAAACATGAAACATTGACGTACAATGGAGTTCTGCTGCAAAAGGTAGTCCTGGGGTTGCAGTATCATTGATGCACCCCCGGCGAAGTTCAAACTAACTGGAGGGAAAATTTCCGAGACGCTAGAGGGAAAAATAATTTGATATTAAGAGGTAATTGAATATAAAGACACTTAAACAAGATTACACAGTTTGTGTAAGAAAAAAGAGACCTGGTGGTAGTTAAATAGCACTGGTTTCCCTTGGAAAGAAGAGGGCGTGCCGATTGAGAAACAGTTTGTTGAATCTGCAGACAACATGAACGACGCCATGTTTTCCACAAAAATCTTATAACAATGGAGTAATCAAGAAACACAAACTACTTTTTTCCTTACAACTTACTGCATTAATGAAAGGATCGTAAGCTGCTTCTGCAAGGTACGCCAACGTTGTTCCTGAATCAAATATTGTTCCACTGTTGTCTGATGTTGCAAAAACAGACGAATCAATAGGTAACATCTGCCCGTTTACAGCAATGCTTTGTAGATTTACATTGTAATGCGACCTGATCAGAGTTGGGACACAGAAAAAGTAAATTAAATCAGTGTCGTTGCGTCTAACTCACTGATATAATCGAGTTTAATAGTTCTTTCAATGCGCATAAAACAATCAATAAGTAAAAAAAAGACGATTTTGTTGCTTATCGACTTTCTGAAAAATAAGAAATTTTAATAATTTTCGTGTATTAGGCTGAGTAATTAATATACCAGAACAAAAATCAATTGTGTAGTCACTAAATTTACACAATTAAAATATTAAAAATAATTCGATTTTATTGCAAATTTGTATCAAATTTAACTTATATTGAGAAAATTTCATCCGATATCATGAGATTCAAATATGAACAAATCAAATGGTCATCCTATGCATGCTTAGAAGGATAAAAACAACTTATCGAGAAAATTACTTGTCAAGCATGAAAAACACATACTGTGATGGAACAAGTGAAGTGTAAACTAAATTTGGCTCGACAATCTGGCCAAGAACGAGTATACCGCCACCACCGTTTTCTCCTTTCAAGCAATGAGAAAATGCTTTCGGGACGATTCCCTGTGAAGAAAGCTGTGAAATTACGGACAGGCTCTGCTGTCCGAAACCAAATATGCCATCAACTGCCCTGTCTGGCTTGGTGAGGTCTCCAGTCTGCGATGTGCTACAACTGTGTCAAAAACAAACCTTGCAATTGTTAGGAAAATTGCAAGACAGATTGTGAAACGTGTGCAGGAAACAGGAATGAAATTTAACCTCAAGAAAGAAAGACTTTTATGTGGTTCGAAAAATAGAGTTTCTTACAATAGAAATCTCCATTAATTATGGTGTCTTTTTTTTTAGGGGGAATTATGGCGTCTGTTAAATATTGTAAAATTAGCACTGTACCAAAGCTGCCTATTAATTATTATCAAATTACAAATTTACCTATGATGGTAAAGTGTGTGTCAAAAAGTTATTTTTCCTTTTCTTCATAACGAATACCGTTACAACAAGCCAGCAAAGTGCAAAATTACAAATTTATCCCTAAAGGTAATCAGAATCTCAAAGAAAGTCTGCTTCTTCGGAGCTGGCTTTTAAATAGTCTCCATTATCATTAGTAGTATATGTCAGATATCAAGTTTTTTTTTTTTCTGAAAACTGGCTTAAACAATTCACATTAATTATTATAGCGAAAGTAATACTGAATCAAATTTCATGTCACATCAACAAGGCAGTCAGGCTAGACTTTCACGAAACAATAATTTAATACAGATGAAGAATAACTGACCCGAAAACAATGGGCGCGGAGGGATTCGATATCAACGAATTCCCGACAACAGTGTCGAGAGAAATCGTGTCAGACAGGTAATATCCCGACGTCCCACTGCCATCACCGTACTGGAATGTATACCCACACTGATTCTGAACCGAACAGACAGAATCAGAGGATTGAGCTCCTAGGTCACACCTCCTGTCTGAACATGAAATCAGCGAAGCTGTCGATGAGCTGGAAGGATCAAAGAACTCCAGCTGAATCTGGTGAAAGCCAAGAATGTTTAATACAATCACTGCCCTGATTCTGTTCTTCATAAACAAGATGCAACAGAGGTATCAACGGAATTCTAGTCTGGATCAAGTCTGACCAAATATAAACTAATGACACTATAATTGTAATTACACTTGTTGTATGATTGATGCATAATTTAAAGAGAGACAAGTGCAATGCGATTGATCATATTTGACCAAACTTAATTGGAATAAGAAAATTTTCAGACATGAAACGGAGATTTTTGTGAGATGAAGGATTGATGAACCTGGAGACCGCTGGATTTCGGGCAGCCGGCACAGGGATTGCAACTAATCCACAGGACATCACTTCCTGTATCTATCTGTACATAGAATTCTTTGGGAGGAGTCCCCAGTTTCACTCTTGTGAAGTATAGCCTGCAAAAACAGTTTTACCAGCTCTATATATATATATACGCCCTTGAATTATATTGATTTTCCCCTATATATATATATAAATTCAACTAATTAATTAATTGAGGGCACAAGAAAATAATCAAGAATTTGATATTATTACTGCAATTCAAGAAAATTCTTGAATTTATTCCATTTTATTAGTTAATATACAGAATCAGTTCTTTTGAGCGGATTAATTACAGAATTATCAAATTTAAATTGACTGAAAAACCAAATATTGCAGCCGTTCATTGAAAGGAAAAGAAAGAGAAAAAGCAGTTCTTCTTCAAGTCTACCATTAATACGTATAAATTGCTACACATGTCAACATAACATAACATACTCGTATATACGTATACGTATACATATACATATACTTACATTTCTTAAGAAAGAAGTGAAGACTTAATATGTTGTATGTATGTATGTACCCGACAAGATAAGGATCATAGGTGCCTTGGACAGGGAAATCAACGACGCCAAGAGGCTGTTGCTGCAAGAATCTGCCGTGTCTAATCCTGTCGCGTTCTCTGAGTTGATTCAGCTCCAATCCTTCGTGACTCGCCCTCTCCAACGTCAACGTCACACTCTTCCCTTCCCCACCAACCACCACCACCGCCACCAGAAGCACAGCCACCGTAACCGGAATATTCGCCGGCGGCATTTCGTACAAGCAAGCACCTCTCTCCCCTTTTTCTTGTTTTCTTTCCTTCTCTCTTCACTTGTAGCATATGTGATATATGTAACTATAGGTTATATCTATATGTAATATGTATTGCAGAGAGAGAGAGAGAGAGAGAGAACAGTGGTAACAGCCGATAACTGAAGTTTGATTTGGAAAAAAATGGATTACGTTTGTATTTATATGCAGACACGTTTTTAAATTGGGAAATGCTTTAAAAGGTTGTACGTTAAACAGAAAGAGTTATACCTTTCTTCCACGGGTGACATATATGTTACATTTTTGTTTGGACGACTTTTCTCCCATCCTTTTAATTATTTACAATTTCCCTATTACTTACTGACACATGGTTTGCTAGTTCCCTCCTGCAACCACCTCAATTAGTCTTACCCTTTCATTTTCCTTTTTTTATTAACTGCAATATTTTTTAAAAACATAAATTACAATTAGTTCTTTTAAAATTTATCAAAATATAAATATTTTTTTTTAAAAATAAAAAATACTCCTCAAAATTACAAATACTCTAATAAATACCTTCTCGTAACAGCTCATTGTAGGGGACATTTGCTAGGGTATTTGTAATTTCAAAGAGATATTCATAATTTTTTAAAACAGTATTTGTAATTATGACAAATTTTAGGAGAGCCCGTCGTAATTTACCCTTTTAATTATAATAACATGCCTTCTATTGTTCCATGATAATAAGGAGTGTCATACGATCAATGTCCTGTTATATGAGATTTTATCCATTTTAACTTCATGAACCTCACAATCTTGTTTTTAAAAAGACCCCTAACTAATAAGATATGATTTTAAAATTTATAAACTGCTCAACCTCTTTATATACGATCGATGAAAAATATGTACCAATATCACTTGCAAAATAATTAAAATATAATCACAACAAACTAAACTTTCATAAAATTTCTTAAAATGATACATTTGACATGTGACTTAAAACAATCAAGTTCCCACATTATTGATTGGGAAATTTAAATACACAAGTGCTACATTTGTCATGTTGGTTATAAAATTCGCAGTAGCTGCAACTTTTATTTTTAAAATATTATAAAATAAAATTTAAAAACCTTTTGATTCCGTTTTCATTTATTTCTCAAAATTTTCAGTCTTTTATGTTTGAAAAAGAGAGAATGTATTTTTTCTATATGTTATAATTTTAAGGTATTTTTATTATTTTTTTCACGCCAGTCATTATTATATATATATATACTTTCAA
Source organism: Sesamum indicum (assembly GCF_026168435.1). NCBI lineage: Eukaryota > Viridiplantae > Streptophyta > Magnoliopsida > Lamiales > Pedaliaceae > Sesamum > Sesamum indicum. Next base: position 6,221,625 of record NC_142665.1, on the reverse strand, counting down.
TTGTTGATCTAATAAAATAAAATTTAACTGTATTAATATGAGACCACTAATAATTCTCCGGTAATAAAAAGAATCGTCAATTAATTATCGTTTAAATAAAAGAAACATATTAATTAATTTGGCTCAAATTTCATTAAACAAAAACCAAAATTGAATTTCTCGTAATTTTGGTGGCTGTTCCATAATTTGAGAAAAGAGTTGGGGCATAAATAAAAAAATATTGAAATAATTGGTGTAATATGATTCCACACAACCTTTAAAGATACTAAAGCGAACAAAGAACCTTTCTGATACCACTCTTTATAGAGTTTGATTCATCCACTACTGCCAACTCCAACTCTTGTTCTTGCGTGCTGACTCTGCACTTTAGCACACTTTGGTCCCTCAATTATTTCAGTTTTTCACTCTGGTCCCTCCTTTTTAGTGCTTTTGTCTTTTATTCTTTGAGGCCTTGCAACTTGCAAGAGGTGGCCTCAAAAGCTAAGTGGGGTTGCACTTTTCTATATTACATCTTTGCCCCCAAATTATCTTTTGCTATTCTTATCCAATTCCAATCTATTTTCCTCAAAAACTTCAACAAATTAACAATAATTTGTATACAGCAGATACATTAGATTTGTATGGGATCTCAGCGTTAACAACTGCCCGTTGTATTAAAATTGAAGTTTCAAGTGTTTTTAAAAGAATTCTAAAAAATATACCAAACACTTCCATATGCCCTATAGAAAAAAAAAGAAACATAATATTAAGAACAAAAACTTTAGTGATGATATTAAAAATTGTCACTAATTATATATATTAAGCGATTATAATATTCATTTGTCACTATATTTAATTTTGTAGCTACAATTATTGTACAAAAGTTACCATTAGCAATAATTAATGATACAATAACCGTACATAAATTTATCGTCATAAATAATTAATGACATATATAACAACAATCCAATTAAAATAAATATAATTATCACTATATTTGTATTATCACTTAATTATCATCATAGATCGATGCTTCATTCATTATCGTCAATGACAACTTAATAAAAGTTTCCTGCACTAACGATTTTGAAAATTATATTGTTATAAAATTAAAATTATTGTTTCTTCATATAAATTTTAATTTTGAGATTGTTTTTAATATTTTTTTCAGTGATATTATCTTTTACTTATGTGATGGTATAATCTCGACTTTGATGGGCATATTTGAAATTTTCTTTTTTTAAAAAAAAAAAAAAATCTAATTCTTGACTAGGTGACCCCAGTACTCATCTCCCAACTAGCTAGCTAGACACATGATCAATTGGGATTGCAAAGCAACAAAGTAAAATAATGAAACCTGTCTAAGGTTGTATCTACACTAGTTTGCAAATGTTGGACCAATTGTCTAGCTAGGATATAAACAAAATTGGACAACCTTTCTCATAATGTGACTTTGATTTCCTTTTATCATGAAACTCAATTTCTTGCAGAAATTTTATCTTTGTTATTGGATTTAATTTCAACCCAACATAATTTATTGGGATAATTGCATTTACACACCTTTGATCTATAGTTTGTTTGTATAAATTATTTTTTTGCATAATTACATAAATCACTTATGAGAACCAAAAAATAGGAGAAAATTTTATGCGTAATGATATGTACTTTTTCAAAAAGCAAAAGGTGGTTTATGTAAATAATATTTCTGGTGGGTGTATGTATAATTATTCAAAAGAGAATGATAATTTATGTAAATAAATTATAGATTAAGGGCTGTAAATATATAATTATTCATAATATATTTCATTTTTTTATTAATGTTATTTTTCAATTATAACTGCATACTCGACCATTAAATTAGTCAAACTCGACTAAATCGCTCAATCTGAAAAAAATAATTAAATAATTTTGAATTAATTTTTTAATAATCGGCATATAATAAGTCAAGTTAATTAAAATTTTCTTGGAAAACCGATGGAACCCAACTACCATAGTACAAACAATTTGAGTACCACAAACATTTAGATGAAATTGGGTTTTTATTTTATGAATCCAATTCCATTTGGTAGGAAGCAGCGGACAATGTGGTGTAGGACCGTTCCTCTCTTGTTCACTACCAAGAAATCAAAAGGAAGTGGGAGAGGGAACATCAAATTCTTATCACTTTATTATTTTCACTGTTGTCTCATCTCAAACGCTTATATGCCCTTCTCCTACACAAAATATAAAATAAAATAAAATTTCTATATTTTTATAAAAATTATAAGTGTATTTTTTTTATGTATAATATTGTTTTGGCGACAAAAATAAAAATTGTTTACCTCTGCTGATTTTTCGACGAATTAATAAATTAATAAATTGATAAACCTAAATTAATAAATTCAAGGGCGATAGTTTCTAACTTACATTAATATGAGGAGAGCAAAGCAGTCAAAGATGAAATTGAATTTATTTATAGCATAATTGAAATAGCTAAAAACACCTATGTAGTAATTACATAGGTGCCTCTAGTTTTCGGCCCGTAAATATTTTATTTTTTATTTTTTTATAAGTTTTAAAGAGCTAAAATAATTTCTCGAAAATTAAAAAAAAGATAGTTTTATTTTTATTCAAATCAATAACTTGATTGAATTCCATCCAAATATAATTTTTTTGATGAAAAATCGCGACAAAAGCCATTCGAATATTTCCACATGTTTAGTATTATAAAATTTATTTATTTATTTATTTATTTTTAATTCATGAATTGAAAAATAAATTTTTTATTACATATTTAGATAAGTTATTTAAAGAATATCATATTGAAAAGGAGGCTAATTTCAAGCCACCTAATTAATGCCACAAAAAGCATGAAATGAGCGTTGAGGTATGATATGACTGAAGATCTGCTTCAATATCATTATTTAATTAGAATTTTTACAATCTTATTCTTATCTAAATTAGGCAGCAGGCGGACAATCCATAACTAACATGTTCATGCGTCATCGCGTATGTATGAGGCAAGAAAAAACAGACCGACTCCCTATAGATGTAATAAATGAGTAATATAAATGAAGAAAAAGCCATCCATTTTAAATTTTATTTGACTATAGAATTAGAGAAAATTTTAACTCAGATCAAATTTGGTCGAATTTGAACCAATTATATGATAATTATAATATATTTGTTATGTGATTGGTGTACAATTCAGAAAAAGTGACAAATCATATCATAAGTGTATTATACTTATTTTGCAACTAACTTGATTTGGACGAACCTGATTTGGACAAAAGATTTTCAAAAATCTAGTTAGAACCTTGATTGCCAAGACACGGGAGAGTTATAGGGGTGTTTGGGTGAGTTTACAAGCTCTTTTTAAATGTTTGAAATCATATATATAAGATATTAATGATTGGATTTTGGTTTCATACTATAAATGGTGGATGAAATTTCATTTAGGCATGCAAATTATTTTGGCACTTAATTATGACTTAATTTACCAAAAACTTCATTTTTTTAATTTCCGTAAAAATCTTTTGACTAATAATTGTAAATAAGTTACTCGATACAATTAGCAATACTCAAGCCAATCAATACATCAACATGACTAACAACGATAATAAATTACAATACCTCACACAAGTCAAGATAAATACTTACACGTTCGATTGGACTTGAACCTATGATTTTGAACTTGTTCATGGGACATCAATTTTAACATTAACCATTGGGCTGAGACATCGGTGATAATTTTGGTAAAACTTTTATTATTATCAATTGAAGAAAAATCATATTGACGATAATATTAAAGTGATATTATCAAAATGATCCATCAAATTGGCTGCAATTCAGTAATAAGAAGATTGTATGTTAAGTTTTATATAGTATTTGTGATGTGGGCAAAGCATCCCACATTGGTTGCAAACGAAGAGTTTGAGTGATTTATAAGTCCCAAGACATTCTCTCCCTAGCGAGGTTAGAACAAACCCGTGAGACTTATATGAAATCAGAGCAAACAATACCTTGCGCAATGGGTCACAGATCGAGTCGCAAGCCGCACCATCTGGCGTCGTCTGTGGAAACGAGAGCATGTGCCCCTCCCAAGCCCTTGTTTGGGGGCTGATGATGTAAAATTATGAGAAAAAACAATTATGTGCTAAACAATCTAAAATGTAAAAGTAAAATTATGTTTTTCAAGCTGAAAGTATTTATTTCAAGTAAAATCAATTCTTCATACAATAATATGAGAAAGTGTGTTGTTGTTGTAGTTGACCAAAGACCAATTAAAAATCCTGATTTGTCCCATTGATATGAGGAAGGTTCCAAACAGGTTCATGTTTGGACATAGGTGTTGTGAATGCAAGTGACTGGGGAAGGCTTTCTTAATTAAATGCATGTATGTTTCACCATACGGACCAAATGTTATTCTCTGTTTGGCTTCTTCCAAGATATTGCATTTTCTCTTCTATTTTATTAAATATACATATTATGTGTACACAGTTCTCCTTAAAGAAATTAGATGGTCCCATCCTTATACACATGGGTCTCGTTTGATCGTATAATTATGCATGATTATTTATCACGTCAAATTACATGTTTAATTCTCAGTATTAGTCTATAGTAGGATTAATTTTTCTTTTTTTCTTATACACGCTTCCACTCTCACTTTGATTTTTTCCTTCTTTGTGAAAGTACATGCACGCTTAAAAGAATATATTTTAAATTATAATAATTTAATAATAAAATATAATAAAAGAATATTGTTTTTTTTATTTTTTTATTTTTAAAAAATATTTGAGTTTGGATTAATTATTATGTCAAATTTTGAGGTAGATCGTTGTAATTTACCCAATATTTTATTTAATCGGATTCTATTAATCACTTACGCCACAACCAAAAGTAGACGGCTTAAATAGACAGAAAATTAGGTTGATGTTTTCTTATTTGACTGATGTGCAGCCCAGCCATGTCGGCCGGCGCAACAGCAAAGCCCTAATATTGAACCTCAGTTTAACATGAAGCACAAACAATACTAGGTTTTCAAAGCCCAACTACATCTGCCTTAATATATTTTTAAACAACTTTTTCGCCAAAAGAATAGTTTCTGTATTTTTTTCACCTATGAAATTTTGTGATTTGGGAAATTATATTTATCACTTCTAAGGTTTGTTTTCATCTTACAAATAAATTTTCCGATTGGTCAAAACTCACTGAATTTGTTGATATTAACAAAAAAATTGAATGAAAATTGATATGTAAACTCAATTGATTTATTACTGACCTATTGCAGGTCAAACAATTTTTTTCGAACTAAACTACCTTTTAAAATTGAAGATATACCTCCACACATGCATTAACACGTGAATACGTATGAGGGTAATTTGATCATAAAAAATTATTTGACATGCAATAAAGTCAGTAATGAGTCAATCAGAGATAAATATATATTTATTTTTATTATTTTGTTAATATCAACAAATTCAGTGAATTTTAACTAATTGAGGGACTTATTTGTTAGACGGAAGTAAATTTCAAAAGTGTTAAATGTAATTTCTCAAACCACATGGGATCTTAGTATAATACACCAAATTTTAGAGGGGGGCATGTAAAATTATCTCCATATTTTATGTATATACAGAATTTTAAAGATACTTTCATAAATTGTATTATTTATCTTTTATAGTGTCAAAAGTACCAAAAAAAAGTATAGAAATATTTAAGATAGTAAATAAGTGAAATATTTTAATTTATGAAAAAAATATTGATAAGAAAATATAATACATAATGTTGGAGAGAAAATCAAAAGTAAAAATAATTGATTAATTTTTTTGGAAAAAAGGGACAGATCATAATTAAGTGAGATATCAAGAGGGTACTCTCACTTAATAATAATTAGTAATTTGTGGCATACCATGTATGCAATTTTTATAAATATGATTTAAAATAAAAATATTTATAAATTTTTATTATTTAATAAAGTATATATAAAATAATAAATTAATATTAAATTTGTAAAAAATAGTGACAGAAAATGAATAAAAATTAAGAAATAACAAAAAATAATTATTGAAAGATAACGGGGGTTGGATAGGTATCTGGGGGGAGTTAATAAATAAATTAATAGATAAGATTTTTTATCATAATTAATTAAAATGATCAAAAGTGAAAAGTAATTGTGATTAATAATTAACTATGGTTAAGCAACGATGATGGGCAAGAAATTTTAGTAGGTGTTTTGATTATAATAAAAAATTATGATAAATACTTTGAGCATAGTTAAGACGATAGCAAATATTAATTAATTATAAATTAAGATTTAAATTTTAGATTAATTTATTTAATTATAGTTGATAATATTAATTTATTAGAATTTTTAACTATACTCATTTGTAATGTTACGAGAACGGAATATGACGATTTATTAAATATTACGAAATGATACGATTGTCCTTATATATAAATATTTATGTATTAATTGTATTATCACACACATATTTATAGATAAAATTATGAGTAATCAATAAAATTGTATTATCACCTAGTGAAACAATACGGACTACTATCAGTTGCACAACGTATTTTATTAGTATTTGTTATAATTTTTTATTTTAATTATAATAATTAATTATAACAAAAAATTATACTTTTTGCTAATCATACTTTAATAATTGGAATAGCGGAAAAAGGCATAGAAGTGATGATTTAATCTTCATAAATAATTAGCATATTATTCTTCTTCGAAGAAGTAAAATAAGAAGCTTCCAAAAACAATGTCCTCAGTTCTATCTATCTCTTCAAGGCCTGAAGATCAGAATAGTATGTTTTCAGCCATCCTTCGATGATCTCAATCTCTCTTTTCCTTTGTAGAATGAGCCAATCTGGATCAGTTTTGGCTGAGTACAGTATGTCCAGACAGTGTGAACCTGCACAATACAAGAATAAATTATTTTTTTTTAAAAAAAATATTATCTACGACCCTCTAATTGTTCAAATTTATTTATTTAATGATGCCTTTTTCTAAATCAAATAAAAAAAATGGCCCTCTTTATATATTAATTGCTAAAATTATAAAATACATTTTTTTATTTTCTCACTTATCAAATTATCACTTATTTATTTTCTCGTTGTCTTCTTTCTTTTGGAATGTAATATTGTATGACCAAATTGTCCTTGGCATAGAAAGGGTAAAGAAACACTTGAAGGATATTAAAAATAATTATTTACCATTTCTAATAACTTATAATCCAAACAGACAAATACCCTATTTTAATATCCTTAGGACACCCTCTTTCCAAATACACGCAGTCAAAATTTTTATTTGAATAATATTAATATATGTTTTGGCAGACAAATATATACTCCAACATCATCCTTTTCTATCAATTATTAAAAATAAAAAATAGGGCCAAAATATTCAGGTAATTAATTAATAAAAAAAAATCTTATTCAAATTAGATTTGATTAAAATTAAATTAATCACACAGTATATATAATACACTTATTACGTGATTGATCAATCGTTTTGAACTGTACATTAATCACAAGATTTGAGTCTAATTTGGTCGAGAATTTCGGATTGATTGTTAATTACTTGACTTAGACTTTGTAAACATAACTGAACTAAGGTTAGTAAGCATACCTTTGGGCGTAGTTACCGCAACTATACTTTCTGACAAGTCTTCTAGCACCCTATGATTGGAAATTCGGACACATAGTTAAATAAAATTAATAAAACATAGTAATTCATTTAAAAAAAAGAAAGAATTTGAAATTAATTGAGTTATAATAATTTTATTTTACCCTCCGCTACTGTAAGGATCTCTGAGACCATTGGAAAATATTATGTTGCTTCCGAATCGGTTCAAAACCAATTTAATATCCTGCATTTAATAATTACACGAAATTATATCAAGTTTCCAAAATAATTTAACTAATTAATAATTTTTTTTATATATATAATTAAAAAAATATGGTTAATTACTTACATGGCCTCCGTAATACGTTGTAATCCAATGGGGACGAGGTGGGACACCATAAAAGTCCTTACAACTTTTAGCAAATTCATGTAAATCGAATGGAGCTGCTGGAAACATTGTGTCGTTTTCTCCTCTTCCAATCGGTATCACTATTTCACTACAAGTCTGCAAGTAATACAAAGCCCCCATAAATATTCAACTCAAAAAGTGATTATATATCGGAGAAATTTCTAATTAGGAACTCAAAATTGTTTTCTTCTTAATTAAATTTAATATATGAAATGGGATGAACATAAAATTGTGATAAATAGCTATGTACTTCACACATTTCAGATTGTCGTAATACTCCTATGATTATGTATTAAGAAAATATTAGTAGAAGACTCTAAAATTATTGTTTCAGACAGGAATTTTTGTGTAATGTCAAAAAATATCCGGAAAAATTATATTTATACTTCACTAATTTATAATTTATTTACACAAAACACACTTATTTTTTGTGTAATTACTGAAATCAACCTAAAAGCCAAAAGGTAGGATTAGTTTGTATAATAACGTCAATGTTTTCAAGTAGTATATGTGTAATTTTTCAAAAAAAAAAAAAAAAACCATAGTAATTGACAACGGTAAATTGTATAAATGGATCATATATTAAGGGTGTAAATATAATTATTCTCAAAAAATATATATTATTTCGGTAGTTCCAAAAATCATGAAATGTTCCTTATAAAAACTCAAATAGTTGGCATTTAAGGGGGTGCTTGCAAATAATAAATAAGCAAAATTAAGTTAATTTCAGCTACAAGCAACTTTTATTACTATTTATCTTACAATTTTCTTTCTATAACACGCACTAATCCAATATCAACATCACAACCTATATTTTGTCTACATATGTGATTCCACACTATAATAATAGATTTTTTCACGTTGGATACATATAAAACAAATAATTCATTAAAAAAAAAATAAAGAACAAAAAATAAAAGGAAGGATGAATAGCTGACTCACTTGCCATTCCCATCCAACGCTAGTTTCGCTAGGATAATTATAGGCATTTGTATCATAGCATGTCCTATTCCCTCTGTAAGACACGACGCCGGCGAAAATCCGGCCAATGACATCAGTCCCTGCCGGAGCTCCGTCGATCCCTTTACACACAACAGTCACCGGATACGTTGGCGGATGATTATACTGAGCTGCTACAGAGTACATTGTGTCCAAGAAATCCTTCAGCTCATCAGAATTATTCAAATGCCTGAAAAAACAAAATACTAAATTTTGACTTATAATTCCTATTATTGATAATTTTCTAGTGATATTTAATTAAATACTTTTGGCTGGTGAAAGAATAAAAAAAGAACATATTAATTAACATTACGAGCAAGTCTTGAATCTTTGACTAAGTATGGAGAGGCCTTTAGGTTTTGATGCCACTTTGTCGATTTCAGCCCATGAGTTTTTAATAGTTTGGTAGCAGTTCTTGCTGACCTCCTGACGAAAAAATAATGTATATATATACCACTATTAGTTAGTGATTTTTTTCAAATTTAGAAAAAAAAAATACTTTATAAAATATACAGAATTAATTATATTTTTTTTTACAAATACCTCAAAGTCCTTGGTTACAATCGAGTAATATCCATTTTGTGGAGTAATATTGTCGAAATAAAGAACCGGAGCTGATGATGCTAGAGCGCCTAGAGCGATGTGTGGATACTTGAGCCGAAACCACGAAGCTAGCTCTGAAATCAAGGAATACAAATCAATTATTTATAAAATATCACATCTAGATTCTTTATTGTAAATTGATATTATATTTTATATTAAATCGACAACAATATGTATCTATGAGTAATATTAATATATATAATGTGTACTATATATTAAGTTAAATATGGAATGTGTATTGATTTACAATAAAAGATTTTAATTGAAAAAACATTGCATATATACTAATAATGAACTCACTTCCTCCGTAGGATCCTCCAACGACAATAATTGGAGAATAATGTGCTGCAAACTTATGCTTTACGTGCAACAAAATCTCTGCATAATCAGCTATAGCTTGAGCTGAGCTAAAATACCCACGCAGCGTAGCATTTTTCATGGCGTCCTCCATTTTTCCAAAAGGCACTGATTTTCCATAAAATCGATGCTAAACCAACACCAAACCAATCAATAATATCGTACAAACTCCATCTTCAATTTTCTTCCACTAAATGAAAAGCAAAAATTGCTTGCTTTTGACATTATTCTGACATATATATCACATCAATTATGTTATAAATAACTGACATTACTTAACCTTCAAACTATCAGTATTTGTCATGTCCGTCGACATATCATTCGACTAATCTTTCCAAAAAGATTGATCATGTTATATTTTACTATTATACTTAAAAAAAATAGTTTAATTGATTGATCAACTATGCCATCTAAATATTGCTTTTTTAGAATGGAGGGGTGTATAAAAAAATTTGATAAATGCAACAGGCCTACCAATTAAAATAGTAATTATATGCAAAAACCCCTGAAAAATATTAAAAAAAAAAAAAAAGTTTGGCAATTTGGCCCTCTGAACTTTTAAAATGATCAATACTTTTACCTCAATGTAAACTGAAAGAGACTTGAAATGAGGAGCATTATCATTAAGAAAACCAATAACTTCCTGGTCTTCATCCAGTGGTGCTTCTGCTCCAAGATAAGCAAAAATGGGGGAATTTGAGGTTGGGCCACCCCAATACTTAGAATTCACAACATATCTTTGTCTGAAAGTGGCATAACTCTGAGGGGCATAGTTAAAATGATCAAGAGTTTGTGAGTAGAAATGTGTCTTAAAATCTTTTGAAATGGCTGATGTAGAGATGACGTCATCAGGGTTTCTCAAGATCAATGCTTCTTTGTTGTGGGGAGAGAGTCTTGGGATTTTGTGTGAGACTGATTGCAGGAGTAATGGGAGAAGAAGGAGAGGGTAGAATTGGAACAAAAGTACTCTAGAAGGTGTCATAGTTTTGGGAGGGATCACAAACTTATTGTTCCAATTTGTATTTTCTTGGAATTTTGGTTGCATGGATATGAGGTATTTATAGACACTTATTGGTAGAATATGTGGTACATTATTATTTAGTTGACCAAAAAAAACCATCAAAAAAGACAAAATAAAGAATTATTTGAAAAAAATAATTTGTTTTAGAGTTGATTATATCGGTTTGAGATTCGCTTTTTTAATTAAATTGTAATAATAAATCATTGTTATGAAAAAGTCTATATGTTGATTTTTCTTCTTGAGAAAAAAATTAAATAAAAACCCTTTATTGGATGGAGCAATTATTATTATTATATGATTATTTTTATTTTTATTATTTGATTTGAACGCTTTCTTCTTTCTTCCCTTGAATGATAAAGATGGAAGGAAAGGTGTAATTAACGTAGCTAATACTAATTTCATCACAAGATCTAAGCCTCTTGATTTGAAAATTTGCAAATAGTTAAGCCAATGAAAATTCTTGTGAATGCAAATCAGGAAAAGAATTCCGATTTCAAAGCCATAATTAATAACATTTCTTCATATTAGATCAACAATGAAATATATGCAATTTTTTAATTCGTTTTTTTTTTTTAATCAAAGTCAAAATTTTAATCCAACTACGCCAGCACAACGACTCTCCTCGACATATAATCTCATGATCCGTGGTATTTTATATCATAAAATCAACCAAAAACTCCATATATAGTTCAAGAAAATACCAACATTATTTCACGTATAATATATATATAGAGAGAAGAGCGACAAGTAAAAACTTTTTCTAAAAAATTGAAACAAATATATTGCTTTTTTATATTTAATGTCTTCAATTGTAAAATTGAAATAAAAATGAATAAAACATATCGTCCACCCAAAGTTTACGGAATTGGAAAAATATATATTTTCCCTAGAAATATTAATTTCAACACAAATCACTTCATAAATCAATAGTAGATTCTTCCTTCTGAAACTGAAATACTGTAACTTGATAAGAATTGTTATTTTGGATGAGAAAGAGCTTTATGTAATCAGCAGCAAGCGAACACTGTTTTATATTTTAGCAACTTTACCGAAAGGCTGCAGATAGAGATGATGGCAAACCCTAAAGGTGGAAGGTGGTTATGAAAATTTTTGTTGTATTAATATGAGTGTATACATTGCAAGTCAATGCATACTAGCAGTCACGGCACACAGTATAGTTTGTACAGATCTCGATAAAATTATACAATTCTTCTCGATGACTTTTATTTTCCATATTTATATTGAAAAAGTATAAATTATGGTAGCTAGGGGTTATTATATCGCCTAGGGTTATATCGTACAATTCTTTTTTTAAGGAATATGCTTGGTATACAAAAAATTTTTAGACCGACGATATACAAATATTTTTATTGATTTGTAAAGGAAAAGTTAATTCTTTTTTTTCCCGTATAATACAAAAATACGTATCTATAAATATGCATGAAGAGCACTACCAAGTTAGCATTAAACTGCATACTCAACTATTAATGTGAAATTGATCAATAAAAATTTATTTGAACATTCAGCCAGCAACGCAATCACTATGATTTTTTTTTTTTTTTTTTTTTGTGATTCGTTAATTCAGTACAAAAATAGTGATAATATATGAAAAATATTATATTTGATTTAATTATATTATTTGTTGAACTTTAATTCGATTATTCATCGAATCAAATTTGGTTTTTCATCAATTCCATCTGATTTGATTAATCACATTATTTTGTAATTATTTACCAAAAAGTAGAAATGCCCATGTCCACTTTAATTAGCTGCTAAAAATCTGCAAATTATTGAAGGCCTTTCCAAAATTGGCAGCTCGCTAAAAAAGAAATTTGACCAAAAGTTTCGAAAAACTTGCCTTTTCCCTTCCCATTATACACTTTCCTTAGAAACTCATTAAGTATATATGTTAGCATCATATTAGGAATTATAAGCATATTATTAGGCATTTTAAACGTATTAGTAAAGATTTTCCTTTATATATAATCTCATACTAATTAGGAGAAATGTTTGGAATTTGATCCATGCTAACAGATTTATTTTATTTATAAAGTTAAAACATAAAATAGTTTTGAAAGATTGAGTTCTCATGTAAATTTGTTTTTCTGAGTACCAAACCATAATTTAAGAGCATCATATATTGTTAATGTAAATTTATTTATATTATGAACATCGATAGCAAAATTGAGAACGCAAGAGAAGTTAAAGGACTTTAGGTTAAATATATTTTTGGTCTCGTAACTCAGGTCATTTTGTGTTTTCGTTCTTTGACTTCCTAAGGTAGCATACTTTGGGGGAAAAACAGATTGTAATCGCGAAAATTGAAAAGATGTAGGATCAAAATGCTACCTTAAAAAGTTAAAGGACGAAAACATCAAATAACTTAAGTTACAGGACTAGAAATACATTTAAGCCAGGAACTTTTTTTGCAGCAACATATTTGGCGCAATTCAATTTATTACTCTCTTCTTTTAGGCCTCGAAACTATAAATTTGTTCGCACTAAATTAGCAAAAATAATACTTACTTCTTAAAAAATTGCGCTTTTAAATTCAAATTTGACTAGCTAGTGACAATTGAGAAAAGGAAAGCGTAATCATACCACAGTCTTAACACTGAATATTATGGTCGACATAGCAAAGTTGCTTCGTGCCTCAAATGTGTAGCATATTATTGTGTTCCCTCACTTTCTGCAAAGTTATAACATACATTTCCGTTGGTTTTCTATTATTTCAACTCAATTTGATTAAATTTCCAAAACGTATGAGTATTTATTGACTTTTCGCACTGTTATTCAATCTTTGTGGGTGTGCAAAACACATTTCATGAAAATCAATGGTTCTATTCAAAAAGTTCATGATGATAATGCAGAATTGTTTTTGTTCCCTGTTGGTAATCAAGTTTGACTCGCAAAATTGCAATCATCATGAGATAATGCACTATACGTCATATTCGAGTTGTATCTTTTATTCTATTTATTGTCATTTAGAATCATATTTTGTTTTGTGGAGTCGATTTTTCACATCCGCAATGATCCCGTCAAAATTTGAGAATTATTCTCTTTCAAGTGTATTTTAATGAACTTTAAGATTCAATTATAAATAAATTGTCAGAAAATATTCTATAAATACATATCATGGCAGCATGATATAGTCCAGGATCAGACCCCAAGTATTAGGATTCTAGAAGCAGCTTCAATCAGCTCAAGAGGGAGCTCCCGCGTAAATAATTTTTCATTTTTTTTTGGTTCAAGAGTGTGCTTTCTATGCGCATAACCATTTATCTTGAAAAACAGGTATTTCCTAATTCTACTCGATAATTTGGAATACCATAAACATCGATCGGATCCTGAAAATCGACTATATATTAATTATTTATATACTCATTTCACTTTTGCCAGCCATGAGGTCTTAGATGAGCTTTTGTTTTTTATCCATTACTAAAGCTATCAAATACCTGGTTACAATTGAGTTATAATAACAATTATTACAAAATTAAACAAATATAAACACCCATACTTGTGATGAAAACCAAAATCTCACAATTTTGGGACCTATTAATTAACGAGTTGAGGCTCACAAAATTGATTCTGCCCGTGTTAATTATAAAAACTATAGCTGTACCATGAAATTTGAACTCATAATCTCGTATTAATTATAAAGTTATCTCAATTATTAAATCAAAACTTTATTGATATAAAATTATGCATGTGTTTCAGAACTCAAATATCTATCTATCTATATATCCAAGAGAAGGAGTGTTAATTCGCCAAGTACAAGTAATTTATTGGATATATATTTAACTTCCTGTGTGGTATATATGGGGTAATATTTTGCTGCATTACAGTATCTATAGAGAGATATTTTGCTCTGACAACGTTTTCCACAGTCGAAAAAAATCTGACAACTAAAAGTAGAAAAGACGAATGGTGCTTATAAGTTGGTTAATAACTGTTTATAACAAGCCACACTTTCCTCTTGCACTGATCATGATGTGAGTGGTGCAGGTCTTACTAAAACTTTCCAGTTTTGTGCATCTGGTCCAGTGCCGTGCAGTGCAGTCCAGGTTCTATATTCTTCACGCGTGTGGTCTAAACAAGCCCCACTTTCTACCATTTTTCAGTCAATCTTACTTTCTAAGTTATGAGGTATTCGGAGCTGCAGCTTTCTGAAAGCTGGAAAAGAAAATATTTGTGTTTTTCTGTATTGGAAAGCTTCAAAAATATTTGTACAAGGTTCATCTATATGTATTCTTATGCTTATATAATTGGAATGGGCCTTGTTTTTTGTGTACTGAATGTATGGGTGATTAATGTCTCATACCTCTCGTTTATGCTATATATAAAAAAAAAGGAGTTTCTATACTTACAAACATTGGTTAGTGATACCGCCATACCAATTTTTAAATATAACAATTATACCTCTAACTAGATAATTTTTAAAAATCAATTGTAATTACTTTTTTTTCCATAAAAATGACTTCACATCATTTTAGCACTACCGTTGTTTCTTTCTTTCTTTCTTTCTTTTTTTTTTTTTTTTCTGAAATGTTACGTGCCATGAGGACTAATTTTTACAAAATAAAATATGTGTCACCAACTATCCAATATATTGTACACGAATCATTTACATAAACCTTAGTCATGAGTTGAGAATAGTGGGTGGTGACTCACTTCATATATCATATTTTCATATAAATTCTGATTATTACAAAAAATGTAAGAGCTATAAGTTGTATTACATAAATTTAGTAACACTTCACTTTCCTACTAACACTTAAAAGTAAATATTATATTTTGGAGTGACTTTGGTCAAGTTGCCAAGTCCATGCAAAATAGACTGGCTGATTAGACTATTTTTTTTTTCTATTTAAAATCCTATTACATTTTCTATTATGTATATACAACGTCATTTATATAAGAATTACATCATTTGTTTTATATAAAAAAATATTTTGTACACTTAGAGATAGAATTTAAAATAGAAAATTCAATTTGATCGGAATCAAATTAGATTTTTTATTCCAAATCCCACTTAATCTTCTGTTGTGCTCAATACATACACAACATTTCTACAAAAATGATGTCATTTATTTAATTTAATATATATATATATATATATATATATATGTGTGGAATGTATGTGTATTCAATAAAATAAAATATACAATAGAATTTAAAATAAAAAATTCAATGGGTGGAATCTGAAGCTACCATCAAACACGCATGGAAGAAAGTGGTCCTCTGCTTCATTTTCAAGCAAAATCCCACTTCATTTCCTACATGCCCTTACAAACATTCACTTCATTATCAATTGGCCCCTTCTCTTTTCTGTCATTTTATTTTCATTTTTTTTTTTGGTAAGAATATATTTTCTTGCATGTTGCACGAAGTGAGTTCTGTAGTTAATGTAATAGCTGGAGACAAAAGCGTGATGGTCAAGAGTTGTTATTGTAAGTGATATTGCACCAGTCAACACGACTCTCTTGTGATATTGAAGTATGTGGAATTGGAAATTTCAGATTGATTGATTTGACAGTAATTGTTATTAATTAGAATGAGATGAAGAAGACATATTAGTAGTCAATAGTTGATGTTTACTGGGTTTGGATTAATTGGTGCATGCTCATCACATTTTGGTTCCACATTGACTATCATACCTTTAAATTACTTATACAAAATTATATGGATGGTGTTGTAAGTTACTTTATTTATATATTTAGTTTTTTATTTTTATATGTCATATTTAGTCATTTTTTGATAAGTTTAGTTCTGTATTTACAATTTTGGTGAGAACGACCTATAGTTATATGATAAAAAATGATATATACTTCAATGTGAAGGGGACTAAAAATTGACAGCTCATGATTAAATTTGCTAAAAAAGTATCAAGTGGAATGTTTCAAGACTAAATGTGTAAAAATAAAATAAATTACAAAACAAAAGTGCTAACAATTTATAATTATAGAACCAAAAATATAATTTTAACCAAAATTGTATGTTTGTGAGTTCTATCTGATATTTTCAAGTGTTTGGCTGATATATACTCCGTGACAAATTGAGAACAGCAAAAAGAGTTGCATTTGTTTTATAAAACTTAATAACTTTGATAGTTTAACAGTAAAAATTTGCAAAAATCTATTTCTAGCATTTCATTGAGTAATTGTTTTATGCATACACGTTAAAGACCTATTTATTCTTAGTATATAGAATAAAGTAAATTACATCTTCTGTTGTTGTCATCTGTGGATTGAAAAATTCGAAATTATGAACTTCAAATTCTTAATAAGGGATCCTTTGAACTTGTTAGATTATTTTAAGTTTAAATAATTTCAAATTCGTCAATTTTAATTTTAAATTATATTTTGTTAAATATTGATGAGTTTTAAATTATTCTTAAGCTGAATTAGTTAAAATCCTATTCCCTGAATCACAGAATTAAATATGACACCCCACCTAGACTTACATATAAGTCCCGTCCAATAAGATTTTGGCAGGAGATAGTGATGTTTCCACGAGATCCCCGCCAATCATCGTCTTAAATACAACCAAAAAAAAAAAAAAAATAGAAAAGTGAAAAATACGATATCAAGCGATACATAAAAGGCTAGCGCTAGAGCTGAAATTTGACCTCATAATCAAGGCTGACAATAATAGCGTGAACTGAGGAGAGAAAAATAAAGGTGAACTAATTAAAAATATCAGGAAAAACGAGAGTGAGGATTTATTTAAAAAAACAATAATTTGATTATTTATGTTTGGGCACCAAATCTAGATGGTTTTATGAAGGGTTTTTTTCCCCTCTTTTCAAAAATATGTTCTTTTGGTTCTTTTTTTTACCCAAAAACTTGAGGTATTTTTGTATTTGTGCACTTCTCCAGTAGGCATTGTAGGCTATACAAACCGCAGATTGAATTATCGTTATTTTTAATCTAATAAAATTATATTTATAATTAGGTCAAATCTCGGAATGTGTAAATGTAATTTACCCTGTAAAACATATAATCTCCTGAGCTACTTTAAATGTAAAATCTTGCTTGGTTGAAATAAACCTCAATTGAATTGAGATTTATTCTCTCATTTCCCAATTGAATCAGCTCAAATCTTCACTAGAACATAACAGGTACTAAAAGAATAGTACATTTTCACACTGCTACCACAAGAAGCTACTGGAAGAACAATCTCCACTGCCTTTATCCATCCATGGAATTTATACATCGACATTCGTTTGTTTCGGTCTCGAACAAATTCAATGGACTTTGATCTCATAGGATCAGAATTAAAATGACAAGAATGAACAGTAATCAAGCATCCGTCCCGACAAGGAAAAATCAGCAGAAACGGCATTCGTATTGAGAAAACCTCACCTTTGAAGGCCAAACCAACCCAGAAAAAATGGTGGTTAACATCATAAGTTAAAACATACAAAAGGAAAATTTCTCACGTGAACGAAAAAATTACCTAAGCCAATCATGAGATATACACACAGAAAGCTGTAGATTATTGTACATACAAATATAAAACAGGGGAAGTTCAACCAGCAGCGGTAGTGCACAAGATACAACGTACCCGAGCATCATCATTACCATCTTCATCCTCATCTTCTTCATCACTGTTATCATATTGATAATATGATAACTCGTCCTGGGTATGGGTTCGGGCTACCGGCTTCTTTTTGCTAATAATTGAATCTATGGAATCCATCAGACACGTCTCATGGTACGCATGACAGCAAAAGAAAACGTATATCGACACGTCATGTATGGCAAACGGATCAAAACACATGCAACACCTTGTTCCACCCCTGACTTTTGACTTGACCTCCATGGTTCTGATGCTCATAGATCTCTCAGCAAACTGAGAGGACCTGTTTTTATTATCCCTTTTGGTGCGGAACTCGTCTTCCTCGTTGCTTAAGCATATAGCACGCCTTGCTTCTTTGTAATATTTAATCAGCAAATTGACACAATCTGCCTGCAGTTTATCACGATCATGATTATCAAATGCATCACTTCTGCTGGCATATAAGGAATAATTTTATGTGAGAGTTTTACCTTGAGTATATCATTGCACCCATGTCTAAGAGAAGTTTCTGTCCTGTAGTCTGTGATAATTTTGACTAGACGGTCACGCAGCCTGAAACAAAATGCATTTTACAGCAGCGAATTCAGCAGATTAAAAAGGACGCACTGTGGTGGGAGATCAAATAGTGTGCAATAGACGTGTATTTCAACTGACGGATTTGATATGGGTAATTAAATTCCTAAGTAAAAGATCCATTTTCATGCAATGTATCAAGCCGTTAGGACATTAAATACTTCAGTAAATCAACAAGCATTTAAGTTGCGCATGATATGCTTTATTTTGCTGAAATCTTTTCTCACCTAATAACTGATTTCAAAAGAAGACATTTTCTATATTCTAATCAATACAAGCTTAAATGTATTTACAAATTTAAGGGCAACCAGAAAGAGCAGAATACTGGAGGAGATACAACCCTCAGCTCTCATGTTTATGTCCTTAAGGTTCTAGATCAGAGTGAAAAAAGAGAATAAGATTTTATTCTTAAAACAAAAACACAGAGGTTTTACAGTATTGGGGTATGGTTCAGTTTAGAAGCAAAACAAAGATTCCTAAACCCAAAAATGATAAAAACAAATCGAGCAATAAATTACACTGGTGGCAGTTAAATTCGCCATTCGGTTTCAGGTTTTGTTCCAGCACAACCTTAGCTGTACTAAGATACAATGATTATAAAACTTATGATACTGTAGCAGACATTTAAAATATGTGGACAAAGTGACAAAATGAGAACGGGTACAGAAAGAAATGGTTCTTGTTTTACGGGCTTTTTGTGATTAAAGATGGAACTTTCTGAAAGATTCCAAGTGATGTCTGGTGGGGCGGGTCACAATGCAATAACCGCAGCATACCAATGTGAACACATACAATGAAATGTCTCACAGGACTTCCACAAATTGGGCCTTTGATGTTACAATAATAGTCAAAACTAAAAAATGAGGAAACATGATCGAGGTGAATTGAAACACCGAATGGAAATAAAGCCAATTAAACTTGCATGGAATTTGGTCAAGAGAACTATTCATGTAGACCGGAAAAGGTTATTTGATGAAGCCAAAGCTCAAAGTTATCAAACATGCAGATTAATCACCAGATGAAACTAGAAAAAAGGGAACCTACTCACCGAGGTATCTCCAAGCCATTGGGCACCATATTTACAATATAAAGCGGATCAAGATTGCCAACAGTATGCTCCAACAATACCCCCACCTGACAATTTGGAAAGTATTAGATAAAAACCAGCAAGAGAGAATATATGATGTGTAGTAATGCTATATTATGCACATTCGATCGGCATGCTCAGATTACAACTCACCATCTCAGGTTTGTTTAGACACTGCTTGATCAGCTCTTCCCAGAGTTCATCATCATGCTGCATACTTACAAATTCTATAGCCTGCAAATCATGAGATATTTGATCTGAATCTAGTTTCAAAAGTGAGAAATAGGTAACTTGAATATCAGGATGAGCACCTCTTCTATATCCCCCAATTTATTTATAATAACTGCTAAAGCTTGCTTCGCGTTTCCCATTCTTCCAAGGATAAAGACTTGCTCTCTTAATAGATCTCTTTTAACACAAATTTCATGAGCCTGACACGAATTTTCTTAAATGGTCAGAGACGTAAAGATGATAGCATGATAAAAGAGAAATCACCCACTTATGCAGTAAACCTTTTCCAATGTATAATGCTGACTACTCCGAAGAAAGGGAAGCAGCATTTTTGGATCATAATCGGCATAGAGCTCAACCTGTTAAAAATAATCAGGAAGATAAAATGTTAAAGAACAGTTGCATCACATGTCTTCAGCTCAGCTCTATATAAAGCAGGTCATAAGGTGTTAAAATACATGCATAAATGAAAGGAACTACATGAAGCACCTACATCCACTTTCCAGGCAGAAAAAAGCGCAAAATCGGCAGGGGAAGAGCCAGATCCACAAAGGACATACTTGCCAAAAAGAAAATCATTTAATTCAAAACAAACAAATATTAAGTCTGACTTCTGTCTTCAAACATTCTTTTTGTTCTCCCTCCCTCTTTTCCTGTTCCTTGTCCAAGAATAGTGATTAATGGACTTCACTTGCTTGAGTTTTCAGATATTTCCAGAAGGAATACTAACAATAATTAGACAAAAATCTAACAATGTCCGTCTTGTTTTTAACCAGAGTAGAACTTACAACTTGACAAGCAATTAAGCATAGGCCAATTCAGTTACTTCAACCTGATATTAGCAACAGCCTTGGGTTGCTGGAGAAAGACAACCCAGTGAAAGTGAACAGTAATCATATTCCAAAAGGAAACTAAATGATCAATCTCTCAATTGGTACGAGAGAAGAGTTTATGATGCAGAGGGTGAGTGACCTAAATTTTGTCACTCAAGTAACACTAAGTTCTCCATTCTTTCATTTTCTGTGTTACATTTATCAATATACAGCAGGCATGTATGGAATAATTTGTCCCAACACTCTTTTCCATTTCATTTACAATCAACTCTGCTTGTGTAGATATAGTGTTGCAATAGAACCCTACCTTCAGGTCCTCAATTTACTTTGTTAAAAATGTTACATGCAAACAATATATAACTAACTCTCTCTTCTACAAACCTGCATGTCATGGAGATCCCTTCCAGCATGGGGATTTGCCTCAAACAGTGAATGCAGATACAAATGCAAGAAGTATCGATAGTCACACTTATTCTTTGCAGCCCTAAGTTGTGAAACTACGTCAGATGGGCTTATGAGGTCTCTGTGCTGGATAAACAATGGAACTGCACGTTTGCAGTCTATCATCATCAGCTGGGCAACCTGCAAGTGATGTGCTATAAATTAAAGAATTGTTTCAAGTAAGCAATTGAAGGTCTAGGTTTGACTGGGTAAAATCAGTCGGAGCAGAATCTGTGATTTTATGCAGTACTGCGGTATATGTCCACTGCACAACACTTTGGGATAACTATAGAAGGAAGAACTTTAATTTAAAATCCGATACACACTGTAAATAATTGTTAGGCTTCACTTTCAGATAGATAAAAGTTGTTCAGAGAATAAATCCACCACATCAATATAGTGTTGACAGTACCTTTTCTCGAATGGCGTCATGCAAATCATGATTGTCAATGAAGTCAAATATGTCTGGTTTCATAAGCTGGCATGCATAGAGAAAGAAAAAGATCAAATAGAGGACACAAGTTCACTAAAACAGAAACTACACCATAACCCTCCTCCCTAATGACACATTGCAGAAGGGTGTGAGAGCAATGAAATGTCTATGAGATGAATTCAGAGGCAAACCACTTACATCAGCATATAGGCTGAAGGCTTTCTCATATTGCCCATCAATTACATATAGCTCAGCGAGAGCCTGACATTAAAGTATACCATGTAAGGAGTAAGTAGAAATGTTTGCAGGAGTTAAATAGTAAGGGCACTAACCTCTTTGAGAGCATCAGTCGACGATGAAGTATTGAGCTGAGGTTCTATAGCTGAGATAACGGGCAAAGCAGAGTAAATTACAGGAGGCCAAGTTTTAACAATTGACAGGAGATCCTTGTGAAATGATGTATTTGTTGCCAAAGCAACAAGAGCAACCTAGAGCATAACAAATATTTCAGGTATCAACTACTAATTATGAATTAACAAGATTGCAAGTACCAAAAGGTGAGGTAAGTGCAAATGTAATACTAAGAATTACACACCTCATAAGCAGTATCACGTAACCTTGGGTTCTCTGTTGGTATGTAGGGCACCAGTACAGGAAGTTGACGGAGATGAGCGAAATGGAAAATCCACCTGCACGAGGTACTCACCCCCACTTAATAAAATAAACTGAAAGAAAATAATCAACTTAAAAGCATGTTTATGCAGATTTTACACAAGTATTACACTACCTTTCCCATGCAGAAGCTGATCCTCGCAGTAATTTGGGACATAAAGATGCTGCTTCAGCATATTTGCGTTCCACAATAAGATGGTCAAGGTATCTAGTTCCCACCTGTTTAGATCAGACAAATTAGAGCATATACTCATTTAATGCAACTAGACCTAGTCCCTGGGGACAAATCCACAGTTAATGTTGAGGGAGCCGAAAATTTATTAGAGTAAACTTTTTAATAATATCTCTGTTTAGAAAAAATTTGATTAGTTCAAATTCAATAAATGAAAGATAATAATTTAAGGTTGTAACATACTTTAGTAAAAAAGAAAAAAAAACACTCATCACATAATAAAGATAAAACAACAATCTATACATAGATTCAGAGACTTTTCTGTTCAAAATTATTTTCAAATTACTCTTTTATTCTTTGAATTGCCAAACAAAGACAACTTACTATGTTGATTAGATTCTTCTCCAATAATTTAATCTACTCTCTAATTTAGCATTTTTACCTTGTGAATAGGTCTTTACACAGCAAGCAAAACAAGCACATGAAACATAAAGTATCCCCTTAAATCTGCTACAAGGGCCAATAAATTATGGAAAAACAACTCCTGTTTTAATACAAAATTCTTGGTAGAACCCACAAGGAACCACGCTTAGAAAGTTGAATATCAGTATGTCAATACGATTTTGAAATATTTAAGAATATAATTCTCATTCGTTTATATTATTTGAAAATATAACACAAGAGTTTTATAGATATTACAAAAAAATGAGAAATTAAGTGTTCACAAAAACATAAAAGAAGTACTTTATTGGATTGGCACTGGGTGTTGCAGATGTGGGTTAAACAACTTGAAATAATAGGAGTGGATGTAGAATTTGGGAAGATAAACAAAGAATGATCAAGTCCTAAATTCTCCTTTCACATACTTTTATATATTGGGTTCACATGGCCACATGATTGGGGGGCAACTAGAAATAATTGCAGGAACCAATATATGAAAAAAAAAATTACAAATAGTTTTAAAAAATCGCAAAGCGCCCCCCCCCCCCCCACCCCCCGCGAACTAGTGAGTATAACAGACATGATGGTTCTACCAAATCCTCTCTCAGCAACTCTACATGCAAAAGTCAATCGAAACCAACTTAAAACTCTATGGTTTTGCAACTCACCAATAGCACTTCCCAAAGCCAAAGCCAAACCTAAGGATCAACCGTACACTTAGCTGCAGTTTCTTCTTTTTATTGGGAAAATATTACATTATGTACTTCTTTTCCCATGTAAAAGAAGCTTCATGCCAGAAGTACAATGTTCAAAGTCAGATAATTGATAATAAGAATATGAAAAGCTAAATTCCACTGTTACAGAGACAGTCAAGTTTAGCAACACGCAAGTATGATCTTATAGAGCAGAGACCACCAGTATGAACATATTTGCTTACGAGTTAAAACCTAGGTTAAACACACTACCTCATCAAGCAGCTCACTCCGACCCTGACCAGCTTCAACTGCTGCTAAAGCTTTCTCATGATATCCATGTTGAAGAAGCCAAGATATGTGATCTTCTGTGTCCCTAACATCCAAAATAAAATAGCTTATATAATTCAGAACCAGTGTGTTTAGAAAATTCCTTCAGTAGTAATGAAAAGTTCAGAGAATAATATAGAAGAATGTTTGTCAAATATTCTATTTTCATCTCCTATTTCTGGGTGGAGTGAGGAGAGAATTATACAGCTGCATGGAAATAAAAGCCAACATCCAGAAATAATGAAACTAGTGAAAAATGGATACAAAGAGAAGAAGCCTTTAGACAGAGATGCCCCTGACCAAAAAGCAAGAATCCTCCTCAAAGTGCCAGGAAGCAACTTCACCCAGAAATAATCTGGAAGACCCTAAAATATATGCGAGCCAAAATACTCCCTCTCCAACAGAAGGATAGAGCTATCATTACTATGTGCATTAAACTACACTGTAACTCATAACAGCTTTCTAGGATCTGGTACACGATTAAATTGGTAACCATTGAACTGGCAGGAACAACAAGCAGACTAAAAGCACCAGCTCAATAGCACATCCATCCACATGGCGTTGGTTATCAAAACATCAAACCTTATCCTTCGCTTGTACTAAAAGTGGTCAAAACATTGAAGCCCGAAACAACAATTTCGTTTCATATATCCACCAGTAACATGAACATAACAGAAGGCAATTTTTAATGGAAAACAGGGAAAAGAGAGGCACTAACCTAGGTTTAGCAATAACTACATCCTTTGGGGACACAATATAGTACAATGGTTCATCACCAGCAGCCCATTGACCACCTGCATAACTGCTACCTAAAGGCAAGTGCATAATGTCATATCCTTAGTCACATATCTCAGTTTACAATAGATCAGGTGGGACTGAGCAAAGAGCTACAATCATCTCTATCTAAGCTGAGATATAAAAACAAGCTTTACCTGAAAAAGGAGCATGAGCAAGGGAATAATCTTTGGCCTTGTAATGCTCAAATCCATGAATAGGTAGTGCATCAGTTGCCAGTTCATCATTATTCCAAGTGACAACTCTCACTTCAGGTCTTTGAGCATTTCCCTGGCATTACAGATTAAAACCTTTAAGTGTTAGTTTACTTCACTAAGAGCGAGCGAGCTTCACAAACAGACACAATTTGTCTAGATAGAAACCTCTGAAACCCAAAGCAGATTCCACAAAAGGTGAAATATTCACAAACCTACTATCAAAGAACTACTCAACCAAAGCCACTAGGTCAATCAAATTCAATTACTTCAAGAATAATACATATAAAGCACACTGACACCAGAAAATCACTGTGTGAAACATCATCATAGTCTATTCCTATAGAATAGAAAGTGCGACTAGTAACCACATATAATAAGAAAGAATGAAGTAAAACACTAGTGCTAATTTATGAAACTAACCCAGGTAAAACTAAGCAACTGAAGGATTTTGCAGGAAGAGGAGTTTCATATACAAGCAAAGTTCATCAAGAGTGATTTGATGATTCATCATTTTTACAAGGGATAATTATCCTGAGAATAGTTAAAATACACAAACCAATCATATTTTGGATAATTACACGGAAACCTGTCAGTCAAAAAGTTTCCAGAAAGAGCAAAACACTCATTTATGCTTCCATTAACTGTGAAAACAAAAAGAAACTCATTCAGAAATAGAAAAAATTGTAAGGACTTTTTTTGCCCTTCATTTAAAATTCCAAATTGCAGTAGCTGTTTCCCCACTTTTTGCTTTCCCTTTTGTTCATATATATACACACTTCACACACCACAACACACTCACATACAAACAGACACAAATGCACACACCCGAAACACAGATAACATGTATCCATGCCAACATATACATATACAAAAACAGACACACATAGACCCCTACAGACACATGGATACATACAAATACACACCAATATATGCAGACACAAAGGCACACAAAAACGCACACAGCTTTGGCTTCAAGAATAGATGCCATGGCCACAATTGCCAAAGGAAAAATCAGGAACGATCAATGGAGGATGAAGAAAAGTGGACAACAAAGATGCAGGGTACAACAAACAGGAAACAATAATTATTAATTAATTAATTATATATCTCAAATTATATTTATTTAATACAGCTTATATATAATTTTATTTCACAAAGAAAACAAAAATTGAGATATTAATGTAATACGAAAGACTTACTTTGGTTGAATCATAATTTGGTAATCAATCTTTTTCACATGAAAAAATTTGAACTTGAAAATTTTTTAAAGATTGAAAGGAAAAAAGTTTCTCAAAAGTTCTACATAAATTAGAAATTAGTAAGATAAATTAAAAAAATATATATGTCAAAGTACAAAAATTTACTGGAGTCGCAAATTTGTGAAAGTATTATACCTGAGTTATATAATCTAATAATTTAAAATACACCCTCTCCTTTACAAGTATATTTGTCCAGAAATATTAATCAAATTGTTGACCAAAGTCGAAGGACCAAGTTGAATTGTCACTAAAAAAAATTATGACATCAGAATTTCCCAACTCGGAATCACCAAAGGGGTAGTTCAGTGCTTTGGCTTCCCATCCCCATCTACCCCTTACTTTAATCATTATTGACTATTGAGTGGATCATCCATCATATCATTAATCCTCACTGTTAAATTTATGGTTGTATGGATGAACTGAATGTCTCCCTCTATATTTAACCCAAAAGGGACAATAAGTATGAAGCATCTTTCCCAAGATGTGGGGTCAGCTTACAAGACAAAAGCAACAGCGTTCGCTGACTTTCACAAAAGAGGTCAAATTCCATAAAACAGCAAGAAAGCTGAAAAGAACTCCACTCCTGTTGGTTTTAATGAATCTGAAGCAAATTTATCAAGAAAATACAGCAGAGTTTTGCAAGTAAAAAGTTCCTCAGTAGGACATGTACGTCCAGAAAAGGATTACCAAAAACTAGCTCAAAAATGATTTGACAGAAAGCTTCACTGAATTCATGCAGAAAGATTTTGACCAACGTAAGGTCACAGAAGACATAACATTAGCAAAAGTGAAAAATAGGTAACTCGCAATTAAAATGTGATATCCTATACTTAAGAGTGAATGACAGAGCAATACCTGACGTGAAGGAATAGTACTACTGAAGTCCTTCTCTCCATCTTCTTCCACGGGGATATATGCCAGAACAACCAAAGAATCACCAAAGGGAGCAATTCCTGAAATGAAATAGGTGGTCTGAAAAGATGCCACAATATCCACCTGGTTCATGCTAGACATCTGGATATTCTTGTAAGTCCCATTGGCGCCTTTATTCTGATTACTTCTTATTGATACTATTTTAACAGAGGTTCCCCATCCAATGACCAGCACAGTATCATCCTGAATGAAGTGTGAAACATGTAAGCAAAAGCATCATTATCAACTTTTCTTTCATGAATTTACTTCAAATGGTACTTGGCCTGTAGTCTTTTTGTTCTTTCAACTGTCAAGGCTTTATACAGATATCTCCATACATATCATCCACTGACCTGCCAAACTAAATGAGGGAGCAGAAGCTCAGGGCGAGGGCTTCCTCGAGGTCTTTCGATGAATGTTACACGTTGATCATTAGCAGCGTCATAAACTTTTACACCAGCGTCATTAGCCCAAGCAATCAGACTAGCTCTCCACTTCACTGAATGAATTGGGCCTTCTCCAGAGTGCAAAACCTGGGACAAGGAAAACTCCTTCACTGAGAATCAAAGTTTCAGAAAGCTTGTCAGAGTTGTTTAACATAGCATACAAGTAGAGCTTGTCAGAAACCTAAGTAAACCTGGTCTCTGTAGCCTATCCATTTCTTCACATTAAAATATAAATGACCAGCTAAACCTCCAGTAACAAATCTTCTGGATGATTTCCTCACGTAATCGGGATCTAAAGCAATGGTCTTCATAGGGCGATGATACTCAAATTTCATTCTTTCATCAGTAAAAAGACTACTAATTACAACAGAACCATCATCGGAGCAGCTTGCGATGTATTCTCCTTCAATATCAAAGCAAAGATCATTAACTGCAGCAGTATGAGCAATGAATTCCTTAACCTGGAGAACAAGAAAATCTGTTATTCATCTAAATGTCACGTGTACTACTTGATCCACTAAATAAGTCAAGTTACAAAATCAGCTATAGTATGGCCTTGTTCAAAAGAGCTCACAAATGGATTGTGTTGCATTTATCTAAACAAAGTGATTAATATGTCAAGCTATGCATTGAGTCAACATTGTGGTACGTGTTGGTATGATTTAATAGCCTTCTCCATAGCAGCAAATAAAACAGTACATAAATTTTTGTATCTGGAGCCATGCAGGCAGCAATTGCCCCTATTACCAAGCTATAAACTTTGTGCAGACATGAGCAATGAAAGACAAATGCTAATAACTGGTATCGTGCATAATCTGAAGCAAATTTAGGGTTCCATGAAACAAGAAGATAAGAAGAGAAGTCATGCATTTGTGCAAGATATGAGTGATGGACGATTGAGTTGCTCCAAAGATAACTGGAAAATGAACCAATGTCCATGTGGATAACAGCAGAAAATAAACTACATCATGTTAAAAGATTCAGATTTGAATTCTTACTCAGCTACCCTGATATCAAAGACCCGAGAATATTTGTTCTGGAAATAACAGATTATTGCAGAGATAAACATATCGAGACATAAATGCAATGCTTGTGACACTGCAACAATTTCCTAATGTAAGTTGAAATGTAACTGTTACTTAAGTAATTGTAGTCATCCAGGAGATCTAATTTTCAGTTTGAACGATTTTCTGTCACAGACCAAAGTTTTGTTGCATAAATCTTCATTTTAGGATGACTGTACTAGGGTTCTTTCTGGAGTCACATTCTGAACTTCATTAAAGGGTGTGTCCATTATACAGGTCGCAGCTATAACAGAGTTATACATGCTATTTCTGTGGCTTGAACCTCTTGTCCAGGTCCACCATGCTGGTCCCAGATACATAAGTTCAATTTCATCACATGTTTAATTTATCGATACCCGTGAAAGAGGCCTGAATAACATATATAACTCCTCAGAAATTCTATCAACTGCCTGGAACATAAAGCATTCAAATGGTCATCTTTCAATCAAATGTCAATTGCAAGGCAAATTTGAGAGAAAAAAATTGTAAATATCTACAGGTTAAGACTCTCTAGACAGATAAAATAGGTACTATGCAACTCAATATGCGCTAAACTTACCTAGGGAAACAGAGAGAATCGGCAAAATTGTACATAATAAATGTAACGATTTAATATTGATGACACCAGAATGAAACACAGGTACTTAAGAGTAGTTCTGAAATGCCTGTTGCACTTGTATAATTAAGTTAATAGCCTATGACAGACTTCAGTTGTGATATTCTACCATGAATTATCAACTAGAAATAAGCTAAGCTCCTGGACACCAGAAAATAAGATCCACGTCATCAAGTACAGATAATGTGGAAATTTTAATGTGCTAATAGTTACAAGAAATACTGAGAAAAGGAGGGAGATTCACATCACTGATAATAGAGAATATGCCTGGAAACAAACAATATATAGATATCATACAAGATAAGCTGGCATGATTTCATTGTTTATTTCATGCTTAGCTGACAAAATAGAACAGATTGAAGGGGAAATTGCACTTCTAATGAGTTTCATGCATGGCACCTTAGTTAGTATATGGACTTATTCATAAAAGGTTTGCCAAAAAAAGCCAAATCTTTATTCACGAGGAAACAATAGTTATTTCAGGAAAGTAGGTGGAATCATTTGAATAAAACCAACACTAACAATTCATGTTGAGAGGCAAAACATTTTGAAGAAGGATCTTAGAGGTCAACAGAGTTACACTCTGATAGTTTGTTAAGGTGACAAAGGCACAAACAAACACTTACAGCATAACTCTCAAGGAAACATGATAATACAAATACAGCAGCTTGCTTTCAACTACTAAACAGAGCCTGATTTAGTTCACCAATATGATGACAATCAATCTACAACAGAAGATTAGATAAGCTGCTTTTGCCGAGGCAGATATAACAGACTGAAACCTAGTCTAGTAGCATTTTTTCTTTACACTTTTTACTTTTCTGGTCAGTCAGATGCAACTATATTGAAGCTTTTCAAGTACCAATGAAATTAAGCATGAAAGTTGCCACACTCCTAAACAGCTGACTCAGTGGAAGCACCTTTGGCTAACCACAAACTCTGGGACTTTGCACAGAGAAATAATGTAAACAGTTGCAGCAATATACGTCTCTAATTCCACAGTTAAGCACTTCTCATCATAAAGTCACCAACTTCTATTGAGTAACACTGACTACCTGCTCCATGATATCTTATTTAACCATTTGACTTGAAGCCATGTTATCTAACACAGATAAAATCTGGAAGCACAAATATGCTTTATGTCCCTATGAATGTACAAAAGCAGCAAAATTTAAAGTTTCTTAAGGTCATAGCTTCTTCGCATTATCCTTCATTTACCCAAATGCCGGGAAAAGACTTCCGCGTGACCCTCAATTACCACAAAGACGACAGGCGAAAGGCAGCCACCACCCAGAAACAACAAAATTCAAACTCCATATAAAAAACGCACTTTCAATCAATTCCACTCATGATCATCACAAAAATCCACAATTTCAATCACACCATGCCAATACCCAATTCAATCGAACAAAGACCAAAACGGTCCACTGACTAAAAAGGAAAAGCGAAACCGAAAAAGTCACTCACTTGGTTCCCAAGAAAATCAAGAATGTGGACGGAGCCGGAGTGGGTGCCGAGAGCGATCATGCGTTCGGCAATGGCAACACATGAAGCGGCGTCGCTCTGGAGGAGCGTGGGAACGCTGCCGCCCATCCGCTGGTACTTAAGCCTCGGCTCATCCTCCTCCTCCTCCTCCGAATTCTCCTCTTCCGACTCTTCTTCTCTTTCGTCATCGCCTTCCATTCCGTTCTCTGGTGGCTTCGGCGACATCCCAAAAAGCTTCACAAGGAAACCCGAAGCAATGGGGAGGAATTGATTGAAATAATGGTATGGGACAGGGAGAAAGATCTGATGGGGGTGGATCGGGTTTGGTCTAATTTTTTCTGTTTAGAGGCTTTTGGGGGACAGTAGAATAGGAATAGCTGATATTCATAATTATGGAAGTAGAATTCATTTGCAAGGAGACAATTGAATTAGTTCTTAAAGTGTCAGTCACAATCTGACACTTGTTGTAAAACGTCATATATAATTAGAGTTAGACTTCTTGAATAAATAAAAATAATTGAAAATACAATCATTTGTTTGTTTTTATTGTTAATTTTTTATTATTTAAATTTTGATCTATTTAAGAATGTAAATATACATTTGTTTGAATTGAAACAAAATATTATCATCTTTTTTATCTTAATTATTTTTAGGAATCTCTTCCCTGATATTTGATGTAATTACACATAAATCTTTTATGATTTGAAAATTTACATCTAGCACCCATAATGTTGCTTTCGTTTAACAAACAAGTTCCTCCGTTAGTCAAAATTTACTAAATTTATTGATGTTAACAAAAAAAATAAAAATTGAATTTATCCTCGGTTGACTTATTACTAACTTATTCTGACTAAACTACCCTTGTAACGGTAAAGATATACCTCCTCACATGCATTAATACGCGGAGACGTAATAATAAGTCAATTGAAGATAAAATATAGATTTTTTTTCACCATTTTTTTGTTAATATTAACAAATTCAGTAAATTTTGACTAATGAATTGACTTATTTGTTAGACAAAAGCAAATTTCAGGAGTACTCGATGTAATTTTTCGAACTATAAGGACATTACGTGTAATTACATCAAACTTTAGAAAAAGGAAATATAATTATCCCTTATTTGTATTGTTTTACATATATATAGGTGTTTCATATTTTACGGGAGCCACACTTTTTTACTATAGAACGTGATGTGGTTGAGGTTTTTTTACTAAGGGAATCGGGAATTTTACCTCGGCACAATTGCGCACTAGGTGAATTGCAATTTCCGCAAAATGGGTGCTTTTCTCAAGAGAAACTGTATCTAATCAATGAATAGTCCCCTTAAAAAATTAATTATTGATATTTATAGTGGTGTTAGAAATTATATCGTGTGGTGGGTTGTATATGTTTAGTGTATGCCTCATACATATCAAATTACTTTTTTACCCTTAAATTTAATATTTTTTACTAATGTACATCAGAACGAATCTATTCTAATTAAATAATTGCGGATTTAATTTTCTCTAACAATATGAGAGTTTGTATTGATAATTAATCATAAGTATATAAGCAATTTATGGAACTACAGGCATGCCCTTATCTACAATGGCGATTGAAGTTGAAGTCAACCAAAGTTTTTGGAACAAGAAAAGTATATTTTTGTGGGAATTGCTTGGTCAGTGCAGCTCTCCAACCCTCAATACCTTTTTTCTCTGTTTTTTTTTAGTAAATCATTATAGAAAAATATTGGGTAACAGCCTAATTGTAGGAGACATGGAGGACCAAACATGTAGGGCTGAAGAGCAACATAAAAAAGTATTTGATTATATTGAAAAAATTGTATTTTATCTCCCACAATTTTTAATGTTTGTAATTTTAGTTCTATTGTTTTACCTCTCATCATATTTAGTCTTATAAGTATTAAAAAAATTACAATTTACATCCCACTCATTTTTCGATAAGATTATTGATAGAAGGAGTTTGTACAAAGCACGTGCTCTATTAATTATACCAACATTTGACTACAATAGTGTGAAAAATTATAATTTATGTCCCACAACTTACACGGTTTGTGATTTTGGTCCCGTTGTTTTACCCCTCACCACATTTAGTCCCATAAGTGTCAAAAAATTATAATTTATGTCGCACTCATATTTTACCCCTCACCATATTTTGCATGAAAGCAAATTATTATCCTTTTCACCTACTTCATAAGGGGAAAGTAGCAATAAGGAGCAAAAGGGGAAGGCATCAAGTTGTCCACAAATTCATAAGAAGAACAAGCTCAAACTCTCAAGCAACAAAAAATGGTGATGAAGAAGTAATATGCTATTGTGGCAAGAGGGCGAAATTGCGGACTTCGTAGACCAAAGATAACTTGGGTAGGAGGTTCCACAATTGCTCCATAGGTCGAGGTAATTCTCCATTCTTTGCATGAGAAGATTTTCCAATGTGTGCTCGATAAAAA
Source organism: Sesamum indicum (assembly GCF_026168435.1). NCBI lineage: Eukaryota > Viridiplantae > Streptophyta > Magnoliopsida > Lamiales > Pedaliaceae > Sesamum > Sesamum indicum. The sequence continues at coordinate 6,187,933 of NC_142665.1, read as the reverse complement.
GTAATTATTCCTGGATTGCTACGGTAGATCAATGTTTTAAAGGATAAAGTGGCGAATTTACAAAAGAAACACACTGTTCTTCTTTGTTTGTTAATAGTTTCTTGGTTAATAATTTTGTTCATGTGATTGGGATGAAATTGAAGTTGATTGTGGATGAGAATGGAGAAGAAAGACTTCATTATTTTGCAATGTTGTAGATCGAGAATACTATAGATTGTATAAGCATGCAATGTAATTTAATGTCTATGATAGTGTGAAAATTTAGATATGTTTTAAATGATAAGTTTTATGTTTATATTATGGTTTTTGTTATTGTGGAAATTTAGATATGTTGTATATTTAATTTAATGTATACTTTAATGTGGAATTTTAATATTACTTTGGAAATATAGGTTTGATGACATTCCATTCCAATTCAATTCAAACTTGTAACAAAAATATATATATGCACAACAAATAATAGACAATTCTCCCCATAGAACAACAAACAACAAATACTAATCAATACTACAACAACTAACACTTATAGGACTAGATGTGGTGACTGGTGAGGGATAAAACAATGGAATCAAAATTGCAAACTGTGTAAGTTGTGGGACGTAAAATGCAACTTTCCACATTAGTGCAGTCAAATGTTGGTTAAGTTAACGGACCACGTGTTTTGCACGTGTTTCTTTCGTCAAGTATCTAACGAAAAATGTGAGTGGGATATAAATTGAAAGTTTTTTTACACTCATGGGGACTAAATATGGTGAGGGATAAAACATTCGGACCAAAATCACAAATGGTGTAAGTTGTGGGATGTAAATTGCACTTTCCCCATGATTAGAACATATAAAAATATATTCGTTGACATCATGATCTCAGCAGAAACCTGCTACAACAGATCTTGATTTTCAGAGAGGTTGATCCAAAAACTGGATAATATTAATGACAAAATCATTGCCCTAATACAATTATATATATATAATACACTAGGAAATGTTGCAACCTTCTTTGCTCCAATAATAGCACTGGGTTCAAAAGAGCAGCAATATTAAGCTCTTCTTGATGCCCACAGGCAGGCTTCCCCCAAAGCATTGAATAGCAACCAACAAGTAAAACAACTTTAAACTCAATAAAATTCCAAAGCATTACTGCAATATTTCAACTAACAGGACCGATCACATGTCAGAATCACACATACCATACTCAGTAAATATCAGAATTCTTACAACCAAAAGAATAAAGCAATTACAATTATACATTACATCAAACTGAAAAATAGCAAATGCACCAAACTAATGCATTGTCCACTAAGCTAAAGTGGTTTTCATCGAAGCTTATCAATCAACAGATTAAAGATTGAATAGGGCACACTAAGCAGCAGTTTAAAGAAGAGCCACATGAATAGTTGTGCCATTTATCAAGCAATACCACAGATTCAACAACTTATACACCTAATATCCTGGTTTATGCAATACCAAAACCACATTACTAGGAAACTATTACCACTCAAATATGTGTTGAACTGCACATAAGTACCTGAAGGCAGAAAAATAACAGAAACTTGGGCAGGTGAATGATTAGTTCTTTACCTGATAAACAGTAAGCCAGATATAAGCACAAGCATCAACTGAAGCATATATAACTTATTAATTGTTCCTGAGCAAAAGCACAATTCTCCCTCTTCCATGCGAGTACCCAAAAATTAAGGTGATGCTACAGAAACTACCATGTGATTCAAGGGTGAAAATTATAGAGACCGCTATTAGCAGGAAGAAAATCAAAATGGCTAAACACACCAAAGTCAGGGTTCAGAACTACAACATTTTGTAGTGGTCACTGGCAACCAATTTAAGAATTGGTTAGCAGATCATAACCGCCCAAGTCATTTATTAGATTTTATCAATCCTAAACTCATTTTCTCTCACTATATCCCCTCTATTAAAGTAAATCATTCCAAGACCACTTTTGCTAACGAGATATATTGAAAGGAAAAAAAAAGATGGACAATGCACGCTCTGATGTCCTGTTATTGCTCTTATTTCAATAAATACTCTTTTATATCAGGTAAAAAAAAATGAGAATACACATCTATACAAGCACACAAAAGTATTACAAAGGACATAAATAAACCACAAAGACATACAATACCCGTAATGAGTATAAAATGTTGCGAAAATATGGTGACATCCTGAACGAGAAAAAAGGTTGTGTAGATAGAAATGAAGACTTAGAAATTGAAGGAGAATGACAAATGTAACAAGACGCAGATGACATTCGTTGGCGCAGAAGATAAAAGCAACCCCTCACTTCTTCTTTGTTCAAAATAGAAGTAAAACATGTTCTATAGTGACACACACATACACACACACACACACATCCACACACCACACACACACAAAAAAAAAATGCACAGACAAGAAAATGGAAAAGTCGGCACAAGGAGGGGGCATCATTAAGCAAAACTTCTCAAGTTTGTGGTCGATAAAATTGAAAAAGAAATACAGTAGCTAAACATATAAAAATATATTCGTTGACATCATGATCTCAACAGAAAGCTGCTACACCATATCTTGATTTTCAAAGAGGTTGATCCAGAAACTGAATAATATTAATGATAAAATGATTGCCCTAATACAATTACATATATAAAATACACTAGTAAATGCAGCAACCTTCTTTGCACCAATAATAACATTGGGTTCAAAAGAGCAGCAATAAGCTCTTCTTGATGCCCACAGGCAGGCTTCGCCCAAAGCAAATGTAATAAGACGCAGATGCCATTCGTTGGCGTAAAACATGTTCTTCCGTAATACACACACACACACCCCACATGCACACACACACATACACACACCCCCCACACACACACCACACACCAAACACACACCCCACAAGCACACACACCCCCCACACATACACACACCACCATACACCACAGATGCACACACACACACACACATCCACACACCACACACAGACACAAAAAAAACCAAATAAAAAGATCCATAGACAAGGAAATGGAAAAGTCAGAACAAGGAGGGGCATCATTAAGCAAAACTTCTCGAGTTTGTGATGGATAAAATTGTAAAAAAAATGCATTAGCTGATTAAAACATATAGAAATATATTTGTTGACATTATGATCTCAACAGAAACCTGCTACAACTTATCTTGATTTTCAAAGAGGACATAAATAGACCACAAATACATACAATACCCGTAATGAGCATAAAATATTGCGAAACTATGGTGACATCCTGCACGAGAAAAAAGATTGTATAGATAGAAATGAAGACATAGAAATTGAAGGAGAATGACAAATGTAACAAGACACAGATGGCATTCGTTGGCGCAGGAGATAAAAGCAACACATCACTTCTTCTATGTTCAGAATGGAAATAAAACATGTTCTACCGTGATACACACACACCCTCACACCGCGCACACACACACACACACACACTCAGACCTCACATGCACACACACACACACACACCACATGCACACACACACACACGCACACACACACACACACGCACACACACACACACACACCCACACACCGCGCACGCACACACACATCCCACATGCACACACACACACACACACTCAGACCTCACACACACACACACACCCCACACACACCGCACACGCACACACATACACACACATCCCACATGCACACACACACACATCCCACACGCACACTAACACACACACCGCACATGCACACACACACACACACACACACACCCCCCCACACACACACCCCACACGCACACACACATATCCACACACACACACACACAAAGAAACAAAAAAAAAGACGCACAGACAACGAAATAGAAAAGTCGGAACAAGGAGGGGGCATCATTAAGCAAAACTTCTCAAATTTGTGGTCGATAAAATTGAAAAAGAAATGTATTAGCTGATTAGAACATATAAAAATATATCTGTGACATCATGATCTCAACAAAAATCTGTTACACCATATCTTGATTTTCAGAAAGGTTGATCCAGAAACTGGATAATATTAATGATAAAATCATTGCCCTAATACAATTACATATATAAAACACACTAGTAAATGCAACAACCTTTTTTGCACCAATGATAGCAATAGGTACAAACATATAGAAATATATTTGTTGACATCATGATCTCAACAGAAATCTGCTACACCATATCTTGATTTTGAAAGAGGACATAAATAGACCACAAACACACACAATACCCATAATGAGCATAAAATGTTGCGAAACTATGGTGACATCATGCACGAGAAAAAAAACTGTGTAGATAGAAATGAAAACATAAAAATTGAATAAGATTGACAAATGTAACAAGACGCAAATGGCATTCGTTGGCGCAGGAGATAAAAGCAACATCTCACTTCTTCTCTGTTCAGAATTGAATAAAATATGTTCTACCGTGATACACATACACACCCCCCCCCCCACACACACACACCGCACACGCGCACACACACACACACATCCCACACGCACACACACACACACACACACACACACACACTCAAACCTCACATGCACACACACACACACCACACGCTCATACACACATGCACACACACACACACGCACACACACTACACGCACACACACACACCCCACACACACACACCGCACACGCACACAAACACACATACATCCCACACGCACACACACACACACACACCCAACACGCACACACACACACACACACCCCACATCCACACACACACACACCACACCACACCACATGCACACACACACACACATACCCCACATGCACACACATACACACACCCCTAACACACACACCACACCACACGCACACACACATATCCACACACCACACACACACACACATAAAAAAAATAAAAAAAAAGACGCACAGACAAGGAACTTGAAAAGTCGGAATAAGGAGGGGGTATCATTAAGCAAAACTTCTCAAGTTTGTGGTCGATAAAATTGAAAAAGAAATGTATTAGCTGATTCGAACATATAAAAATATATCTGTGACATCATAATCTCAATAGAAACCTGTTACACCATATCTTGATTTTCAGAGAGGTTGATCCAGAAACTGGATAATATTAATGATAAAATCATTGCCCTAATACAATTACATATATAAAACACACTAGTAAATGCAGCAACCTTTTTTGCACCAATAATAGCACTGGGTTCAAAAAAGCAGCAATAAGCATTTCTTGATGCCCATAGGCAGGCTTCCCCCAAAGCAAATGTAACAAGACGCAGATGGGATTCGTTGGCTCAAAAAATAAAAAAAGCAACACCTCACTTCTTCTATTTTCAAAATGGAAGTAAAACATGTTGTACCGTGACACACATGCACACACACACACAAACACACCCCACACACACCCACACACACCACATGCACACACACACACACACACACCCACACACACCACACACACACACACACACACACACACACCACATGCACACACACACACACCACGCACACACACACACACACCACGCACACACACACCCCCTCCCACACACACACACCCCACACACACACACACACACACACACACACACCCCACACGCACACACACACCCACACACACCACATGCACACACACGCACACACACACACACACCACACACCATGCACACACACACCCCCTCCCACACACACACACAGCCACACACTGCGCACGCACACACACACACACTCAGACCTCACATGCACACACACACACACACCCCCACAGACACCACACGCACACACACCCCACACACACCGCACATGCACACACACACATACACATCCCACATGCACACACACACACGCGCACACTAACACACACACACACACACCCAACACGCACACACACACACACACACTCCCCACATGCACACACACAACCCCCCCACACACACACCCCACACGCACACACATATCCACACACCACACACACACAAAAGAAAAACAAAAAAAAAAGACGCACAGACAACGAAATGAAAAAGTCGGAACAAAGAGGGGGCATCATTAAGCTAAACTTCTCAAGTTTGTAGTCAATAAAATTGAAAAAGAAATGTATTAGCTGATTAGAACATATAAAAATATATCTGTGACATCATGATCTCAACAAAACTCTGTTACACCATATCTTGATCTCAAGTAAAACATGTTCTACGGTGACACACATGCACACACACACACACAAACACACCCCACACACACCACATGCACACACACACACACCCACACACACCACATGCACACACACACACACACACCACATGCACACACACACACACACACACACCACATGCACACACACTCACACGCACACACACACACACACACACCACGCACACACACACCCCCTCCCACACACACACACCCCACACACACACACACACACACACACACCCCACACGCACACACACACCCACACACACGCGCACACACACCACATGCACACACACGCACACACACACACACCACACACCACGCGCACACACACCCCCTCCCACACACACACACACAGCCACACACTGCGCACGCACACACACACACACACACTCAGACCTCACATGCACACACACACACACACCCCCACAGACACCACACGCACACACACCCCACACACACCGCACATGCACACACACACATACACATCCCACATGCACACACACACGCGCGCACACTAACACACACACACACACCGCACACGCACACACACACACACCCAACATGCACACACACACACACACACACACACACACACACTCCCCACATGCACACACACAACCCCCCCACACACACACCCCACACGCACACACATATCCACACACCACACACACACACAAAAAAAAAACAAAAAAAAAAGACGCACAGACAACGAAATGAAAAAGTCGGAACAAGGAGGGGGCATCATTAAGCAAAACTTCTCAAGTTTGTGGTCAATAAAATTGAAAAAGAAATATTTAGCTGATTAGAACATATAAAAATATATCTGTGACATCATGATCTCAACAAAACTCTGTTACACCATATCTTGATTTTCAGAAAGATTGATCAAGAAACTGGATAATATTAATGATAAAATCATTGCCCTAATACAATTACATATATAAAACACACTAGTAAATGCAGCAACCTTTTTTGCACCAATGATAGCATTGGGTACAAACATATAGAAATATATTTGTTGACATCATGATCTCAACAAAAATCTGCTACACCATATCTTGATTTTGAAAGAGGACATAAATAGACCACAAACACACACAATACCCATAATGAGCATAAAATGTTGCGAAACTATGGTGACATCATGCACGAGAAAAAAGATTGTGTAGATAGAAATGAAAACATAGAAATTGAAGGAGAATGACAAATGTAACAAGACGCAAATGGCATTCGTTGGCGCAGAAGATAAAAGCAACATCTCACTTCTTCTCTATTCAGAATTGAAGTAAAATATGTTCTACCGGGATACACACACACACACACACACATGCACACACACACACACACACACCGCACACGCGCACACGCGCACACACACACACATCCCACACACACACACACACACACACACACTCAAACCTCACTTGCACACACACACACACACACCACACGCTCATACACACACATGCACACACACACACACACACTCCCCACACACACCGCACACGCACACAAACACACATACAACCCACACGCACACTAACACACACACACACACTGCACACGCACACACACACACACTGCACACAGACACACACACACACACACACCCCACATCCACACACACACACACCCCCCCCCCCCACACACACACCACACCACATGCACACACACACACTCACACCGCGCACACACACACACACACACTCAGACCTCACATGCACACACACACACACACACCCACACACACCACATGCACACACACACACACACACACACACCCACACACACACACACACCCACACACCGCGCACGCACACACACATCCCACATGCACACACACACACACACTCAGACCTCTCACACACACACACACACACACACCGCACACGCACACACACACACATCCCACACGCACACTAACACACACACCGCACACGCACACACACACACACACATACCCAACACGCACACACACACACACCCCCACACACACACCCCACACGCACACACACATATCCACACACACACACACAAAGAAACAAAAAAAAAGACGCACAGACAACAAAATGGAAAAGTCGGAACAAAGAGGGGGCATCATTAAGCAAAACTTCTCAAGTTTGTGGTCGATAAAATTGAAAAAGAAATTTATTAGCTGATTAGAACATATAAAAATATATCTGTGACATCATGATCTCAACAAAACTCTGTTACACCATATCTTGATTTTCAGAAAGGTTGATCCAGAAACTGGATAATATTAATGATAAAATCATTGCCCTAATACAATTACATATATAAAACACAATAGTAAATGCAACAACCTTTTTTGCACCAATGATAGCACTAGGTACAAACATATAGAAATATATTTGTTGACATCGTGATCTCAACAGAAATCTGCTACACCATATCTTGATTTTGAAAGAGGACATAAATAGACCACAAACCCACACAATACCCATAATGAGCATAAAATGATGCGAAACTATGGTGACATCATGCACGAGAAAAAAAACTGTGTAGATAGAAATGAAAACATAGAAATTGAAGGAGATTGACAAATGTAACAAGACGCAAATGGCATTCGTTGGCGCAGGAGATAAAAGCAACATCTCACTTTTTCTCTGTTCAGAATTGAAATAAAATATGTTCTAACGTGATACACACACACGCACCCCCACACACACATACACCGCACATGCGCACACACACACACACATCCCACAGGCACACACACACTCAAACCTCATATGCACACACACACACACCACACGCTCATACACACACGCACACACACACACACGCACATACACTACACGCACACACACACACACACCCCACACACACCGCACACGCACACAAACACACATACATCCCACACGCACACGCACACACACACACCCAACACGCACACACACACACACACACACACCCCACATCCACACACACACACCCCCCCCCCCCACACACACCACACCACACCACACCACATGCACACACACACACACACACCCCACATCCACACACATACACACACCCCACACACACACACCACACCACACGCACACACATATTTCCACACACCACACACACACACACATAAAAAAAAATAAAAAAAAAGATGCACAGACAAGGAACTTGAAAAGTCGGAACAAGATTGTATAGATAGAAATGAAGACATAGAAATTGAAGGAGAATGACAAATGTAACAAGACACAGATGGCATTCGTTGGCGCAGGAGATAAAAGCAACATGTTCAGAATGAAAATAAAACATGTTCTATCGTGATACACACACACCCTCACACCGCGCACACACACACACACACACTCAGACCTCACATGCACACACACACACACACCCCCCCACACGCACACACCCCACACACACACACACACCCACACACCGCGCACGCACACACACATCCCACATGCACACACACACACACACACACACACACACTCAGACCTCACACACACACACACACACCCCACACACACCGCACACGCACACACACACACATCCCACACACACACACACACACACACACACACATCCCACACGCAGACTAACACACACACCGCACACACACATACCCAACACGCACACACACACACACCCCCCCACACACACACCCCACACGCACACACACATATCCACACACACACACACACAAAGAAACAAAAAAAAAGATGCACAGACAACGAAATGGAAAAGTCGGAACAAGGAGGGGGCATCATTAAGCAAAACTTCTCAAGTTTGTGGTCGATAAAATTGAAAAAGAAATGTATTAGCTGATTAGAACATATAAAAATATATCTGTGACATCATGATCTCAACAAAAATCTGTTACACCATATCTTGATTTTCAGAAAGGTTGATCCAGAAACTGGATAATATTAATGATAAAATCATTGCCCTAATACAATTACATATATAAAACACACTAGTAAATGCAACAACCTTTTTTGCACCAATGATAGCACTAGGTACAAACATATAGAAATATATTTGTTGACATCATGATCTCAACAGAAATCTGCTACACCATATCTTGATTTTGAAAGAGGACATAAATAGACCACAAACACACACAATACCCATAATGAGCATAAAATGTTGCGAAACTATGGTGACATCATGCACGAGAAAAAAAACTGTGTAGATAGAAATGAAAACATAAAAATTGAATAAGATTGACAAGTGTAACAAGACGCAAATGGCATTCGTTGGCGCAGGAGATAAAAGCAACATCTCACTTCT